>NW_022992053.1:803065-1403065 GCF_902827175.1 Gymnodraco acuticeps | reverse complement strand
CGCTGACACTTAATTGCGCCTGCCAGACAGATTACACTGAGTGGAGCGGGTGACCGGTCCAAGATGGCGGCCCCACGGCTCGTCAGCGCCAATAGGCAGTAGCGGTCGATGCGGCGTCTACTCTTTATATGTCTATGGCTCAGTGCCCCTATGGTCATTATTTTTTTGCCACACACATTAAATAGGACAATACTCTGAGCATGCGCAGTGTAGTTTTTATAGTCACCGTTCACTTAGACAGAGAGAGGGAGGGGCAGGATCGGGTTTTGGGGCGGTGGTGGCGAAGTCCATAGGGACTTGGCTTGGCAACTGGAAGGTCACCAGTTCAAGTCCCGGCAAGACCAAGTGCTACCAAGGTGTCCCTGAGCAAGGCACCGTTCCCCACACTGCTCCCCGGGCTCTGTTCAGAATGGCAGCACACTGCTCCTAATACTAGGATGGGTCAAATGCAGAGAAACAATTTCCCCACAGGGATTCATAAAAGTCCATCTTAATCTTAATCTTTTGTCCAACATGGCTCTAAACAGCTCAATAGGCACACACCAGTGGTGTAGTGGGGATTTTTTTACTGGGGGGACGCTATTTTAATTAGGTCATCCCAAACAATGCCACACAAGTGCGCACGCGCGCAGTGCACTCACAAAACGGGCAGACAGGTCCACAGAAACTACCGGTATGCTTAGTCCTGCTTTAGTTACTGTACTGCAAAAAGCAGACGGCGCTGCGCTCAACACACACACAGACTCAAAACCATGGACATACTGGCACATAAGTTACATAAACAATTTATAGGCCTAAATTGCATAAGCTACAGTATTGCAACTAAGCAGACAGCGCTGCTTCTCTCTATCTCCACTTTCAAAATCTATTTAAAACTCTATTTAACAAACAAACAAAATTCCCAAAGTTGTCCTGAAATTAACTTATTAAATAAACAAAACGAAAAATATAGCCTACTTATGCAAACAACATTGAATCTGGACTTGAAATTATTCTGATTAGGCCTAGGCTAGCCTATATTGCAAATAAGCAGACACACACCACACACACCTTGCGTTTTGTAGACTGATAAATCCGAAATGGAGGAACAAACTTTGCAGCCCAGTTTCCCAGCTTTGCAGTGTATCCACGGGTAGCCTCTTGTTTCCTCCGCCACATTTCCTCCGTCCATACCTCTGGGAAAGGTGAGCTTGAGCTAGCCAGGTGAACGTTGCTAGCGCAGCTAACATTAAAGGGGACCTATCATGCAAAATGCGCTCTTGTACATCTTTTATACATGAATATGTGTCCCCGGTGTGCAGTGGCGCCTCCAGACATTTTTCATAGGGGTGGCCAAATGGGGCCACTGAAAATCTTGGGGTGGCCCACCAAAACCAAGAATTTAATTGCTGTAAAAGTATAGACTAGATGAAAACAATGGCAAAGAGAATCACCTACTGATATACTTTGTTTTCTTATTTTACATTTTCTGATACTATTCATCTGAAGTGAATATAATACGGATAGTTAACATTTGACCAGAGTTGGGTGTAACACGTTACAAAGTAACGCGTTACTTACTGTAATAATATTACTTTTGTCGGTAACGGAGTAGTGTAACGTGTTACTTTTATGATTTAGTAATCACACTACAGTTACTAACATTGCCCCGTCACGCGTTACTTCGTTACTTTTATAAAATAATCACACTCACTGACAGACTAGAGGGGTTTCCGCCGCAGGTTTATATACATGTAGGCCTATGTAATCTGCGCGACTTGCGAGACCACATCTCCACGTGCAGTGCTGCATAAACATGGCTGAGTCTTTTCATCTGTAAACTCCCTCAACGGGGCCGCTCGCTCTCTTTTGTTGATCGCCCTCTCACGGGTGAACAGTTCAATGTCCCGCTTCATTGTAAGAATTCTGTCTCTACCACTTTAGTTTGACCATCTCTGTTACTAAGTTATGGAATACTAAATACATAAGTAATTAGATACCTTACCGTTACTGCGCTCATAAAGAATGATAAGAATAATGCGTCTTGAACTGGTTTCATTAATTAGTATATTTACGTTTCACAGACTGTTAGCTTGTTGTGGTAGGCTGGTAGCCTATTTTAGAGCATATAAAAAGAAAGACTTGTGTTATGTCTTCCTTAATGCAATAGTAATTGGGGGTGCAAGTGGAGTCTCGCAGAGGCAAAACTGTGGCGCGCACACTGTAGGTACGCCGCAGTCTGCGTGATCTGCCTGTAGGGAGGGGCGGGCCGGCCCTGCAAGTAAAGTAACGAGTAAAGTAACGAGTAAACTAACGAGTTACTTTATGTAGAGAGTAACGAAGTAGTGTAATATATTACTTTTTTTTAAAGTAATATGTAATATTTAATATATTACTTTTTTTTAGTAACGACCCCATCTCTGCATTTGACTTCAAACAACATTTAAAAGAACCTTGTTTTGTGTTATGTATACATGTGTTGGTGATTTGTTGTTTTGTTTTTTATATATGCGAGTTGTTCTTTCCTTTTAAAAAGACAAATACAGCTTAATTTAAACAAGTTCCTTTATTGTAAGGCACAAAATGTTCAGCATTCTCAACACATACAATACACAACAGCAACACAACTGTTCTTCAGTTATATTATGTCTATAGGTTATAAATTGTTTTAGACTGAACAAAGCTGTTTGTGTCACACTGGGATCAAAGATGATTGACATGACTTTATTAAATCAAGTTTTAAGACATGACTATTTTATTTCAACAGGACCCAAAAACACAAGGGGTATAACATGGTAAATACATACTGTGATTGAACACAACAACACCATCTATTATTTACCTTTATAACAAATTCAAAACATTATAAATGATACAAAACACCACCTTTTAGTATTAGACAGAAAATAGGTGACGAGACATATTTCTATTTTTTTAGTTTAGTCCACTGTGGTGAGAGTAATACATATAGCTTGTATTCCATTTGTTTTTAAAATGTATATACTTTATAAACAAACTGGTTACTCTTTTTTTGAATTAGCATACAGAACATTATGAAAACAAACTTGACTAATGGTCGGCTCATAACCTCAGAACACAGAAGAGGAAAAACTGCATAGATTCTCGTTTCATTTTGAAGCAGCTGCAGACCTAAAGTGTGTAGAAGACTTAAATGATTACAAAGGTCACAATCACATTAATAAAACTGTACTTAGGTTTTAGTTTCACTTTTACAAAACAGAGTTCCACATGTACTTTCTAGCATGTATGGCCATCTCCACACTAGCCCTATGCTGCTGCTCCCCTGCCAGCTCTGTCTCTCCTTTACTCATCTTCTTCTTAAAATAAGAAGAGATGTCTGTTGACTTTCTCTTCATTTTCTGCAAATTGACATTACACACAGCAGTGATTAATAGTAGCCTACGCATTACACCAGCCCAGCATACCGACATCAGCTAACGTTAGCTTAGCAAGCTAAACTAACGCTAATTAGGATAGCCACCAAAGTGTGTTTACAGACGAATTATACCTGAAGTCAAGCCAGCCTTTACTGAGCCCCGAGCCTGTTTTGCAGGTCTTCCAGCGTTTTTCCCGTTGTAATGCCATTGAACACACATTTTGATCAGAATAACAGCTAAAGGTAAGCATATCTCCGTTTTTTGCTACCTAAAGCTAACACACTAAAGCCTAAAGTGTTGTGGGGCTTAACAGGCAACGAACTCTGGTGTCTGGTGAAGTCTGGTGAATTTTTGTCAACTCCAGTCCAGTCAGTAGAAAGAAACGTTTTGCTGCAACCTGTTGCTGTCTGTGCGAATCTCAGAGTGGTGCGCGCAAGTATCAGAGTGGTGCGCCGAGTATCAGAGTGTTACCATGGTAGCAGAGGGAGAGGGAGGGGCTGCAGTGTGAGCATTGGAAGCTCAAATCAAGCGACTCGCTGGCTGTGTATTTGTTGTTAAATATCAGATAAACTAATACGAATACGTGACTGGCGAGGCGGTGTGTGTGGTGGGGGGGCCAACAAATATATCAGGGTGGCCATGGCCCCCCCTGCCCCCCCCCCCTGCTGGCGCCACTGCGGTGTGTCAGGGAACTCACCAAGTGTCAGAAAACACAACCCTCTCTCTTTTCCTCCATACCCAAATCTATAAAAAAAAGGGGCTGTAACGGATCTGATACAGACTGATCCAGATTTAAATTATTTTACATCACAAAAGTGGTGCTCCGCTTAGTGGTCAATTCTCCACCTATCAGGGGAATGAGAGGTTGGGCCACGGCCGGCCATTGCCGCTCGAAAGCGCTGAAGACGCTGTAGTACATATGCCAGGCCTGTAAGTGGCGCTGTAGTCTGCCACAAAAGCAGAAAAGAAGACTTCCCTTGCATGGTTGCCATGGTTGCCCTTCTGTTTATTCTCCGCTGTGGCTCTTTTTCTCCCTCCCCGAGGCAAGCTTTTGCGCCTCCTGCTTTAAAACAAATGAATAATGACTCTATATAATCATATGTAAGGGATAATGTGCAGCGACGCGGTCATTATGGGGAAAAGAACACAGACAGGCTGATCAGGAGCCCGACGCCAAGCGGAGGGATCTAGATCGGCATGAAGGCACATTATGCAATGTGCACATTATCCCGCTTATTACATGGCCACATTCTCGACAAAGTAACGACATGACTCCTAATATTAATTGAAATGCTTTTATGGATTTAGAAAATGATTTTATTGATTTAAAAAATAGTTTTATGTATTGATTTAAATTGACATGCATCCGCTAAGAAAAATAGTCCGTTGTTACCGTTTGAACTGACGTAGCAACGGCAGGAACTGCTTCGATAGCATTTTTGAGGAGCTTTTTGATTACAGATTTGAAAACATCGTTGCTTGCTTTAAAAGTAGCACAATTCATTATGTCAAACCTTGGAAAGTATATAGATATCCCTGCCCTAATGCCAAAGTAACTGCAACTGAATACGTGTCGCCGTTTGATGTCTATGTCTGGACCGCTGTGTAAAAAGGAGGGTTTCTGCCCCTATAAGAATAAAACACTGTGGACGGAGATCTCTTTTTCTCCCCCTCTTCTCCCCGCTGCAGCCTAGCAGCTGATCTCAGAGCACGCTCCCCTCTCCTGCAGGGGGGCGTGGTCAGCTGCAGCTCACAGAATCAGCCCCCTGCAAAAACAGCGCTGGAAAGAGCAAATAGAGCGAAATGAGGCATGGCTAAAATGCAGGATCTGTTTGGTATTTAGAAAAAAAAAACTATATTTATATACTTTATATAGGTATGGCCCTACAATATATTGTTCAAATATAGCATGATATGTCCCCTTTAACGTTAGTGCTAGCATTATCCACATCTTTAGGTGGCTCTTGTGATGATGTAGTACTAGTCTAGTAGCAGCTTCACTTGTAGCTTCGGTGCTTAACCAGAGATGGAGTACTCGAGTCCTGGACTCGGACTCGAGTACCGATTTTCGGGACTCGGACTCGTGAACTGATTGACGCGACTCGGACTTGGACTCGTGAATTTTCCCCCCCAAGATGACTCGGACTCGACTTGTACATTGACGCTCCGACTTGGACTCGAGCAAGTTTTCTCTGGAGTCTGATGTCCTATCCTGGCATGTGCACCTGCGAGGCGAGTTCACGTACACTGAAAAAAAAAGGCTGTTGGATTCACATGATTTTAATATGGACATCGATTGCACACATTAAAAACATGTGTACTCAAAACTATTCCATTATGTTAAAGACACACAACTATGTTATGTCAAAGAAACATGAAATTGTTATGTTCATTTGAATATTTCCTTTAATATTAAGTATATTCATTTACCCTATACCAACATGACTTTTTATGTTCATTTTAGGCTTTTAATATGCTCAGTATATTTCATTTGTACCTGTTAAAGCCACATGAATGTTTTGTTCAAACTACATGCTATAGTTTTCTGTTTAATCTACCTAGTGCTCAAGGGGTACATAAGATTATTTATTATTTATTTCATGTGAATGCATGTCGTACATTCTTCAACAGGATCCATCCTAATCTCTTATATCTACAGCATGTATCATAACATTTTAAAACAAAGTCAATAAAGACAAACACATTTCTTTGAACAACATTCATGTATTTTTCTCAAAAAATAAAACAATATTAACAACCACCACACATCCAGATGAACTTTTAGTTTCTCCATAATGCAGCCCCAGGAGAATTAACAAATACATTGAAAATAAAGAAACAGAATAAATAGAAAATGTTTGTGATGCATGTACATATACATTATTGTGTTAGAACACAGCAAGGAAGCTCAAAGGAAACTATTCTCCCGACCAAAATAAAGGTTTATTGGGCTTATTTTTGTAACTCATTCATAGTAAACAATTAACAGGAAATGTCAACGCCTAGCCGAAAAAAGGAAATGTTCTTGCAAATCCATTATTTAAATAGTAACCTGCTAATATGAAAGGGCACTTTAATGCAAAAAAAGCAATGGCATTGCTTTGGAAAAATACATGGAAGTATAAAAATGGCCTGGTTTCTCACCACATATGCATTAAAGAAAGTATTACAAATAAAAACAAGAACTGACATTTTGAAGTTAGTACATTAGTACAATTAGTGCAATTAGTACATTCTGAAAACACATGACCCCAGGAAAAACCCACATTTCTGAAACATGCAAATCAAGCAAAAAGCATGAGCAAAGGAAGTGCAAGACAGTTGTATCGATGAAAGTCCAGTATGAATGCTGTAAAAGTGCACAATGGTCCATGGCAACAGCTCACTCAAATAGTTTGTTTTTAAACGCTTGGGCTTTCTTGGAGAGCATGTTGCCGTCTAGCTCCATTAACATTTGCTGGAGCACTTTGAACGTGCACTTCAGTTTAGGGGGGTAGTTCAGGTTCATTGCATACATTAGTCCAAACAGCATGGTAGTAGCTAATGCCATGTTGTCCACATCAGTTAGTACCTGTTGGCCTTCCAGGACAATCTGTCCTCTGGTCTCATCTGTCCTCTGGTCTCATCTGTCCTCTGGTCTCATCTGTCCTCTGGTCTCATCTGTCCTCTGGTCTCCTCTGTCCTCTGGTCTCATCTGTCCTCTGGTCTCATCTGTCCTCTGGTCTCATCTGTCCTCTGGTCTCATCCGTCCTCTGGTCTCATCTGGTCTCATCTGTCCTCTGGTCTCATCTGTCCTCTGGTCTCATCAGTCCTCTGGTCTCATCTGTCCTCTGGTCTCATGGTGGAATTGTGTTTGACAACATAAAGTCCCACTGTAATCCCCTGAATGGACCGCAGAATGACATCTTCATCTTCTGCCTGCAGAGTGCACAGTGACAAAGGGAACAGAGTGAGATCTAACAAATCAATACATATATATACCCATTACTAAATCCCTGTGTTTAACAAGTACATTTTGTTAGATTTCAGTACTTTTAAGCCTCCTTGTTATCTGATATACTCCTGTCTGACCTGATAAACATTTTTTCATTTCCTGTATCCGTTTTAAATAAAAAGCCCTCTAGCTTTTCAGTGTAGTCTGGCTATTAAACAAAAAACAGGGATGTTCACATACTTTAGGCTATATACTATGTGGTGTTTCAATAAATACATATTTTAAAGCCCAACAAAAAAATCAAAAGGTCAAATATTACTTCTACTGACCACAAACTCTCTCATTGAGGTACACACAGCCCCTTGAGAAGACAATCCCGGCCTAAATCGACATCATCAACCTAAGTGAAGGGGAATAAGAAAATAAAGAATCTATTTTGCTCAATGAAATGTGTACACTATTGACTCGATGTATAATTTCCTTAAAATGAATTCTTACTTGAGTCATGTTTGACATAATATAGTTCAGACGCTGGCCTATCTGTCCTCCTCTCTTCTCAAAAATCTTCAGAAGTTTGTCAGAAAACACATCCAGTTGAGAGAAAAATCTTGATTGGAGGGGCAGGGTTGTTATACGCTTAAACTCCGCATTTATCAAAGAAAACAAAATATCACAGTCATAAAAATCATGAACATGAGCACAAGAGTAGACATGCAGAGCCGGACCCACGCAGTAAAGTTCGACACCGCCTGACAGCAGACATGAAACAATAATTTAAAACAAGACGTATAGACATGCAAACATGCCGCAAGCTCATCCATCGGCTATGACTTCCCACTGCTCGGTTTAATGTGCATAACTTTGGGCAAGGTTCATAGTTTTAAATATTGTAAATCAAGCAACTGCCGGACTTACGCTCTACAAATAGCCTACTCACAGTATAAAAACACGCTAAACACATGTCAATCAATATAAACTCACCTTATGATTTCCATGGCTGTAGTACGGAGCCCTCTAGGAGACATGGAGAAGAAAAAAATAATTATTTTTTCTCGATCTCGCAAAACCCCGTTGCAGTTTGTAGACGGTCCCAAGTACTCCTCTCCCTCCTCCAGCTGCAGATTGTGACCAATTATTGATGTTTAGCTCGGATGACGGCGCGTATCGAACTGTTCTGATAAAAACTACTCTGTAGCTCGTTGTCTACCATGTTGTTTGTATTTTTACAACGTTATGTTCATGAGTTATTGATCCGCGAAATTCGAATCTGTCAATAACTCAGCTCAGAGGGACGTGCATGTCCCCTCGCTCTGAGTGTTCTCTTGAGGTGTCTTCACTTATGTGAAACCCTTTATATATACAGTCTATGTGTGAAACCCATGCCTATTGCCAAGCACTGATGTTATATCTTTATATTTAAGGACAAGCTCAAAGTAAAATCGATGAACCACTCCATTGTTGTGGTTTCTGTGTTGCCGTAGCCAGGGCCGTATTCATGGAGTCAACATTGGGGGGGACCAAAAATTCAATACAAATTTGAATACTAATTTCCTGCCATTCTAAAGGAAAATACATAAAAAAATCACTAACACATTGGATACTTTAAAACCTGTTAAACCCCATGCCCCTGCCCGTGGGGGCAAAACACAACAATAGTTACGAAACTGTGTCTCAGGCATGGGTGTAGGAAGCATCCTCAATGTGGGTGGGACAATTTGACGGGGGTATGGGCGGGCGGGGGACCTAACCTCCTCTAGGAGGGTCCGGGGGCATGCTCTCCCAGGAAGATTTTTTTTAAATGTTGAAGTTAAAAGCATCAATCTGGTGCACTTTGAGAGCAACATTAGGGACTAAATCTATGGATACGTCTCAACAACACCCATGTGAAACAGAACTGAACAGATTTACTTTTTCTTTAGGCATATTTTACAAATCACTCCCTTTTTAAACTGTAGTATGAGTTGGAATGATTTCATACCTGTTATTCTCTTATTTTGTATAACTATAATGATCATATAAAGGTGTGCCTTGGAAATACTTGTTTTGCATCAATCTTGATACAGGGTACTTATTATATGTTATAGTTTGGATTCCTAAAGCTTTTAGTCTACTATCCCATCATTCAAGGGTGGTTTTCACAATAAGTAATGGTTTATAATGGTTACTATCATTTACATTTTTTTACTATGTTCAATCTGAATTTACTTTAAAAACATCTATATTGATTCTGACTTTTTCTACATCCAACTCACAGGTTTATCATTGCTTTGATCTCTGAAACTGGCCCTCCCGCTGTACTTCTCGGAGACTTCAACCTCCAGACAGGGAAGATAGACGAACTAACATCTCTGTTAACCGCCTTTGCTTTCTCACTGTCTCCGTCCCCACCAACTCATAAAGCTGGCGATGTCCTTGATCTCATATTCTCAAGGAACTGCACTACTTCTAACCTCTCTGTAAACCCGCTCCACACATCCGATCACTTCTTCATTTCATTCTCTCTACCCCTTTCCAAACATAACAAACTAATCTCTTCTCATCCTGCACCTGTCCGCCGTAACCTTCGTTCCCTCTCCCCCTCTACCTTTGCCTCATCGGTGCTCTCAGCCCTCGCTTCCTCTGACTCGTTCCAACTCCTACCTCCAAACTCTGCTGCAGAAACTCTCCTCTCTACTCTCTCATCCTCTCTGGACTCTCTCTGTCCTCTCACATCTCGGCAGGCTCGTCAGTCCCCTCCTGCTCCCTGGCTAAATGACGCACTGCGTGCTAATAGAACCGTCCTTCGGGCAGCAGAGCAGAAACGGTGGAAATCCAAACACCAAGACGACCTCCTAACCTATCAGGCTCTCCTCTCCTCTTTCTCTGCTTCGATCTCTCAGGCAAAAAGCACTTTCTTTCAAGATAAGATCCAATCTTCCTATTCCAATCCCAAAAAACTATTTTCCATCTTCTCCTCCCTCCTGGACCCCCCCAAAGCCCCTTCCCCCTCCTCCCTTCTGTCAAGCGACTTTGTTAAAATGGTTGATGATATTCGCTCTTCTTTTTCTGACTCACCTTTACTCACCGCTGGGTCACCAGACCCTCCTTTCACCCACACACTGACCTCTTTTTCCCCTCTCTCTCCAAGTGAGGTTCTTACCCTCATTACCTCTGCCCGCCCTACCACCTGTCCTCTGGACCCTATCCCTTCAAACCTCCTTAAGACTATCGCTCCTGATATTCTACCGTTTCTCTCCCATTTCATCAACACTTCTCTAACTTCTGGTGACTTTCCAAACAGTCTCAAGGAGGCAAGAGTAAACCCTCTCCTAAATAAACTCACTCTCAACCCGTCTGATGTTATAAACTACAGGCCTGTCTCTCTACTCCCGTTCCTGTCTAAATCACTTGAACGCGCTGTCTTTAAACAACTCTCCTATTATCTCCATCAGAACAACCTTCTGGATCCGCACCAGTCTGGTTTCAAGGCAGGTCACTCCACAGAAACTGCCCTCTTTGCTGTCTCTGAGGAACTGCACACTGCTAAAGCAGCCTCCCTCTCCTCTGTCATCATCCTTTTGGACCTGTCTGCTGCATTCGACACGGTGAATCATCAGATCCTCCTTCGCACTCTCCAAGAACTTGGAGTTTCAGGCTCTGCACTTTCCCTCATCACCTCATACCTCAAAGACCGCACCTACAGGGTTACTTGGAGAGGGTCGGAGTCTGACCCTTGTCAATTAACTACAGGGGTCCCTCAGGGCTCTGTTCTTGGTCCCCTCCTCTTCTCTTTGTACGCAAACTCGCTCGGATCAGTCATTAGCCCGCATGGTTTTTCATACCACTGCTACGCTGACGACACCCAATTAATTCTGTCCTTTCCCCACTCAGAGACCCAGGTCGTCGCACGCATCTCCTCTTGTCTAGCTGACATCTCTCAGTGGATGATCATCGCTCATCACCTCAAGCTCAACCTTGACAAGACTGAACTGCTTTTCCTTCCGGGAAAAGATTGTCCCACTCTTGACCTGAGAATCAACATCGGCACCTCTATTGTTTCCCCGACTCAGACTGCAAGGAATCTGGGTGTGATCCTAGATAACAACCTGTCCTTCACTGCAAACATAGCTGCTACAACCCGCTGCTGCAGATACACGCTTTACAACATCAGGAAGATACGTCCCCAGCTGACCCAGAAAGCGACGCAGGTTCTGGTCCAGGCTCTCGTCATCTCACGCCTAGACTACTGCAACTCCCTCCTGGCTGGTCTACCTGCATGTGCCATCCGATCTCTGCAGCTCATCCAGAATGCAGTGGCTCGTCTGGTCTTCAACCTTCCTAAATTCTCCCACACCACTCCGCTCCTCCGCTCCCTTCACTGGCTTCCGGTAACTGCTAGAATCCACTTCAAGACAATGGTACTTGCGTACCATGCTGCGAATGGATCTGGCCCTTCCTACATCCAGGACATGGTTAAACCGTACACCCCAGCACGTGCACTCCGCTCTGCATCAACCAAACGGCTCGCTGCACCCTCGCTGCGAAGGGGACCCAAGTTCCCATCAGCAAAAACACGTGGGTTTGCTATCCTGGCTCCAAAAGGGTGGAATGAGCTCCCCATTGAAATAAGGACAGCAGATAGCTTACACACCTTCCGGCGCAGACTGAAAACTCATCTCTTTCGACTCCACTTCGAGCAATATAACTATTAACAAAGCACTTATATACTAATAAAGGACTGGCTTATCTAAAGCCAGTTGAGTAGCACTTGAAATGTTTTTGCTCTATGAAACCTGATGTACTTATATGATTCTGTTTTCTTCAAGTTTGTATTTTGTTGGTCGAACGCACTTATTGTAAGTCGCTTTGGATAAAAGCATTAGCTAAATGCAATGTAATGTAATGAGAAAAAAGATTATTAATTTAACCATATATAGAAGTGAAGATATAGTCAATTGTTCTGGGAATGTCATTTTCAAACCTGAGACCTGAAAAACAGGCTTGGGTCTTAACTGGTTAACATGTTTTACCATAATGTCTAATTGTGCATTGTATTACATCGCCCTATTTTATCTAGTTTAGCTTTTCTTGTTTTGTTGTTTGTAATGGCAGAGATTAGGGATGAATACAGTACAACTATAACCATAATCACATTAAAGCATTTCAATCCATAGAAAGGTCTGTGCCACGCAATTTCAGTAGAAACAGGAACACTTTATTGCCCTTTTGTTTTACAGCCACGACTCGCACTAGCTGCTTGCCGCTCATTCAAAATCAAAAAGACCCCCAACTTCCTCCCAGACACCCGCCCAAAAAGCCCAACCCTCAAGTAAAGGACCCAAAAGCCTTTTTGCGCTTATCGTTGGCACTGATAAAAGACTGGCATATTCCTTCAAGGTCCAGTCTGTCCAGTTTCTTCTGGTGCACATGACATATGGCCACATTATTCAGCCTCGTTTGACTCATCGATGATCTAAGCCATGTCTTAAGCCTCCTCAGGGCACTAAAACTCCTCTCAGCCTCTGCAGAAGAGGCAGGGATGACCAACAGAAGCCTTACTAAAGCTTCCACCTGACCGAAGAGACCTCTTACCTCTGGCACCATTTCCCGAATAATGCTAGCAACATCTGAGCTTGTTTCATAGGTGTAATTAGCCCCAAACATGGCCAGCTGCACCTGCAGTAGTCTTGAATTCAAATTCAGGATACTCTTCTACCACCTTGTCCATGTCTCCGTGTAGCAGCACATTTTCAAGCTGCTGCAGCTTGTGGAATCCAGCTTGTTCAAACCTCTCTATGAATTGAGTATTCACTGTGTCCAAGGCATTGTAGAATTGGACTCTGTAAAAGGACTGGGCATCGGGATGGATATGGGCTGCAGCCTGACCGGTGTAACGCTTTGTAGGTTTGCGGACATGAGGGATCTGAATTGGTTGTAGGTCCAACTTTGTTTCCACAGCAGTTGCTTTCAAGAACAATACATCAAAATGCTCCTCCGTTTGTTTGACCTGCATGCTTGTTTTGACATGGTCTACAGCCTCCAACATGCCTGAAATGGTCTGTTTCCTAAGCTGCAGGGAGGTGTTCAGGCACTCCAAATCCCCCATCAGGTCTTCAGCCATTAAAAGGCTGAGCACAGTGTTCCCTTTAAGAAATGTTCCATGAAGACCATTGGCCTTGGCTGAAGTTTCAGGTGAGCTGCATGATGCCATTTCTTCAAGGGCCATCAGCACTGACTCATACTGCTTGAGAACTGAGCGGATGGCAGGGGTACGTACAGTCCACCTGGTGGGACAGAGAGGCTTCAATGAGGTGAAAGTTGAACCATGCTCTGATTTTGCGATATTCTGGAAAATCAACTTGAACTTGCCAGATTGATTAAAGAAGCCCCCCCAATTCATGGACCAGACCCATTGCATCTCTTACTAGTGGAGAGGCTCCACAGGCAGCCTGCGTAATTAAGTTCACGCAGTGGGGACCACAGTGACAATACACAGCCAGCGGTTGTTCTTTCCTTAAAATGGCTTGTACTCCCTGCAATCGTCCAGCCATGTTTGCGGCACCATCATAAGTTTGTCCTCGGAGATGAGACAGAGGAAGCTGTAGGCGCGTCATCAGATCACATGCCATCTTGGCTATATTTTGCCCTGTTGTTGATGACACTTGGTAGATTCCCGGGAATTCTTCCTTTGGTTGTAGATCTGCATCTACAGAGCGCGAACATATTGACTCCTGCTCAACTCCTGATATATCTTGGGTGCCATCAATGATAATTGCGAACTGGACCACTGGCATTGATGTTATTTCCGACACAATTTCTTTGATGATTGTATTGGCCATCACCTTCAACAGTTCGTTCTGCAATTCCGGACTGGTGAAATCGAGGGGACCTTTTAGCCAGGAGGTCAGCTCTGCATCGCCCGTTGCCTTGTACTTTAGAAGCTGGCTTAAATTCCCACTCTCCTTCTGATCGCCTCGAAAAGCCAGACCTTGCCGCGCCAAGTACCTCACACCCTCAACAACCTTCATCAGATTTCTTCTTGCTGGTTGCTGCCGTTTTTCAAGCTCACGTGAAAGTTGCACATTAACAGGCTCTGGCTCCTGAATCCTAGTCATCACAGCTAATTTGTGACACTGGCTGTGTTTATGCACACTAAATTTATCCAGTGCCTTCTTCCAATTGTTAAAACCAGTCTTGGCAAACGCTGAATCTGCTTTTGACGCAAGCTTAGACTTTTGTGCTGCAAAGTATTTAGCACAATAGAAACAGAGGACCCCTTTTACAGAGGGGCTGTAATGGAGCCATGTATGATCTTCAAACCACTTCTCCTGAAAGTAGAGTATTCTATTTGATAGGGTTTGACTGTAAATGACTTTCAAATTTTGATGATTTGGGCAAAGTCCAAGCTCCTCCCCTTCCTTTCCTGTACCTTCATTTTCGCCTGCCTGGCTGCTCTCTCTCTCATTGTCAAACTCACTCTCCCTGCTTGATGGTATTATCTGAAATACATATGAGGATGATCTCATCTTAAATTAACATTAACATTAGACTGCTATGTTGTCATTATTCTGTCTTAACCATCAATATAGCTCCTTTCTAACTTACCTCCATGTCACCAGCGCACACTCTCCCTGTCTGGTCGCCATTCTCACATTCTCTCTCTCCCTCTCTCTCTTTACTCTGAACACACCAGAGTGGACATGGAAGAAATATCAGTAAACTATTGACTAGAAAGACTGTTGATACACATTATACATATGGGGGGACACAGGAGTCTGTACATTAAAGTGGACCTATCATGCTATATTTGAATAATATAGTGTAGCGTCAAAATACCTAAGGCATATTTATACTTTTTTTTTCTCCAAAATACTAAACAGATCATGCATTTTAGCCATTCCTCATTTCGCTCAAATTAACACTGAGCCTGACATTTTGGATTCAGTGAGGACAGTACCATCTTTTGGCCTTTTAAATGTACTACAGCTTCTCTAGCGCTTTAGAACGGCAAAGCACGTGGCTGTCTCCTCCTGATTGGTGGAGTTCGCCCAATAGCCGTAGTGCCACCGTCCTGACGTCAGGACGGTGCTCAATCTGGATCCGTTTTTTTCAGATCCGTTGCAGCCCCTTTTTTAGAGATTTGGGCACGGGGAAAATAGAGAGGGTTGTGTTTTCTGACTCTTGGTGAGTTCCCTGACGCACCGGGGACACATATTCATGTTTAAAAGACGTACAAAGGTGCATTTTGCATGATAGGTCCCCTTTAACATTAGACTGCTATGTTGTCATTATTCTGTCTTAACCATCAATATAGCTCCTTTCTGGCTTACCTCCATGTCACCAGCGCACACTCTCCCTGTCTGGTCGCCATGCTCACATTCTCTCTCTCCCTCTCTCTCTTTTCTCTGAACACACCAGAGTGAACAAGAAATATTATCAGTAAACAAGCTATCTGACTGGTAACAATACTCACTTTCTCACTGCTCTTAACTTGCTTTTTTTCTTTTCTGAGGCTGCCCAAAAAACTGTCTAATGTCACTGCCACCCTTCCTCTTGCTCATGCTTACAGCTTGACCTCGGCGATCTGCAGTTGCTGATGTGATGAATACGGGTCAGCAGTGCTGGATATAAGATAATTAAACATGTTTATTAGCAATTCTGAGCATTCTAAACCCAGCACAAGCTATGATGCACACTGCAAACCTCCTGCGTGTGAGTATCTTTTAAATGCTTCTGACGATTATGAAATACTATTTCATAATAATTGTAGAGTAATTATTATTTAATTAATTCTGGCACCTTTGGTATTCCAAAGGTGTCACACATCACAGTTTTAAATCTTTCCACACCCTACAAATTACAAAATAAAATAGAAATAATCCACATGAATAAATATCTATTGGATTACATCCAAAACGACACCGTCATTTTCCACATAGCTGACACTAGCCCGCCAAACCCTGGCTAACAACTGAAACCAGCTAGCCCACAGCTAGTTAGCTACTATTCCTGAAAAGTTCGGTTTTAACATCAGAACTACAAGTTACTTACACAAAGAAGCTAAACCGGAGAGTTCATTAACATTACCATTACCAAATAAAATAATATAGATTACTTTAGGGCTAACTAGAAAAGATACCAGAACTGATGGAGGGCAAATTAAAACATGACTGACCTGCTTGGAGCATCAAGCTAACTGAAGGTGGACTCAGACAAACAAACAGCGAAATACACCCCTGGGTACAAAATAAGGAACCAATTTATATATGAAAAGAAATATCATTTTGGTGAAGTTCACAATAACAGAAAATATAGATTTTCATGTATACAAATAACCAAAATAAAGAAGTCATATAATAGCAATTTTATTTTAATTAAAAAATAAAAAATAAAAAAATAAAAACTTTTTTTTGGTGCTATTTATTGGGGGGGACATTTTGAGTGTATCTGAATATTGGGGGGGGATGTGTCTCAATACTCAAATGTCCCCTCCTCGACTCCTCGACTCCTCGGTCCTCCGGTAGTGACCCGGAAATGAATTTCAGCGCGCCATTTTGAAGGACATCTCATTTCTCTAAATGCACACCGAGGACCGAGCATCGAGCGTCGAGGAGGCTCTCTGGAGGAGCTATAACCGAGGATACACTGATGGTTCCTCCACGGCTCCTCCGCGGATGCATTTCCGGGAACGGTGGAGGCGTGACGCACGGCCGGACTTATCTCAGCCAATGACAGCTCTGCATGCATCCCCTGGATATTATTTTAGAAACTGCTTTCATCGCGTCGCGATGTTTACAGTGAGAACAGCTGTGAGGTCCGTGCAGAAAGCAGAGCAGTGTGTATAATATATATCACTCAGTATAACAGGCCTACATTACTCTCTTTATTTGCTTTAGTTTAGTAGATATCTACAAACAAAGAGTCGATATTTTTCTAAGACCATTGCTTCACATAATAAAATACACAACGGCTGTAGCCTGATTATGCTTTAGGAGCTGTAGGTGTGTGTGGTAGGCAGGGCCGGCCCTAGACATTTTGGTGCCCTAGGCGAGATTATGATTTGGTGCCCCCCCCCCCCCTCCAAGCAATACACAATAGAATATATATAGAATAAATAAAAAATCTCTACAAAAGACCAATACACTACAAAAACAGAAACTTATTGACATAGGTAATATACATAAAGGTTTCAAATGTATTCATTGTATGAACATGTTTTAATTGGGGGGTCGATGTCACATCCTCTAGGGGGGTCCGGGGGTATGCCCCCCGGAAAGATTTGTTTTTAACATTTTAAAGTAAAATGCTTCAATCTGGTGCACTTTGAGCACACAATTACTAGAGACCTGATAGGAGGTATAACTCTAAAACACCCATATGAAAAAGATCGGTTTACATTTGAATAACCAAATAAGTATGTGAACATAACCAATAACCCACAGCCAATAACAAATAAATGTAACATATTTATTTATTTTATCCTTATTATTAATATTGTAGTTATTAAATGAAAATCACTCATCAAACAAAAGTAGCTTCTCTTAAAACTTTAAGAAAAGAAAGTGCAAACGTGGACACAAATATAGCGAACTGAGCTCTTACAACTGAGGTTATTGCAAATAAATTAAGATAATGAACAACATTACACACACTATGAAACAGGCAATCAGAACAACACGTCTCTGCTATGTTATTGTGTCCTTTAATTAGTCCACATCCTTAAAGTCGGACACGTCTGGACTTCCTTGCTGCAAATTCATTTATTGTATCGTCAAATGATATTTGCCCCGAAACCTCGCGATTGATGCTTATTAAAGCTAATCCATTGAGGCGTTCTTGAGCCATTGACGACCTCAGGTATGTTTTAATGAGCTTCAATTTGGAGAAGCTCCTCTCCCCAGCAGCAACTGTCACTGGAATAGTGACAGCGATCCTGAGGGCCACCCACATATTTGGATACACTTTGTTCATTTTCTTCTCCTGTAGGAAAGTCAGAAGTTCCAGGGTGGTCATGTTGGCTTTTGGCAAAGCTGGGAAATTCTGCATCTCCAGTGCAAGTTCCCTCTTATCCAGGTCTGACTGTCCACCCCAGCTCAGGGTGTTGCTGACTGTTTCACACTGCTTTGTCAGATCTTCCTTTGGCAGGTCAGGGAAGTTGAGTAGCACCCCAAACTTTTCCTCTACTTCACCTAATGCCTTGAATCTCTCCTGCAGTGATGCAATGGAAACATCCACCACCATATTGAAAAAATAAACTTTGAGTTTCTTTAGTGCATCACTCACTTGCTCCTCCGGGGACTCATAGGAGAACTGTCTCTTGCTTGTTCTCAGCCTCTTCTGCTTGAGAACAGCTTCCACATTCATTTGGCCACAGATGTATTTTGGCAGATGCTTGGGCAGAAGCAAATCCATTGCTTCTGTAGCTGACCAAAGACACTTCTGTTTTTCTCAGGAGGTCAACAGCAATATCCAGCTGCATTGACACTGATTGCAACATTTTGCTGACATGTTTGATGTTGGTCAGGATCAGTGGCGAGCCGTGACTTTTATACCTAGGCCCTCTGACCCCCCTTCCCTCGAAAAAAAAGAAGAGATATTACGTCTCAACGTAGACTTCAGCGGAATATCAAAACAGTGGTCCGGGGTGCAAAACGCATCAATGACAGCGACCCTCTACCACACAAAACAACATCATTTATATAAACACCTATCATGACAGGGCACCCACAGCCAGCAATTACAAATGAATTAAGTCGGCACGGCGGCCCACATTGAAAATGACTTAGGCCTACCTTTGATGATAAATCACTGAAACACAAAGTCCATCCTCCTGTCCTTTTGGATGAAGCACTTGCGGGTCATTCAGCTGATCCTTTGCCACTCCAGTTTATCATTGTAACTACTCGGTTAATAATTTCGCAACGATGTCATCACTATCACTGAAGTGAGCCATCATGAACGAACTTATGCTAATCATAAATCTATCGTTTAGATTTATGATTCAAAAATAATAAAAGTAGGATAGACATGTGGATATTATCCGGCTGAACACAACGTGCATTTATCTAACAGGTTCGTTTTCCACAGACCTTATTTCGAGCTATTTTCCAAAATCCTATGGAGAAATCCCGTTGCTTTCTGTCGAGGGAATCCGAGCGCAGCTTACTTCCGGGTTTTAGGATGCGTCACTGCACCACTTGCATAGACCATTATACATCCTACATACTTATTATACATCCATGCATAGACCTCACAGCGGGCGGATCCTGTCATAAAGTCCGCGAAAATAAAGCCTGCCCATTTAGAGGGAAGATATGATTGGTCAATTGTACTGTCATTTGACATTACTCTCTCGTTGAGTTACTATAGCGGGCCCTCTGTGAATGTAGAGAGGGACCAACCGGGGACCGTCTTCACAGTAACTCGCAGACGGCATTTAACCCTTCACATTCTAACAGAAACTGAACAGGCAGATTCGAAGGATTTATTTCTTTGGAAATATTATTTAAAATACAATTAAATCAAGTTATTTTGGTAAAATTAATGAAAAATGTAACATCAACAAAATATAAAAAATAGTATTTTTAAAAAATATATTTTTTTTTTAATGTTTTCAAATATTATTTTTTAGAATATCTTAGGCCAGGGGTGCCCAACCTTTTTTGAACCGAGAGCTACTTTTAAAGTTGCCATCTGCCGAGATCTACCAGTCCAAATAGAGAGGCGTAGCCATTACTGACAGCCTACTACCAGGTAAATACACACTTCTACTTGTATAAAACTGACCTTTGTACGATGAATACTTCATAAAATACTGCAGATCCTTTATCTTACCTCTTTCTAATCTGCACACATACAAGTATTTAACTGAAGTTACACAACAGTGTTGTTGATACAGAGTTGGAGTTTATTCACACGTCACTACAGTGGGTAATGTTTTCAAGAAACATTGAACAGTGCTGCCACAGATGACACAGGACAAAAAGAAAAGACTCTGAACCCTTTCTTTGCCATTATATAAAAATAGTGTTGCTACAAAAGTATAAATGAGGCTTACTAATAAGACAACTCAGATCTGAAGCTACACAGGAATCTGCTGCCAACGTGCAATAAAAAAGACAACATTAATAGAATCAAACCCTTTTTTGTTGCATTTTAGTCGAGTATAAAAATAAATGCCTTTAAAATAGGAAGCAAGCAACACTAGTTTCTTAACCTGAATTGATGATAGACTATAATCAATTTAAGTTTGCATTCTTATACCATTTTGTAGAATAATTATAATGAATAAGTTCAAACAAACTAAAACTCACAGCTGATTAATAACGGTATCTAACTTGAGTTTTTATTATATCAAAAACCTGTTGAAATGCTGCTGTTATTTTTACTGTCCCCCAAAAGTGCGTCGCAGCCTTCATGAAAGCTTCTTTCACAACTTCGCCGTCTTTGAAAGACTTCATGTGTTTCTCAAGAACGTGACTGACACGATAAGATGCTCTGGTAGCAGCCTTGCTCTTGTTGTTGGCCTGGTGAAAATGGACTGCTGTGCATTTAGCTGTGCTCTCAGGCCCCTCCCCTTTTGGAGCGTAGGGCAGAATCAGGAGGGAATTCCGTCTCGTAGCGTTTGTGCACTGTTTTGAAATGCCGCTCCTAAATTACCCTTCTTCGATAAAGCCACGCTCGCATTGCAGATGAGACAGATGGACTTTGAATTGGAATAGATACACAAATAATCATCCTCCCACTCGGAGTGAAAATTATATATTTTGGGCTTATTTTGCTTCTGCTATAATTGCGGTCTTGTGTGTGTGCGGACTGTCACTCCTGTTGACACGGACAACGTCAGCTAACTCACGCCGGCCAATCACAAAGCTTTGATGCGTTCAAGTGCATTATTCTGGCACAGGAAGATTATGTTACAGGACATTAACGATAAAACAGAATATTGTTGTTCTATTTTTAGACACATCTCGCGATCGACTGGGAATCTCCCCGCGATCGACCGGTCGATCGCGATCGACTGGTTGGGCACCCCTGTCTTAGGCCCTCACAGAGGGCCTAGCCCTAGAGGACCCTGACGGCTCGCCACTGGTCAGGATGTCATACCATACCACCAGTGGCGGCGGGTCATTAGGGGCAGGTGGGGCACAGCCCCACCTAGTGTCAGAAGAAAGTATTACAAATAATGATTACCAAAAAAAACAAAAAAATAAATAAAAAAACATATAAAATATATTTTAAGGTCATGTTTAATAATCTGATTCGTCTGTACATTTCTGTTTTAGTCTGTGTTCTTCTAATTAGTGTCTAGAGTGCCGTTTTGAGCTGTTTAGAGCCATGTGGGACAAAACCCGATCCTGCCCCTCCCTCTCACAGTCTAAGTGAACGGTGATTGTAAAAACTACACTGCGCATGCTCAGAGTATTTTTCTATTTAATGTGTGTGGCAAAAAAATAATGACCGTAGGGGCATAGTGCTCCCATCCCCACCATACGTCATCTCACATAATTCAGAATTGATTGGCTGTAAGTACTCACGTGTGCAGTGCTGCGAAACGTCACGTGTAGTTTGAAGAGGAGACGAGAGAGCAGCATATAGCTAACATCACCAGCGATTAAAAGAAGTACAAAACTGAAAGAAAATGAATGAAGTTGACCATTTACTGGAGCACACATTTGAGACACTTAGTCTCGGAGAGAAACTGGAGGTAAAGCGCCTCGGTGCCCACCATCCACCGGATTTCCAAATGGTCCAGACTGCGGGCAAAGTTAAACGTGGGTTTAACGCTGAGTGGTTTGCTAAAAAGAAATGGCTAACGGCGAGCATCCAGAAGAATTCCCTCTTTTGCTTTCCTTGCCTGCTTTTTGGTGAAGATCAAGGTACTTGGTCGAGGACAGGTTACAAGGACTTAAAGCATCTTTCGGAGAGGACAATGAAGCATGAGAGCAGCAACAGTCATTTGGAAAATGCCGTAAAATTGGGATTACTTGGAAGGGTGAATGTTGCAGCTCAGATTGACAGCGCCTACAGACGCGGCATTGATTATCATAATAGGAAGGTGGAAGAAAACAGGTACGTGCTTGGTCGGATCATCACCTGTATTAAACTGTGTGGGAAATGTGAGACAGCACTGCGGGGCCACAACGAGTCGGCGGACTCTCTGAATCCAGGGATATTCAGGTCAATTTTCGAGACAATGTGTGAGGGCGATTCCAGGCTTCAACGGCACTACGAAGCTCAGCTTGTTTTCAAAGGGACATCAAGCACCATACAGAATGAACTCTTGGACTGCATGTATGATGTGTACAGGGAGGAAATAGCCAAGCAAGTGGACAACACATCATTTGTTGCCGTTCAGGCCGACGAGACAACGATGTCTCCTGTAAATCGCAAATGGTGATTGTGCTGCGATACATTATGCCTGACCTCACAGTTACAGAGCGTTTTTTGGAGTTTGTGGAAGTAAAGGACAAAACTGGTGTAGGTCTCTAACAGCATCAAGGCTGTTCTGGAACCCCTGAAGCTGAAAGAAAAGCTAATCGCTCAGACCTATGACGGGACGGCCGTCATGAGCGGTAACGTGCGCGGGGTACAGACGGTGATGAAGGAGACGTACCCAAACGCTCAGTTTGTTCACTGCTACGCCCACCAACTGAACCTGACCCTGCAGCAACTGTGTTCAGCAAGGATGAGCATCCTGAAGGTGTTTTTTGCAGATCTAACTGCTTTTTCCACTTTTTTCTCCGGTGCTCCAAAACGTGTTGCAGCTCTTGCAGAGGCAACACAGAGACGCATCCCACGGCCACCGGCTGTGAGATGGAACTTTAAAAGCAGAACTGTGAACGCGGTTTGGGAGACCCGAGATGCACTACTTCAGTGTATGAAGCATATACGCGCACAACCAGGATGGGATGCGGTCACCATAAGTGAGGCATACGGCCTGTCAAAGAAACTGCGGGACCGAGCATTTATGCAGCTCCTGGAGTTTTTTTCGTTGCTTATGCCAGAAGTGGATGTTCTATACAACACTCTGCAAAAACGAAGCATCGATGCACCTGGGATCAACAGCGCGCTCTGCCGTTTCAAGGAAAATGTTCAGAAAATGAGGCAGAAAACTGATGCATTGGCCGCCACTGCTCATGATGGAACAGACGAGCCAGGCCGACGAGTCAGCAGCACAGCGCCGGTGATGAAGGAGGCTTGTGACACAGTCATCTCACAGGTGGAACAGAGGTTCTCACAGAGTGACCATTTGATCGCTGCAAAGCTTGTTGACAGCTCATTCTTCCCACAGCATGTCCTGTCATTTCCTACACCTGAGCTTGACTGCGCCGTGAAACTGTGGCCTGCGTTGGGAAACAAGGAGAAGTTTAAGTCTGAGCTGACCACGCTCTACCGCCACAGTGAGCTTCACACTGGAAACACTGCCCTGTCTCTGTTGAAATCCATTCACGAGAACAACTTGGAGGAAACGTTTGCTGAGACTGTTATTTTGGTCAAAATAATAGTGACAACTCCGATGACGACATCCGAGTCAGAGAGGAACTTTTCCACCCTCAAAAGGATAAAGACTTTCACTCGCAACACCATGGGACAGCCGCGACTTAACGCATTGGCCATGCTTTCAATTGAAAGCCAGTTGATCCAGCAACTACAGGACTTCATCCCCAAAGTGATAGACACATTCTGTCAGAGGAAGGACCGCCGTGCCGCTTTTCTTTTCAAGTGAGCCTTCAGCTTTGGTAAGTTCATTTATGTCATATATTTTGTTGATCTTCTGTGTTTTGCCTCTGCTGGATCGATTGATATTGTGACCTCGATGATGAGTGTCTGTGTTTTCCTTATATTTACAGTCTATGGTGTTTTAATGCTAAAGCATTACGGTTGTTGTTATTGTTAAGAATTACTTTGTGATGGTGACCTTTACTCCATGTATGAAGGTGCATTACTATGACATCCCCACGCTGTGTACGTAAATGTATGCGCTCACAGTGTTGCTCCTGTGGTCTTCAGTATGTAATTTGACACTCCCCCTCTCTCTCTCCTCCCCCCCTCTCTCTGTCCCCCCTCTCTCTCTCCTCCCTCTCTCTGTCCCCCCCCTCTCTCTCTCTCTCTCTCTCTCTCTCTCTCTCTCCCCCGACCTCTTTCTGCCCCCCCAGTTTTGTACACCTAGAAACGCCACTGCATACCACAGTGCATATTGCAAAGCGGTATGATCCAACCTCTTCAGCCAAAGATTGTGCCTCAATTTTTACAACTCCATCTGTGGCTTTATCCCTCACCTCTAGAAGTGTATCTCTGACTTCTGCAGCCTGATACCTTACGGCCCGTCCACACTACAGCGTCGACAGCTTCAATCTGCCCATTCACTTTGAATGGGGTGACGTCACGTTGCCTCGCTTTTTCGCCGAACTGAATTGTGGGTAGCATAGCGGTCCGTCTCCGCCGGAGACGCCGGAGTAGCCAGCGCCAGCCAATCAAATCCCGTTTCGGAAAATCTGACAGCTCAAGCCGTAGCCAATCAAACCGCGTCTAACCTGGGAGAGATATCCCGCCGTTCATTTCTATATTTCAAAAAAAGATGGAGGAGAAACTAATTATTGCCGTAGCAAATCACCCGGTGTTGTATGACCAGACCCTCTTCACCTACCGGGATACAAACCGGAGGAACCAGGCATGGAGGGAGGTGGCAGAGACAGTGGGTGAAACTGGTAGGTTTTCGCCTGTTTGGGGAGTTTATATATATATATATTGCTCGCATAAAATCCCCGGAGGTTTTTGCTTCGTATGTCGGGGGCGGGAGATTCATATGATTGGTTGTTGGTCGCGTTGCTTGAATAATATCCCCAAGCTTCAGACACGCCCAGCTCCAAGCTTTTTTTGAAGCTGTAGTGTGGACGCTCCGTTACAGCCTCTATGCTGTTGATCCGACTCTCCCATCTGGTATCAGACCATGATTTCAATGTGATGTTCACATGGCTTTTCTCACTGTATCACTCAGTGCTGGGCAGTCAGCAGGATCTGAGGGGACTGCAATGTTGGACTCAGATGGGCCTGGGCAGTCAGCAGGATCTGAGGGGACTGCAATGGTGGACTCAGATGGGCCTGGGCAGTCAGCAGGATCTGAGGGGGCTGCAATGGTGGACTCACATACTGTGCTCGTTATTCCTTCACCTGCAGGCAGGCAATCCAAACATGCAAATAAGTTATTCATGCTTCAGTTTTCATTATTTATCATAATAATAACAATAATAATAATAATGACAAAAAGTAGTGTATTAACGATTACACAGAGACCATAAATGTTTGGCAAAACTTACATTCTTCAGAGTGTGATGTACATGGGAGATCAGATGTTCCTTCTCCAGCAACTGGGGGCTTTTTGAGGTATTTCTCAAGTGCAGCTGGAAAATGATATTAGCACATTACAAGCAAAAACATGTATATACAGTCAGGCAAAAATAACTGTTGCAATCTGCCTCAGCTGTATGCATGTTCACAACTGGCCTATATAAAAGATGGGTCTGGACTTTGAATCAGGGGGTAGCAAGTTCGAGTCCCACTGCAATCAGCATGTCGTTGTGTCCCTGAGACACTTCACCCCAAATTGCTCCTGTGGGGATTGTCCACAGTACTGAATGTATGTAAGTCGCTTTGGATAAAAGCGTCTAACAAATGACATGTAATGTAAATAATAACACATGCCCATATTGGTTGGTCAGCCTCACTTTATACAAAGGAGCAGTTATCCAGATAGCTTTCTTCTGGCTAACATTCACATTATTTCGTTACAGAAGCATATAAAACAAAGCATTGCACAATGATTAGACATTAAAAAGAGCAGAAAATAAACAAATTCTAAAATATAATAGAAAATAAACAGAAAAATAAATATATATATATATATATATATATAGGCCTACACACAAGTTGACCGTGAAAATAAACTATCTGACAAATTAAACACTATTGGAGGATCAATTTACAGCCATCACAATAGAAAAGTAGTATATTATTTACAAAAAGATTATAAGAATAATAACACATAAATAAAAACTTTAAATCATTTGTATTTATCATTCTGTATCAGAGGCTCGCGGCTAGCATGGCATCAAAGCTGTATCATGGGCAGGCTACCTCCTTAGCTAGCTAGCTAGCTTAAAATCAAATGTCTAACGGTACAGTACATACTGACTTTTTTCTTTTTTACACAAACCGACGTACCTCTGTCTTTGACTTTCGATTCCTCCTGTTCTTTTTTCCGTTTCCTTCCCGTTGCCCCTGAAGCAGTGGCGGTTCTAGAACATTTTACATGGGGGGGCAAAGGGGGGGCAAGAGGTCATGCCAGGGTGGCATGGGAGGGCGGACAGTACGTGGTATTTTATACTGTATATAACCTATTTATTGTTAATTCATGCCCTAACACAAGTGTTCTTAATGCACAAGAGAAACAAGGTGTTCAGACAAACAATCGGGTGCCCTTTGAGTCCCCCAAGCTTACCTCAACCATTTTAAATGAAAGGAAACTACACAATGTATTTTAAAGCAATGAATTAATGGACAGGTTTTTTTGCATTACAATGTAAAACTAAATATATATTTTGTTTTAAAAAAATTGGTTGTCTTAGTATTTGTTAGGATCTGTCTGTGTTGTAGTTTTGTATGTCTGGTTATGGGTATTTTCATCCTTGTATATTGTCTGGTCCTTCTTCCTGTGTTTTTCCTCCTGTCGTTAGTTTCCCTGGTGTGTCTAGTTGTCTGATTGTTTTCACCTGTGGCCCTTGTGTTTCTCCTACCCTGCCCGGCTGTGTCTCGTCTTGTGATTACCCCTTCCTGTATTTAGTCTTGTCTCTTCCTGTGTTCAGTGTCGGTTCGTCTTGTGTTGTGAGTAAACTGCGGTGAGTGTTCTGTTCTGTCTCTGAATAGTGTAGCCTTGAAATAAAGGAATGATTTTGTCACTTAAATCTGCATTTGGGTCCTGCTTCCTGCACACCGTAACATTACGAACCGACCAACAATGGACCCAGCGGATTTTAATTTTGATTTGGACTTGTTATCCCTAGAGTACACTCTTCAGTGTCATTATGCTGAATGGAGTAGAACCTTGGCTAAAAGGGACAAAGAGGCTGTCCTCAAAAAGGCACAAATGGAGGTGAGAGGCTCATTGCCTGAGTTTCTCAGAGTTTTCTCACGCAGCCCTGAGTGCCAGTCTCCATTCTCTGACCCTTTCTTGGGATCCCGCCTGGCGTTTGGAGGTCCACGGAGCCTCCAAAAGACTTCTAAAAGACGCAAGGTCAGGAAGCCAGCTCGTACTCAGGTACCGGTCCTAGCAGCCATGGTTCCGGCTCCAGAGCTGGCCCATACAGCCATGTTTCCGGCTCCAGAACCAGACCTTACAGCCATGTTTCCGGCTTCAGAACCGGACCTTACAGCCATGTTTCCGGCTTCTGAACCGGACCTTACAGCCAGGATTCTGGCTTCAATTCCGGCCCCAGTCCCGGCCCCAGCAGCCTTGGTTCCAGACCCAGATCTGGCCCCAGCTGCCACAGTCCCATCTCAAGTCCCCTCTCCAGTTCCCCCTCGAGTCCCCTCTCTAGTCCCTCCTCTAGTCCCTCCTCTAGTCCCTCCTCTAGTCCCTCCTCTAGTCCCTTCTCGAGTCCCCTCTCTAGTTCCCCTCTCAAGTCTCCTCTCGAGTTTCTTTCTCTAGTTCCTCCTCTAGTCTCTCCTCTAGTCCCCTCTGTAGTCCCTTCCATAGTCCCTCCTCAGGTCACTTTCCTAGTCCCTTCTCTAGTCCCATCTCAAGTTCCTACCAGAGTCTCCTCTCAAGTCTCCTCTCGAGTCCCCTCTCAAATATCCTCTCGAGTTCCCTCCTTTAGTCCCTCCTCTAGTCCCTCCTCGAGTCCCCTCTCTAGTTCCCCTCTCAAGTCCCCTCTCGAGTTCCCTCCTCTAGTTCCTCCTCTAGTTCCTCCTCTAGTCCCCTCTGGAGTCCCCTCTCTAGTTCCCCTCTCGAGTCTCCTCTCGAGTCTCCTCTTGAGTCCCCTCTCGAGTTCCCCCTTGGTTGCCCTCTCGAGTTCCCCCTTGGTTCCCCTCTCGAGTCTCCTCTCGAGTCCCTACTTGAGTCACGTCTCAAGTCCCTACCCAATGTCCTGGTCCGTTGGAGGTTCCGCTGGGGGTCCTCCCAACTCCAAGTACTGTCCCGTTGGAGGCCCCGTCGACTACTCCTCTGCCGGGGGTCCTACCAATCCATGTCCTGTGCCGTTGGAGGCCCCGCCGACTACTCTCCTGCCGGGGGTCCTGCCAACCCTTTGTCCTGTCCCGTTGGAGGCCCCGCCGACTACTCTCCTGCCGGGGGTCCTGCCAACCCTTTGTCCTGTCCCGTTGGAGGTTCCGCCGTCTACTCTCCTGCCGGGGGTCCTGCCAACCCTTTGTCCTGTCCCGTTGGAGGTCCCGCCGTCTACTCTCCTGCCGGGGGTCCTGCCAACCCTTTGTCCTGTCTCGTTGGAGGCCCCGTCGATTACTCACCTGCCGGGGGTCCTACCAACCCCATGTCCTGTGCCGTTGGAGGTCCCGCAGACTGCTCTTCTGCCGGGGGTCCTGCCAACCCCATGCCTTGTCCCGTTGGAGGTCCCGCAGACTGCTCTTCTGCCGGGGGTCCTGCCAACCCCATGTCCTGTCCCGTTGGGGGTCCCGCCGACTGCCCTCCTGCCGGGGGTCCTGCCAACCCTATGTCCTGTCCCGTTGGAGGTCCCGCCGACTGCGCTCCTGCCGGGGGTCCTGCCAATCCTGTGTCCTGTCCCGTTGGGGGTCCCACCGACTGCCCTCCTGCTGGGGGTCCTGCCAACCCTGTGTACTGTTCCGTTGGGGGTCCCGCCGACTGCCCTTCTGCCGGGGGTCCTGCCAATCCTGTGTCCTGTCCCTTTGGGGGTCCCGCCGACTGGCCTCCTGGCGGGGGGTCCTGCCAACTCCTGGTCCTCTTCCGTGGGGGATCCTGCCGAGGCCTGTCCCACCATCGCCGGTTCCTGTCCGGCCGACACCGGGTTCTGCCCGGCCCCCTGAGAGCCGCGGTCTTCGCCCTCGAGCCCGGCCCCCTGAGAGCCGCGGTCTTCGCCCTCGAGCCCTGCCCCCTGAGTGCCGCGGTCCTCGCCCTCGGGCCCGACCCCCTGACTCTTCCTGCCACTGCCTTCGCCCCTCCATAACCCCCTTTTCAAGCTCTGCCTTGCCCCTGGGCTGTCAGCCCAAGCCCGTCCTCCAGACCCCATCCACCCACCCTGTTGGCCCTAGTTTTGTGTCCCTCCTCCGGTCCCCCTCCACCCACCCTGGTGGCCTACGTCCCTCCTCCGGACCCCCTCCACCCACCCTGCTTGTGGTTTTGGACTTTTTGTGGTTTTGTTTTGGGACGTCTGGGATCAGTCCCTTGAGGGGGGGTACTGTTAGGATCTGTCTGTGTTGTAGTTTTGTATGTCTGGTTATGGGTATTTTCATCCTTGTATATTGTCTGGTCCTTCTTCCTGTGTTTTTCCTCCCGTCGTTAGTTTCCCTGGTGTGTCTGATTGTTTTCACCTGTGGCCCTTGTGTTTCTCCTCCCCTGCCCGGCTGTGTCTCGTCTTGTGATTACCCCTTCCTGTATTTAGTCTTGTCTCTTCCTGTGTTCAGTGTCGGTTCGTCTTGTGTTGTGAGTAAACTGCGGTGAGTGTTCTGTTCTGTCTCTGAATATTGTAGCCTTGAAATAAAGGAATTATTTTGTCACTTAAATCTGCATTTGGGTCCTGCTTCCTGCACACCGTAACAGTATTAGACAGACATATTTGCATGTCCTCACTAAGCATTACATATTAATTTAATATCAAACAAATCAAAATGGCCAATTATCCCAAAATGTTGCTGCTAATATAATAATATGCTTGTCAACTTTAACTGATCAAAAATCAATTCTGAAAAAATACTTGAATTATTTATGAAATTGCAATATTGTCCCTCAGTTTGTTTCAACCCCGTCACGCCATACCATTGGCATTTACCCTCCTATTAAAATAATGGATCAGTCCATGTGTGATCTGCATTGAGGGAATTACATCACAAAAGTGTCAGTTTCTTCTCTTACCTATATTTCAGTTTTTGTATTTTCAGATTAAGATTGACAAGCTCAACATTTTAATTTATAATTAAGTACACAAATGACATCACCCATCTCTTCAGAGAGCTACAGGTGACCTGTGCAGCAACACATTTCAATCAATATTTATCAATACTAAGAGCTGCTAGATTGTGCTGCTGTGATGGAATATGTAAGGAGAATAAGAACATACCATGTGGTCCAGCTGGAGTTTCATCTGCCTCCTGATCCCTGCCTCTGGCCCTCTTTCTGACACTTCATCATTATTCCTCACATACATTTATTCTTCTTCACTAATGTCTTCATCTCCTCCTCCTGCTCTGACCCTCCTGGTCTCTTCATCTCCTCCTCTTCCTCCTGCTCTGACCCTCCTGTTCTCTTCATCTCTCTTTTCCTTTTCCTCTTTCTGTTCGTCCTGATCACTTCTCATATGTCTTTGTGTTGTTGTTGAATCACTCATATACTCTGGCCTGCAAGAGTCTACTTGTGAAAAGCACTGGTACAAATGATTGTATAACTTTACGCGTTAGGCGGGCCATGTAGCCTAGCTAATATGTAGCATATCATATAACATCAGAAAGTATTGATCAAGCGCACACAGGCAGCTGTGTTTGGATCCAGTTTTTACAGTAAAGGATGTATCCTGGTTTCATTGATCTGGCCTCATGGCTGTGATGTGTAGTTTACGTGGATTTAATAGTAGGCTACCGCGTAGTTTAGCAACGTGATCGATCTCCCAGCTAACGCTGTCTGCGTAGTATTTTGTAACGTAACGCCCCAAACAGCGCCCGTCTGTTAAACGCTATCGATTCAGGGGCGGATCTAGACAAATATTCATGGAGTGGCAAGAGGGTGGCAGGAGATTTTGAGGGGTGGCATCCCCTGGCAGAAGTATATGCTGATTTAAATCGCAGTGTAACGGTACACGTACTGAAATTATTCGGTACGGGCCCTTCGGTTCGGTACACGTGTGAACCGAAGGGTACCGAACGAATATAACGTTAAATGTAAAAAATTGAGAACATGAACAACTTTCTGGAAGTAATCTTAGGTATATATCATAGAGCGACCAAGTAATTTCATTGGACGAGAGGCATACTATGAGAGCTGGTCACAGGGATGCGTTCAAATGTAGTCAGTAATTTGAGGAACTATCGAAATGGTGAACGCAGATAAAGTTGAGCTCGAAAATCCTCCAGCAACATTGAAGTCTCCGGTTTGGGAAAATGTTGGTTTCGCAGTTACGAACAAGGATGACGGACAAAGACAGCTGGACCGAACCAAAGCTGTTTGTCGGCATTGTTCAACTAACATTGGTTACGCGGCTGGCAATACATCAAACTTGCACACTCATTTGAAAAGGCATGAACGTGAATATCACCGGTACCAAAAGAAAAAAGACTGAAGTGCAAACCCAACTCCCGCTAGCATGTAAGCCTCCACCACTCGCAGAGAGTTCAGACCGAACCAAAGCTATTACAAACGCCAAATAGCCTTATGTTGCCATGTTAGCAAAGCGCTACCTGGCTGTGTCTGCTACCTCTGTCCCTAGAGAGGGTGTTCTCCACAGCAGGAGACATTGTTAGTGCCAGCAGATCCGCCCTTTCGGCAAGCAATGTGGACAAGTACATCTTTCTTTAAACAACATGAAAATACAATGAAAAGCAAGTCCTAATGTCAACCTGGCTGCTTAGGTACAGTACAGTTCAAATACAGATCATTTCAGTTCATCGACATGCTGCACCTTAATGTTTATTTTATTATATTTTGTATTTATTTGAGTGAATATTCACAGTTTAATAATAATTTAAAAAAATGTAAAAAAAAATTAATGTTGTGATATTTTTTTCTGCTGTACCGAAAACGTACCGAACCGAACCGTGACCTAAAAACCGAGGTACGAACCGAACCGAAATGTTTGTGAACCGTTACACCCCTACAATCAATGTTAACTTGGAAAGCCACAATATTAATATTTTAACTCAATGACATTAGGTGATATTATTGTGGCACATCAGTAAAGCCTTACATATACATATGTAAGGTGGCAGACGTAATTTAATGAATTTTAACTGAACAATAACTGAATGAGTTGGTTTCACTCTTAGACCAGCAGGGGAACCAAATCTATGCACTGCTGCAATAAGTACATTCATTAACTGTCTCATCGATGTTTGTCTGAATGAATATGATACTATTAACAATCATATTATTCCTATCAGCTGTCAATCACTGTTAATAAATAATAATAATAATAATAATAGATTTAATTTGTTAGCGTTTTTACAGGTGCTCAAAGACGCTTTACAGATATAGTGAAGAACTGTTATGATTCACATATTCATTTATTATTGAATAAACTATATATTTTTTGGAGGAGTCAATGATGAATGTTCATCAAGATGCTTGCTCACCCTCCTTCAAATTTGAAAAACAAGTAATTATATCATTATTGATATACAGTTACAACCTTGACTTTACATCAGAAAGAACAAACATTAAAGAAGTGACTAACTGCATCAGTTAGGGTTAAAAAACGTGTATTCAGCTAAAACATACCTACTGGCCTAGTTAAATCAAAGTGGTTACTTTCTGTTGGCTGGGCAGTGTAGTTTTACATACCATCTGATTTTACTTCCTCAGGACTTAAAACTGTTTTTTGGGGGCAGACCCCCTCAAAGAAGAAAATATATACACGCATACAAGGTCATCATCTTAACAGTTCGTTATTCTCATCGAGTCATCCGTGAGCAGAGCATCAAGTTGGCATGTCTATTACAGCTGAATGCGGTGATTACCATTTTGTTCAGCAAAACGCCTCACAAACGTATTAAGATCCAAAGCTTTAGTGCGTTTTGATTCAATGCTGAGTACAGCCAAACTTGACATTCTCTTCTCTGTGTAGATCGCAACTACCTCATTCCTTCAGTGCTTGGGTCCGAAATGCTTCTCGTTTTGCGCCGTCCACCGTTCAACTGAATTCGCCATCAATCATATTTCCAGTCTCGCGCCAGGGCCGGGGGAGGGGTTACAAGACACGCGTCTTGTGCTGCATTCACTTGCACTCGGACATTAGAGATTTTCTCTCAGAAATGTCCGATGAGCCACAACTTTTCTTTCAAAACAAAGATGCCAACTGGGGTGGCAGCTGGGGTGGCAAGGCTATTGTTTAGGGTGGCAGTTGCCACCCCATGCCACCCCGGTAGATCCGCCCCTGTATCGATTCAAACGGCAGCGTTTTATTAATATTTAGTTTCAAGCTCTCGTCCTTAGTAAAAACAAAACTAGTGGAAAGGGAAATGCTCCCAGGGGAAGCTGATCCATAGGTGCTGGGACAGCTCGCTCCGTCTCTGCAGCGGTGTGAGCCGCGGTCTGTGTGAACGCCGCTCCGCAGTTTAATGCAGGGCCGTAGCTGTGTTTTTAACGGGCCTAAAATTATATTTAAAATAATTCACTTTTAACTAATGTAATGCTTGTTTCGTTGCTTGAGAAGCTTGTGGAAATAGTGTAGGTTTGTTTTAGTACAGTTTTAGGGAAACAAAAGTTAGGGGGGCAGCTGGGGGGACAAGGCTCTACAGTGGGGGGGGCAGCTGCCCCCCGTAGATCCGCCCCTGCCCTGAAGGCTTGGACCTTTTCATAATGCTAATTGTTTGCCTCTTGCTGTTGCATCGTTGCAATCTCTGACACTTTCAGCTGGAGCTGCCGCGTCACTTTGGCTGTGAGTCGCGGCCCGTGGGTGCCAGATAAGCGACCATCCCCCCCTTTCATCACTTACAGCGCCCATCGTACAGGGCAAATGCTAAATGTTGCCGCCGGCCCGGGGTGCAAAGGGTGTTTACTTTATTCAATTATTAATGTAAACGTATTACATCAAGGGCATAAAATTAGGCAGAATAAAACTTTTTTTTTTTTTTTAATAAAAAAACTTTTTTATTATTTTATTTTTTTCTCCCAGCGCAGCGCCCCTCCAGATCTGGCGCCCTAGGCGACCGCCTAGTTCGCCAGTGGGAAGGGCCGGCCCTGGTGGTAGGCCTACAAACGTCTGCTGCTTCCCCTCCTCTCTCCTCGAACCTCCTCGGTCCTCCGCTCGCATCTCCTGTGGGCGGGACTAAGTCTCGAGGAGGGGAGTCGAGGAGGGGAAATTTAAGAATTGAGAAGCCTCTCATGTTTACAAATTGACAGCTGTATTTACGTTGCTCGTTGTAACGGCAAATGTGAACTCTGCTTTTTGCAAACAATGCGTCTTGTGATAACCTGTAACTATGACGAACATTTGATGACATTAAATCACTTTAAATAACTTTTACCTTATAGAGATGTTCTCGGGACATAACCAGCTTACTCCTCCGATGCGGGAAGAAACAATTGTAGAACCTCCCCCCCTCCTTTGTTTAAAAAAGAAAAAGCTTCACATTTTTAAAAATAAATATATTTTGCAATTTTTTTCTGCTTTACATCTTGTCCATTAAAGTGCCATATTGTTCAGGTTCAATTACGAAACTATTAAAGTACGGGTTTGAGTCCGACCATATTAATTTGTGAATAAAATATTTGTAAATAATAATTAGAAGCTGAGTAATCAGCTGCAGAGCAAGCTGCTGACGTATGTGCTCAGTGGGTGGAGTTACAGAGATAAACATAATTGTTTTCTTATTTCTTAACATGATTGAGACTTATAGAACGTACAGCCCTCAAGATTAAAATAGTTCTACATGATTGATTCATGTTTCGACGAGAAACATGAATAAATTATGTTTCATATATTAAATGCATATTTGCAAATTGAACAACCCCACTTTCCCCTTTTTTTCAGTGTACTGGGCCCTGCGCTATTCCAGTCTAAAGATGTCTAGAGACACACCCCGCATCGTGCTGTATGCTTTCACACATTCTGCTTCCACATTGGAAAAGACAAAAGAGCAGCGCAAAATGCTCGTTATGTGGAAACAATATTGAAGAGAAGGCTCCGTAACACATTACTCTAAGGATCGAGTACAGACATATAGGCTGTATTGAACACTCATCAGAGTAACGTGATCTAATCAATAAATAAAGATTCGGCCGATAACACGAAAGCACATGGCTACTTAACATGCAGAATGACATCATTTTGCATTTAGCCATGTGCTTTCTGGGGCTCAATCTTTATCGGTAAACCGATTTAACCGGTAAAAGTTCCTTCAAAATAAGAGTCCCGATCTTATTACTATCAAAATAAAAGTGCAAAACGAAAACTTTACCATAGAAAAATATTGGCATACAAATATAATCACTTCTCTAAAAGGTAACTCATTTTAAATATAGTTTATTTATATATAATAATAATATTAATATTAGTAATAAGCTTTATATTTGTATAGCACCTATTACAAGAATTGTAGCCAAACTGGCTTCACAGCAGTTCAATAGACAGATTAGTATAACATGACAGGATAAAAGCAATGTAGAGGAGCAGCTACATTTCAACACATATATCCACGAAGATGAATACATGAAGACTTGTGACTCGGACTTGACTTGGAATCTTCTTAGGTGACTCGGACTTGGACTCAGACTTGAACACAGGTAATGATGACTCGGACACTACTTGGGTGACTCAGACTTGGACTCGGACTCGACTACGACTCTCCCTTGGTGACTCAGACTTGGACTCGAAGAGTGGTGACTCGAGAGTGACTTGGACTCGTGAATTGGTGACTTGACTACAACACTGCGCTTAACCTGTCTTGAAATGAAATAGTTTTGATCATTTTCCTATGAGGAGTTAGCAAAAGTGTGCTTAAAATGCATAAAAACGCACATTCTTCAATATTTCAGAAAAACAATATGCGAGTATTTTGCGACATGTAAATCGTCAAAAATGGTATATTCTCTGTTAGCTTACGACCTCCCCGATTGAGCTAGCAACTATTTTATTCCCAATTTAGCATCACATTGGATACGGCTGAACTTGGCCTGGAATGGAATTTCTCCGATAATTTACCTAGGAGAAATGTGCAAAAATATACTGAAAATGGCCGACTTTATGGGGGTTGGAGCTAATGGAAGGCAATTTGAGATATGTCCGCAATTCCATGAGGAATGTCTCTGTCAAGATTCATGAAGTTCAGAGACACTATATGTAACTTCCACACAATAGGGGGCGCTACTGAGCCGTTTTTGCTACAACTTACGATTGTTTTGTACAGTCGCGAAGAATTTGTGGGCTGTGACGTGTGTTCCAAGTGTCGCATCCGTAGCTCATTTTAGCACATCGCAATTAAAAAAAAGTGTATAGCCACGCCCACGTTCGTCATTCGTTGCGACACTTTGAATCTCAGTTCATACTCACCCCCAGAGTATGTCTATAAAAAAAACAATTATTTCGTCCATCCGTTCTTGAGTTAGAAATGTGCGGTGTTTTTGGGGCCCCCTATAGTCCAAATGAAAATGCTTTGGTGTGCCTATTCCCCAACACAGACTGAACCTATCCACCAAAATATGTGGTGAATGGATACATTGTTGATGAGTTATGAGCATTTCTTTCTATGCCCCGCCTTTTTGCTAATACGTTTTGATTAATGGCGGCCATATTTATTAACATTATGTTAATAAAAAAAAAATCAAAGTAGGCGGAGCTTAGAGTTTCAAGAGGACTTTATGTAGAGCAGGTCCACCCGGATAAGTGTGCAACATTTCAGGTCCATCAGACTTACAGTGCGACAATGTAAATTTTTCGAAAAAGATTTACATATAGGTGGCGCTAGCGAGCATGTTGGACATTTTGAACCCATCGACTCCAGAATGTGACATTTTTCACTGGTCCTGCCGTCCGTGCAAAAGTTTGCTGCATGAATGGCGTCATAAAGCCTTCAAAAACAGGATTTACCAACAGAGGAATAACAGAATTTACCAGCAGAGGAATAACAGGATTTACCAGCAGAGGAATAACAGGATTTACCAGCAGAGGAATAATAACATGAATTATACGAATAACAATAGGTCTTTGCACACTTCGTGCTCAGGCCCTAATAACAGAATCACCTTTTCACATCTTTCAGTCATAATGTCATTAGTGTCCCCTTATAAGATGTGTAACAAACAAAGAGCTTTCTTGTGAAGGGAACCTATCAAGATAACAGAACAGAACAATATTACTGTTTAAAATTAAGTCACTACAATATATACATTTAATTACTATTTTTCCACTTCATTCATTCATTGTTGGGCCCTTTCTGTCCACTGTGGTTGCTTCTGGAAGCCTAAACCTTTTCTGATCTGTCTTGATCCCCTTTGAAATGTAGAGACTGCGGGACACTTTTTGCAGTTTAGGCCTTGTTAAGTGTATACAATTCAGAATGTAATAAGCAATAGGCCCTTTCCATGTGGATATTTTAACTAGCTGTTTAACTAGCTATTTATTGAATTTACAGAAAATGGGCTTTCTTGTGAAATGTATCATTATTGTGATATGAAATTACCTATATTAACGGCATCATCATTGACCATCACTGCTCTCCTGACCTGGAGTTCATGTCGGTTAAATGCCGCCCGTTCTTTCTACCTAGAGAGCTAACTGTAGTGATTGTCACGGCTGTGTATATACCACCATAAGCTAACGTCAACACTGCACTCTCACTCCTGCTAAACACCATCAACCACCAACAGCAAGCTCACCCCGATGGCGTTCACATTGTTGCAGGAGATTTCAATAAGGCCAACCTAAAATCTGTCCTGCCTAAATTCTACCAGCATGTCAAGTGTCCGACCAGAGGGAAAAACACTCTTGATCATGTGTACTCCAACATCAAACACGCATACAGAGCCATACCTCTCCCCCACCTAGGCCTGTCAGATCATATCTCCCTGATACTGACCCCTGCATACACCCCCCTTAGACGGAGAACAAGTCCAACTAGAAAGTCTGTTACAACCTGGCCTGAGGATGCACTTGCTCAGCTTCAGCACTGCTTTGAACACACCCAGTGGGATGTATTTGAACAACAACACCAGGACCTGGCAACCTACACAGAGACGGTACTGTCCTACATTAAATACTGTATCGACAACGTCACTATGGTAAAAAGCATCAGGGTTTTCCCAAACCAGAAACCCTGGATGACTGGCCGGGTCCGCATGCTGCTCAAGGTCCGTGACTCAGCCTTCAGGTCAGGGGACAGAGCTCTCTACAGTGCTGCTCGAGCCGACCTGAGGAGGGGAATCACAAAAGCCAAGACAGACTACAAAATAAGGATTGAGGACCACCTCACAAGCAACAACCCTAGGCAGGTGTGGCAGGGCATTAAGAACATTACCAACTACAGGGGGTGTGACACGGCAACTGGGGACTCAAGCGTGTCGCTAGCAGAGGAACTGAACTGCTTCTTTGCTCGCTTCGAGACACCACAGCAGCAATCAGCAACTCCACCCCAGCCCCCAACCGCCTCCAGCACCCCCCCACTTACTGTGGAGGAGCATGATGTGAGACGGGTGCTCAAAGCAGTGAACGCCAGGAAGGCTGCTGGTCCAGATGGAGTACATGGGAAGGTGCTCGAGCGTGTGCCAACCAGCTCTCACAGGTCTTCACCAGCATTTTTAATCTCTCCCTGAAACTCGCTGTTATCCCACCTTGCCTTAAAACTGCCACTATCATCCCTGTTCCTAAGAAAGCAACCACAGACAGCCTTAATGACTACCGCCCCATTGCACTCACACCTGTGATGATGAAGTGTTTTGAGAGGCTGGTGTTACATCACATAAAGGCCTGCCTTCCCCCCACCCTCGACCCACACCAGTTTGCCTACAGAGCAAATAGATCCACTGAAGACGCCATAGCCATAGCTCTCCACTCTGCACTGAGCCACCTGGAGCATCGTGGGAGCTATGTCAGATTGCTCTTTATTGACTACAGCTCAGCGTTCAACACAATCATCCCGGACATTCTACTGTAGTTTGCAAACTATCAAACCTAGGCTTTCCCCCACCCACCTGTTCCTGGATCAAATATTTCCTCACTAACCGCCCCCAGCGTGTGAGACTTGGCCCCCATCACTCCTCCACCCGCACTCTCAGCACCGGCTCTCCTCAGGGCTGTGTGCTGAGCCCTCTCCTCTACTCGCTCTACACCCACGACTGCAGTCCAGCCCACCCAGAGAACATCATCGTCAAGTTTGCTGACGACACCACTGTGGTGGGGCTTATCTCAGGAGGAGACGAGTCGGCCTACAGGAGTGAGGTACTGAAGCTCTCAGCGTGGTGTTCAGTGAACAACCTGGCACTGAACCCCACAAAAACCAAAGAGATCATTGTAGACTTTAGGAGCAATACTACCGACCTCGCTCCCCTCGACATTAACGGCGAGTGTGTGGAGAGGGTCCACACCTTCAAGTTCCTCTGAGTCCTCATCACCAACAACCTTTCCTGGAAGGACAACACCACAGCTGTCATCAAGAAGGCCCAGCAGCGTCTGCACTTCCTGAGGGTACTCAGGAAGAACAACTTGGCCACTAAGCTGCTGGTGACCTTCTACCGCTCTACCATCGAGAGCCTATTGACATACTGCATCACAGTGTGGTACGCCAGCTGCACTGAGGCCGACAGGATGAGGCTCCAGAGAGTCGTAAAAGCAGCACAGAGGATCATCAGCTGCCCTCTCCCCTCCCTGATGGACATCTACACCTCCTGCTGCCTCAGTAGAGCCAACGACATTATCAAGGACAGCTCACACCCCGGCTTTCACCTGTTCAACCTGCTGCCCTCCGGCAGGCGCTACAGGTGTATCACATCCAAAACAAACAGACTCAAAGACAGTTTTTTCCCAAGAGCCATCATTGCTCTTAACACCTGGAATCATGTGAATCAATGTGACTCTGTACATATATATCATTACTATTATTATTATTATTATAAATACACACTATTATTATTATTATTATTATTTATTACATTACAGATTTTATTTTTATACTCCTGGACATAATTACTGCACTTTATTCCTTATTCTTTATTCCTAAGTATGTATGCTGCATGTATTTTTTTGTCTTATGTTGTGATGTTTTGTTTTGATGGCACCCTTGAAAGGGAGAAGCATTTATTATTATCTCATTGTACATGTATAATGAGATTAAACGATTCTATTCTATTCTATTCTATTATGAAAGGATCTTTTGGTCATAGAACACATTCCTATTACTGCTTACCTCTCTAGCCAACAGCTGTTGCTATTCATGTCCAAGTGCCCTCCGTTTCTCTGTGGGCAGCTGCTGCACAGATCCACTGATTTCACCAGAAGGAATGGAGTCCCTGATCCAAACCACAAGTAAGGGTTCAAGGTTCAAGGTTCTTTATTTGTCATACGAACATAGCTACAGAGTAGTTATGTCGATGAACATCTTAGGTCACAGGCTTCTCCAACAGTGCAACACAATAATACAGAAAAACTGAAAAATATAGTGCAAGTAAATATTAAAAAAGTAAATACAAAAAGAAAAATAGTTTAAAAAAAGTGAAGTAGTAAAATAAGAGTCTATATGCAAGCTATTGGAATGATATATTAGATAAATAGATAAATAATGACTAAGTAGCAGATGAATGTTATGGATGTTGTTTCAACAGTTCAGGTGTTTAACAGTCTTATTGCCTGTGGGATGAAACTGTCTCTGAATCTGGTGGTTTTAGTCCTGATGCTGCGGTACCGCCTGCCAGACGGCTGCAGACAGAACAGTTTGTGGCTGGGGTGATGGGGGTCTTTTATAATCCTGAGGGATTTCTTCCTGATCTGGGAGAGGTCCTCCATGGATGGCAGCTCCGTCCTGGTGATGTTCTCTGCAGTTTTCACCCCCCTCTGTAAAGCCTTACGATTGAGGGCGGTGCAGCTGCCGTACCAGGCCGTGATGCAGCCAGTCAGGATGCTCTCTATGGTGTACCTGTAGAAGGTCAGGATGCTCTCTATGGTGCACCTGTAGAAGGTCAGGATCCTCTCTATGGTGCACCTGTAGAAGTTGCAGAGTATTCTGGAGTCCATGTTGAACCTCCTCAGCCTGCGGAGGAAGAAGAGTCGCTGTCGAGCTTTTTTGGTGATGGTGGTGGTGTGAAGAGTCCATGTCAGGTCCTCAGTGATGTGGACCCCGAGGAAGCTGAAGCTGCTGACTCTCCACCGTAGTCCCATTGATGGCGATGGGGGCGTGTCCCTCTCTCTGCTGCTTCCAGCAATCCACAATTAGCTCCTTGGTTTTGCTGACGTTGAGATGGAGGTTGTTATCAAGATGCACCAAGATGTCAGGTTTTCGACCTCCTCTCTGTACGCCGTCTCGTCGCCGTCTGTGATCTGGCCGATGACAGTTGTGTCGTCAGCAAACTTCACGATGGTGTTGGAGCTGTGTGTGGCCATGCAGTCGTGAGTGAACAGGGAGTAGAGGAGAGGGCTGATCACGCAGCCTTGAGGGGCTCCGGTGTTGAGGATCAGAGTGGAGGTTGTGATGTTTCCCACCCGCACTGCCTGGGGTCTGCCCGTCAGGAAGTTCAGGATCCAGTCACAAAGGGCGCTGTTGAGCCCGAGGTCTCTGAGCTTGATGACCAGCTTGGAGGGCACAATGGTATTGAAGGCTCAACTGTAATCAATGAACAGCATTCTCACATACAGTGGGGCAAAAAAGTATTTATTCAGCCACCAATTGTGCAAGTTCTCCCACTTAAAAATATGAGAGAGGCCTGTAATTTTCATCCTAGGTACACTTCAACTATGAGAGACAGAATGGGGGGAAAGAATCCAGGAAATCACATTGTCTGATTTTTAAAGAATTTATTTGCAAATTATGGTGGAAAATAAGTATTTGGTCAATAACAAAAGTTCAGCTCAATACTTTGTTATATACCCTTTGTTGGCAATGACAGAGGTCAAACGTTTTCTGTAAGTCTTCACAAGGTGTTCACACACTGTTGCTGGTATTTTGGCCCATTCCTCCATGCAGATCTCCTCTAGAGCAGTGATGTTTTGGGGCTGTCGCTGGGCAACACGGACTTTCAACTCCCTCCAAAGATTTTCTATGGGGTTGAGATCTGGAGACTGGCTAGGCCACTCCAGGACCTTGAAATGCTTCTAACGAAGCCACTCCTTCGTTGCCCGGGCGGTGTGTTTGAGATCATTGTCATGCTGAAAGACCCAGCCACGTTTCATCTTCAATGCCCTTGCTGATGGAAGGAGGTTGTCACTCAAAATCTCACGATACATGGCCCCATTCATTCTTTCCTTTACACGGATCAGTCGTCCTGGTCCCTTTGCAGAAAACAGCCCCAAAGCATGATGTTTCCACCCCCATGTTTCACAGTAGGTATGGTGTTCTTTGGATGCAACTCAGCATTCTTTCTCCTCCAAACACATCGAGTTGAGTTTTTACCAAAAAGTTCTATTTTGGTTTCATCTGACCATATGACATTCTCCCAATCCTCTTCTGGATCATCTAAATGCTCTCTAGCAAACTTCAGACGGGCCTGGACATGTACTGGCTTAAGCAGGGGGACACGTCTGGCACTGCAGGATTTGAGTCCCTGGCGGCGTAGTGTGTTACTGATGGTAGCCTTTGTTACTTTGGTCCCAGCTCTCTGCAGGTCATTGACTAGGTCCCCCCGTGTGGTTCTGGGATTTTTGCTCACCGTTCTTGTGATCATTTTGACCCCACGGGGTGAGATCTTGCGTGGAGCCCCAGATCGAGGGAGATTATCAGTGGTCTTGTATGTCTTCCATTTTCTAATAATTGCTCCCACAGTTGATTTCTTCACACTAAGCTGCTTACCTATTGCAGATTCAGTCTTCCCAGCCTGGTGCAGGTCTACAATTTTGTTTCTGGTGTCTTTTGACAGCTCTTTGGTCTGGCCATAGTGAAGTTTGGAGTGTGACTGTTTGAGGTTGTGGACAGGTGTCTTTTATACTGATAACGAGTTCAAACAGGTGCCATTAATACAGTTAACAAGTGGAGGACAGAGGAGGCACTTAAAGAAGAAGTTACAGGTCTGTGAGAGCCAGAAATCTTGTTTGTTTGTAGGTGACCAAATACTTATTTTACCGAGGAATTTACCAATTAATTCATTAAAAATCCTACAATGTGATTTCCTGGATTCTTTCCCCCCATTCTGTCTCTCATAGTTGAAGTTGTCCTTCACTGCAAACATCGCTGCTACAACCCACTGCTGCAGATACACGCTTTACAACATCAGGAAGATACGTCCCCAGCTGACCCAGAAAGCGACGCAACTTCTGGCCCAGGCTCTCGTCATCTCCCGCCTAGACTACTGCAACTCCCTCCTGGCTGGTCTACCTGCATGTGCCATCCGACCTCTGCAGCTCATCCAGAATGCAGCGTGGCGAACACCACGCAGCTCCTCCGCTCCCTTCACTGGCTTCCGGTAACTGCTAGAATCCACTTCAAGACAATGGTACTTGCGTACCATGCTGCGAATGGATCTGGCCCTTCCTACATCCAGGACATGTTTAAACTGTACACCCCAGCACGTTCACTCCGCTCTGCATCAGCCAAACGGCTCGCTGCACCCGCACTGCGAGGGGGACCCAAGTTCCCATCAGCAAAAACACGTGGGTTTGCTATCCTGGCTCCAAAATGGTGGAATGAGCTCCCCATTGAAATAAGGACAGCAGATAGCTTACACATCTTCCGGCACAGACTGAAAACTCATCTCTTTCGACTCCACTTCGAGCGATAGAATTACTAACAAAGCACTTATATACTAATAAAGGACTGGCTTATCTAAAGCCAGTTGAGTAGCACTTGAAATGTTTTGGCTTTATGAAACCTGATGTACTTATATGATTCTGTTTTCTTCAAGTTTGTATCTTGTTGGTCGAACTCACTTATTGTAAGTCGCTTTGGATAAAAGCCTCAGGTAAATGCAATGTAATGTAATGAATTATTTGACTAACCGCTCAAAGCACTTCATGATGACGGAGGTGAGTGCTACTGGGCAGTAGTCATTGAGGCTGGTGATTTTTGTCTTTTTGGGGACAGGAACGATGGTGGAGTGTTTGAAGCATGTGGGGACTACAGACTGCAGCAGGGACCTGTTGAAGATGTCTGTGAACACTGTTGGAGCAGATATCTCTGCTCCGCGCCAATCCTATATGAGTTTGCTTTAAAAGAAGGAAAACTCAAAACAACCAGGATAGGCGTTAAACAATAATCTGTTTTAATGATAAACGGTAAGAATACAAATACACTTCTCAAAGGGGTGGGCCCAGCCCCTGCTCTGGTCCAAATGCCGGGAGAACCTCATCGTCTTCACGGCAGGAGAAAAAGAGAACAAACTTAATACAACACAAGCTTATATATCACAAAACACGAGAGGAGCTGAGTCAGGTTATTCTCATTGGGAGATGTAAAAACTGGGTGGGACTTTCGGAAACAGTTCTAAATTGGTTTGAATCCTACTTAAAGGACAGAAACAACTTTCTATAGGTAAATACACATCTGAGTTGACAAATATGACATGTGGGGTTCCTCAAGGCTCCATCTTGGGGCCTCTTCTCTTTAACATCTACATGCTACCACTGGCTCAGATAATGAAAAACAACAACATAAGTTACCATAGCTATGCAGATGACACACAAATGTACGTAACAATTTCACCAGGAGACTATGCTCTAATTCAAACACTGAGTAAGTGCATTGAACAAATCAATGACTGGATGTGTCAGAACTTTCTCCAATTAAACAAAGATAAAACTGAGGTAATGGTTTTTGTAAACAGAGATTAGTGTTGCAAATTGGACTGCAAAGTATAGTTTATATAGGAAAGCATACCGCCGAAATATTGATTTAGATTTGTTATTTTGCGACTATTTAAGTCAATACTTTTTTGTTAATAAATTACATTTTTTGACTGAAAACCTTCGGCTGCTTATTGTCTTGGATTGCGTGTCGTCAACCCCGCTCTATAGTGGCAAAAGGAAACCTTGGATGCCATTACATCAAGTCGAAAAACTCCGTAAGGAAGAGACACACACCATTTGGATCCCCGGAAAAGAGGAACACACCGGAGCGGACAGACTGGGCCGGTCGTGAGTAAATAAAGGGAATAAATCCGTGTAGCATTGATTGGAATGTCGGACGTGTTAAAGTTTAAAAGGAAATCATAACGGCGATGCACACATTGGAGGAGGATTGTAAATACCTGTGGATCGTCTGTGAAAATAATGTGATTGAATTTGTTTGTGCAACAAAGGAAGCCAGGCGTGCTCTGTGAGACTCATTAAAGGAGCGCAACGTATTTTACGCACGGCCTAAAAAACAAACAAATAAATAATGTCGGACGATCCCAGGACTTCTGCTGACGCAGAAACATTGTTAAAATCACTCAAAGCCTCCCGCAGTGGAAAATTAGGAGCATGCACAAGGAAAATGAACTAAATGAAGGCCTTGCTTGTGGAGGGTGGGAATGTGGAACATGTGAATGACGCTTTGGAAATGTTCAAACTAAATATAAATGACTTGTGCAGTGTTCATGGATCCGTACAGCAGCTTTTATCAGAGGAAGAGAGAGAGGAGGATCATGTGGACTGGTTTGAGCCAAAAATGACACATTTTGAATATTGTATGAAAGATGTGGATGTGTGGAAAAGAGAAAGAATTGCACAATCAAAGATTCATCCCCATGACAGCATCTCTAATGTTTCACACAAGTCAAGGAGCTCAAAAACCTCTTCAGTCTCCTCAGCATGTAGAAGAGCGTCTGCTGAAAAGGCTGCCCTGCAAGCCAGAGCAGCTGGGTTAAAGGACAAACATGCACTGCTATTACAACAAGCAACACTAAAAGCTGAACTGGAACAAAAACTGGAACAAATGGAACTGGACACAGAAATTGCAGCATCTGCTGCTAAAATAAAGGTTCTGCAAAGCATTGACGTGGAGGAAAAAATGGAGGATCAAATTCAAGATGGAATGAATGCTTATCTGGAGGAAAGCAAAGAAAGAAGCACAGACACTTTGGATCCTGAAATCTCAGCCATGGAGTTCATGCCATTGGGTGCAGTGCCTAAAACACCACTTCAGAGGACTGTCATTAATCTTCGCAGCCCTCAGCAACCCACAACACAGTTTAGACCTTTTAAAATGCCCACAATGCATAGCTCCACCAACGCAATGAAACCCATGATAACCTGGACACTGTTATACAGAGACAGAGAGTTATTGCTGACCTCATCATTATGCAGCAGAAACTTACCTTGTTACCAACAATGGAGATAAAAGTGTTTGATGGTGATCCACTTGAATATCAGTCCTTTATGCGAGCTTTCGAACACCTTATTGAGGATAAAACAGCTAGCAGTCATGACAGGCTCTACTTTCTCGACCAGTACACGTCCGGCCAGCTCAAAGATCTCGTTCGCAGCTGCCTGAATATGGATACCCAAAGAGGTTACACAGAAGCCAAACAGCTATTAAAGGAGCACTTTGGGGACGAGATCAAAGTAACCAGCGCTTATTTGGAAAAGGCAATGAACTGGACATCAATTAGACCGGATGATGGCAAAGCGCTTCAGGCATATGCAATGTATTTAAGAGGATGCTGCAATGCTATGCAAGATTTAAAGTACATGGATGAACTAGATATTCCTTCCAATCTAAGATCAATAATATCTAAACTCCCTTACAAACTGCGAGAAAAATGGCGGACAGTGGCTTATGATATATTACAGAGAACAAAGGAGAGAGCTAGATTTCGTGACCTTGTGGAGCTTATGGAAAAACAAGCTAAAATACTCCTGGACCCATTATTTGGGGATATACAGGATCGCCACATCTCTAGCCCAAGGATGGCCACTAGGAGCCAACCCATGAGCCACAGAACACCTAAAAGTAGAGGCAGCAGCTTCGCCACCATCATCCCAGCAGCATGTGATCAGGAGAGCAGCGCCGCACCATCAAACACAGAGCAGCGTGGCACCTTCAAACAGCCACAATGGGGGCAGTCCTGCCTCTTTTTGCTACTTTTGTAAAGGCAAGCATGTGCTGACTGATTGCCATCAGTTCAAAAATCATCCACACAAGGGAAAAGGTTGACCTTTTGAAGATAAATGGTTATTGTTTTGGATGTTTGATGAGGGGTCATATGAGCAGGAACTGTAGGAAAAGGCTGACATGTCAAAAGTGTCAAAAGAGTCACCCAACAATACTTCACATTGAAAGTCCACTCCTACAAAAGCCTCCCCCTACTGAAACAAAAGGAGCTTGGGTCAACAGTGCACTTGTCTCGGCTGGTGAAGCCACTGGGGCCGGTAGGGATTGTGCCCTAGCCATAGTGCCTGTTCGAGTCAAGGTTCACAAAGGAGATAAGTTTATCTCAACCTATGCTTTTCTTGATCCCGGCAGTTCAGCGTCATTCTGCAGACAGCTGAATCCCAAAGCACGAAAAACGACAGTCGTTCTACGAACAATGGGTCAGGAACGACTTGTAAAGAGTTACGAACTCAAAGGATTGGAGATAGGACATTTAGATGGCAGTACTTACATTGACCTACCTCAGGTGTACACACAGAGTAAGATTCCTGTCTCAAAAGAAAATGTACCTACCCAAAAGGATCTGGAAAGATGGCCTTATCTAAGTGACATACAGCTGAAAGAAATTGATGCTGACATAGAGCTTCTAAAAGGAGTTGATGTTCCTAAGGCAATGGAACCTTGGGACATAATAAGAAGTCAAGGAAATGGACCATATGCAGTCAGGACAGTGTTTGGATGGGTGGTAAATGGACCACTCAACGCTTGTACTGCTGTGGAATCCGGACCTGTGGTCACAATGGTCAACAGAATATCAGTAGCCAACCTGAATGATCTCCTCATCACACAATACAATCAGGACTTCTCGGAAAAAGATTATGAAGAGAAGAAGGAAATGTCAGGTGAAGACAAAAGGTTCATGGAGATAGCATCAAGCTCAGTAGAACTCAAGGATGGACACTATCACCTACCCTTGCCTTTTCGAAAAAAGGACCTGTCTCAGGAGAAGCAGTGGAGGCATGTGAGCTCCATAGACAACCCTGCCGACGACGCGGTCCCGTGGGCTGCATGTAGAAGACTTTCTAAAGACATCAAGGTGGATAACAGGACCTAAGTATCTGGAAAAGGAAAAGGAGCCATGGCCAAAAACACCTAAGAACCTGGGCCTTATTCCATCAGAGGACCCAGAGGTTTGAAAGGACCATGGGCGTCGCCTGGGGTTTTTTCTTTAGCCCCGGACAAATTCTCCCTCAATAATATAATACATTAACCGTACTTTACCTAGAGGACGGCAGGATTGTAATTTCCCGTGTTCAGTGAATGCAACAGAGGCAAGACACCACCAGACCAATCAGAGAGTTGCATGGAAATAAACTTGTTTTATTGGCTGACAGTGACAGGTACGTACCTCTCCTCTGTGACAGTGTTTAAACTTTCAGCCGCGGACGCCGAGTTTCTGAAGATGGACATTAGACATTTTTTTAATAAAAAAGACGGCAATTCTCAAATGGTGGCTCACACAACAACCCCAGAGCCACCACCTGAGCCAGGTGAACAAGGTATGTACATGTCAGTAAACTTACAAGTTATGTCAACATGTAAGCAAAGCATAAAATACATCTACGTTGACGTTACTTTGAATCGCGCGGGTAAGCTAAACCGTTAGCAAGTAGCTATAGCTAGCCAGATATATTAAATAAAAACTTTGTCATACAATCTAAATGTTGTGTTTTTTAGCGTTACCTGGTGATTTCAAAGAAAGCTCTCTGGGAAATGTTGACTTACTGTCTGTGTTCGACATGAAGCTAGAAGCTACCTTACATTACACAGTTGATCCTGAGTCCTGTCAGTTAAAGTGTTTCATAGTTAGCTTAGCTAAGCATCAACCTAGCACTGAAATATATGGATATTATGTGACAGTATTTCTGAGAAAAAGTCAGCTGAAATGGTGGCATGCCACTGCTTTACGTCGACAGCATGTTTGAACGTATTTGCAGCAGTAAATGTGGCTGTTTGGCCACTGACGTTGCCATAACAACACCTGCATTTAAATGTGCAACCTCTTTTGTGACAGATTTTTGCAAGAAATTATAATTTTTCTGATTGATATTTCCTATTGACAGCTAGTTTCTATGTGAACATTATGAGATGGACAGCCAGCTAACAAGCTTTTTATACAAATATTTCAGATCAAAGCCAATCCAGTGGGGCTCCTGAAAGGGGGAAGGGACACTATGCTCCCAAATATTAAGCCTTGACCCCCATCTTAAAATTGATATGATCCAAAAATATCTGCATTGTCGGAGGCCTTTTTTCCTCATTATCATGTCAAATTGTACAGCTTTCCTTAGTGTTGAATGCAGAAAGATGACTATATTAGAGTATTAAGTGAAAATGACTATATTAAAGTTTTAAGTAAATGTATTAAGTGAATTACTCAAACTGCATTTGTATAGGAATGATTCTGTCCTATTGGCAGATAACTACTCTTAACACTGATATCTAACAAGAGGTTTCCAATGTAAATTTAACTATTTTCAATTGGTTAATTACATTTTGTGACAGTGTGGTGACACTCATTTTAATGAAGACACATTTGTGTATATTGAAATTCGTTTATTTGACAGAGCTGGAAACTGATTGACTTACATACTTGTTTGTGTTTACCTACACAGTCATCACAGATGAGCCAAACAGAGTAGAGGATGAAGAAAGGAGAACAGGAGAAAGGGACACACAAGAAGGAGATACAACAGACAAGAACGACAATGGAGACAACAATGAACAGGAACACCAGAACAGACAAGAGGCAATGGGTAACTGGGGAACTGATTTAGGGACTGCAGATACAAGTCAAGGCAAGTGAGACATCACTGCTTTCCATTTGGCCAGCAAAAGAGATCATTTCAACCGCAAACAGCAAGAGATGAGGGATTATTATTTCCTCCTTCCATCCCTTTGTTCTGTTTAATCTGATTACTAACAACTTCTAATCATTTGACATAGTTTATGATTTAATTGGAAAATGAAGTGTTTTTAAATAATAAACCCGTTTCTGATTCTGATTCTTTGATTTCTTTTTGACATATGGGTGTTGAGAGATGTATCCATATCTCTTAATGTTGCTCTCAAAGTGCACAAGATTGATGCTTTTAACTTCAATATTTAAAAAAAATCTTCCTGGGGGACCCCAGAGGAGGTGAGTTCCCCCCAAAATAGCACTTTATCTCTGCTTATGTAACTCCGGTGTAGTGTCCCCTCGGCAACAGATCACTCAGAGCTGATTACTTTCCTGCATTTCAATGGACAGCATATAAAAAGGACACGTAAGCTGCATTGCTTAAGAGATCCTCTCATGCTATCTCTTTTACAAAATAAGTGTCCAGTCAACAACAAAACATCAGTGATCGTATAGTGGTAGTATATTTTTCACAAGCAATGTGAAACATTAAACTTGTTCGCTGGGCATGTCAAAAACCTCCCTGCTTTGATCAAGACTTTAGGGAGCCTTTAGCCCCTCTAGCAAAGGGACTGGAAAGCAAGCTTTGAAAATTCAGTACCATCTACATGCTGTCATGTTCCAGACACTGCTCTCAACCACTCAGGGCCTGCACAAATACCTGCAGAAAGAAACAATTGACTTGGTGCAGGCAGTAGATTACAAAACAGCAGTTGAGAACACACTGAAAAGTTACCGAAGTAACGAGAAAGCACATGAGGTCTATGACAAGACCAAGGCGCTGTGCAATGATCTTGATATTCCCGAAACTGTGACACAGAGGAAGAAGCGTAGAAACATGGAAGACTTTGTAGTCGAGGCATCATGTGGAGCAATGTGAAACATTAAACATAAATAAACTGGTTTACAAAACTCACATACCTGCATTTCAATGGACAGCATAAAAGGACTCGTGAGCTGGGTTCTGTTGGAGAAATAGCACCATGCTGCTCACATGAGCTTATTAGCTCAGATTAGCTATTGATGATCATGTTGATAAATCATATAAAACAAATAGCCAATCACACAAAAAACATGTTGCTGTGACTGAGCATTACACAATTAACATTAAACTAAACAAACACAACAGTACGTTATTGTCCTTATAAAATAAAAACATACATTTTGTCCACCGAGATAATACAGGCACCTTACCCTCAAGTGATCCTCAGGTGCTATGAGAATCTCCCACAATGCATTGCCGTAACAAAGCTAATGCAGGCACACGTTTGTGACACCAGATGGCGCAATTGTGTATGTGAAATTGTAGAAATGTAGAAAATTCGACTGTAGCGCCGCCACTGTGGGCTAAGCCCCGAATGTTTCCAGGTCCAGGCGACGCCCCTGGAAAGGACGTAGCAGTTAACAGTTTGAGTGTCCACGAAACCAACCCAACCAGCAAACTGTTTGAGTATTACTCATCATGGAGCAGACTGCAGAGAGGGGTTGCTTGGATACTTAAATTAAGGGGAATTCTTCTTCTGCTAAATCAAAGAAGGAAATCTGCAAAAGCTGACATTGCCCCAGATTGGACTCTTTTGAAATCCTTAAAGGACTAAATGAACAAGCTAAAGTTGACATTTGGATCACAACATCTGTCTGTGGAGGACATTAGAGAAGCTGAAAGGTCAATAATTCACTCTGAGCAAAGACGTTACTTCTCTCAGGAACTTGCACTTTTGGAGAAGGGAAGGCAAGTAAGAGCAAGCAGCTCTATCAGGAAGCTGGACCTAATCTTAGTTGAAGGCATGCTAAGAGTGGGAGGACGAATTAGTAAATCAGCAATGCCAATGGATCTGAAGAACCCCATTATCCTGCCCAGAGACTCTACTGTATCCAAACTGATCCTGGGCCACATCCATCAGCAGATTGGACACTCGGGGAGAAGCCACATGCTCTCAAGACTAAATCAAAGATTCTGGTTGCCTCGTGCTAACTCGGCAGCCAGAAAGATAATCAGAGCCTGTGTTTTCTGCCGAAGAATGCTAGCTACAGTTGGAGAGCAGAAAATGGCTGACCTCCCCGAGGATCGGGTGTCTCCAGATCTACCACCCTTTACTCATGTTGGTATCGACTTCTTTGGACCCCTGGAGGTTAAACGAGGCAGAGCAAATGTAAAACGTTGGAGAGTGATCTTCACCTGCCTTGTGAGTCGTGCCATACATCTGGAAGTTTCGAGCTCATTGGACACTGACTCCTGCATCAATGCTTTGCGCAGATTCATATGTCGCAGAGGGCAGGTGACAAGCATCAGGACAGACAACGGCACAAACTTTGTGGGAGCACAGAAAGAGCTGAGAGCTGCTCTTAAAGACCTGAATCAACACAAGATTCAAAATGCATTACTCGGGGACGGAGTAAATGGACTTTTAATCCGCCATATGGAGCCCACCATGGTGGAGTTTGGGAGAGGCTCATCAGACCTGTAACAAAGATTCTGTATTCCGTTGTAAAAGAACAGAGATTGGATGATGAGACTCTACATACAGCTTTGTGCGAGCTTGAGGGCATCATGAATGACAGACCATTGACTACAGTTTCAAGTGACCCGAACGATCTCGAACCCCTCACGCCAAATCACCTCCTTCTGCTAAAGACAAAACCGATTATGCCACCTGGACTCTTTCACAAGGAGGACTTGTACTCACGGAGGAGATGGAGACAGGCACAATACCTCGCAGATCTTTTCTGGAGGAGATGGATAAGAGAATAACTCCCAATCATGCAACAGCGAGTCAAATGGCACAACCCCAAACGGAACCTTCGCCCCAATGATCTCGTCGTCATCGTGGATAACACTGCACCAAGAAATTCCTGGCAACTGGGCCGGGTGATAAAGACACTGTCAGGGTCCAAAGGGCTTGTCCGAAGTGTCTTGGTGAAAACCAAGAGTAGCACCTTACAGCGACCAATTGACAAGCTCTGTCTGCTCCTGGAAGCAGTTGATTGAACACAAGGTGTCATGTGCTAGTAACCTCTGACACCCAGTATCACACACACACATGCCCCCCCCCCTTTTTCCTCTTGAACACACCTAACAAACATTGGACTATGAACTATGACAATGATTGTATATTGGTGACAGTTAAATTTTGCGTAACTGCTTGTTTTTTGGCTCTATTATAATGTATTAATTGTTTCGCTACTGCGTCAACAATTAGGGGCCGGTGTGTTAGAGCCACAATGAAGTCAACGTTATTATTTAGATTCATAGTTTGATAAATGAATTAATGATGGAAAAGGATTTATATTGCCATGGTGAATATCTTTTGATGAAATGATTGTTTATTTTAAATTGTAAATATGATCTTCCTTGTACCTTCCGGTGTTTATTTAAGTGAGGCAATTGAGGACAGCCACGGTGCTCTGAGACCTGATGAGACGGGGAGCGGAACAGTTTTTCGACCGCAAATTGTAAACAGAGATTAGTGTTGCAAATTGGACTGCAAAGTATAGTTTAGATAAGAAAGTATATCGCCGAAATATTGATTTAGATTTGTTATTTTGAGACTTTTTAAGTCAATACTTTTTTGTTAATAAATTACATTTTTTGACTGAAAACCTTCGGCTGCTTATTGTCTTGGATTGCGTGTCGTCAACCCCGCTCTATAGTGGCAAAAGGAAACCTTGGATGCCATTACACTGATCTTCTGCTAAATTATGAACCATCCAGATCTCTCAGGTCTGGATGGTTCAGCGTTCAGTTATTATGCTCCAAATAACAAACTACCAGAAACCTGCAATTGAAGTATTCACATCTTAAACTGCACTGTAACTTTTATCCATGTATTTCTTCTTTTAATGTTTATTTTATTTCCTAGTTAGACACTCGTGATTTGTCAACCGGGGTGGGAGGCGCTCGTGAATTGTTGTTACGGAAAGAGAGGGGTTTTAGGTTGCCATAACCCATAAGGCTGTTGATGGTCTTATTATACATCCATTGATTGGTTTTGTGGCACATTTGTGTGAGTGAGAGAGAGAGAGAGGTCTCTGTTATTTTGGGGGTCGCGGGCTGAAAAGCCTCATCATACTTAATCCTAGACAGTAGCACATGGTATATATTGTACGACTTTGTAATTTTTGAATGTTGATATGTATTCGCTCATAGCCTACTGTGCCTTTCACGCAGACAATAAAAGTGAATTTTTAAATGACAAATAGGTTTATGTTTCAAGTTTATTTGCATTAAAAACGTTTGTTTAAACCCTTCTGTTCAAAGTTGATATTTTGTTTCTTAAAATATGAAATATTTAAAAACATGCTGTTTGCTATTTTTAAAGTTTGATGGAAGAAATTAAAGTATAGGTCACTGACGTGGAGCTTTAGGCCTGCAATGCTTTAAAAAAATGTTTTAGGTGTTTCAGTTTTGAAGAGTGATATGGATGTTAAATTCACAAATTAGTATGAATAATCTTAAACAAGAACAGGATCTTGAGCCATGAGGCCTGTTTTTAAAGTACAGAAACATTCAGAATACATGATGATTCCTTCAAAGGTTTTGTAATATACCCCTAGTACTCTTAATTTATAAAGTAATAATAATACATGTGAATGATTGAGCTCATTCGTGGCCTGACTGGCCCTCCTAATTTGGTCTAAAAAAAAAAGTCAATGATGATCATTGTGAAGGGGTGTCCAGCCCATATCAATAACATACCAAACTACAGGCTAATGTGAGATTCAGAAATTAGTTTGAATCATGTCTTCATGTTATAATAGGCCTACCTTACATGAACCTGTTTGAAACCTTAATGACCCCATGATGTGATTATTTATATCTTAAAACATTTAACAACTATATTTAGATGTTCATAAATATCTACATTTATGAATAAATACATGTGTAGCAGTTAAACAAACATAATTAATATATCTCATTATTACCTATTTTATATGTACTAAAAAATAAAGTTTACTAAGCCCCCTTTTTGTTTTAATGTATTAATTAGACAAAATGATTTGTGCTTAAAGTACTGTTGTGTCTGTCAGGGTAGAGTGAAGCAGGCAGGACCCAAATACAGATTTAAACAGAAAATACCTTTATTTCAAGGCTAATGAACAACAGAACTCTTCTCAGTGAACACAGTCAAGACAAACAAGGATCACACAAAGACTAACAGGAAAAAACGAACCTAAATGCACACAGGACTAATCAAAGAAACAAGAGACAGGTGAGGAGGGAGGAGAAAACACAGGGGCACCAGGTGAACACAATCAGGAAATCAGACAGGAGGGCAAACACAGAGGCCCATTCCCAAACCGCCCCCTACACCCTACCCCTCCGTTTGCGCGTTCACGCGAAGGGTCCGCCATATTGAGGGCTGGTCCAAAGCAATCAGGGCGGAGGCGTAGTGGGTTATAAAAGCCTCCGACAGCGAGTTTGCATGGATGCAGGCTTGATAATCTCACTCCACAGGTGTGCAACCGTTTTTCGGGCATGGAGGAAACAACGTCATACAAATGTGAGTTCCATGTGGTTATTTTTTTAAACGATAAATAATACGTTGCCTTAACTAAAACATGCCTTTGTGAACATGTATTTATAAATCTACACGTGTTAATTTGATTTGCCAAGATTACATTAGATTTTTATTTTGAAGATGTACAAATCTAAATCGGAATCAAACTAACAACACACGTGTCAATTCATGTATCCATTCACTTACGAAATCGGTTTAAACTTAAGTGTGATTTGTAATTTCAGGGACTGTGGTAAAAACCAAGGCACTCATTGCATTAAGGACAAGGACGACCTGTTTTGCAAAAAACGCAATGCTGCCAAAGAAGCATGGGAGTGAGTTATGCACTCAATTCATATTTTGTGCAATGAAAGTAATGAATGTGTACAGTGGGTCATTGCCTTAACACCAATATATATTGTTTAAATATTCTATGATAACAGGTCAATCATTAAGGAACTGGACCTTGGGCAACATGTGTCTCACAAACAGGCCTCCAAGAAATGGGAGAACCTAAAAAAGAAATACAAGGTAAATGGTGTATTGTTATTGTAAAACATGTTTGTTTTTGAAAAAGCTGAACAAAGATTTCTAATATGCATTTGTTTGCAATAGGAACTTAAAAGGCCAAAGACTGGAACAGGGACTGATCAGGGGGAAGAAACCCCTGCAACATGGCCCTTCTTCATGGCCATGGATGAGGCCATAGGTGCAAGGCCTTCAATTAGTCCTCCTGTCCTTGTTGCCTCAGCCTTGGCAAACCCCACAATCCTCTTCGATCCGGAGGCTGCTTCCTGCTCCTCTTCCTTCCCCCCCCCAAATGTGGCTGATGATCCAGACCCCTCACCACCCTCATCACTGTCTGAGGCTGGAACTACCCAGCAGCCCCCCCCCAAAAAAAGAAAAGGTGCTATGGGAGTGCTGGAGTGCCTAGAACGCGAGGCAGAAAAAGAGGACGAACGCCACAGAGAAATAATGCAGCACTCAGATACATTTCTAACCCTGTTCAAAAAAATGTTCGACAAAATGTGATTTTTTTTTTTTCCCCCACCATTGGCCATTTCTATGTTTGATTATTGATGTTACTTAAAAGACTTGTTTTTGTTCGCTTGTATTATTTATTTGGAAGACAATAAACCTAATTTAACGTACTGTCCTTCATGTCTTCAATATTCTATAGTAAATACAGGTAGACGGGTGATGAAGGTGACATTGCGTTTGCTTGATTGTTAGATGGCTACATTGTTCTGTGTGGGTTTCATAATGTAGAAGGAAAAGTTTTGCACAAAGTAATGTTGTGCACGGAACTAAAGTGTTTTTTCCAAAGTCTGAAGATTAACCCTGAATATCAGCATTTTAAATAAAGATGTCTGTGCGCTTCATAGGTATAAGGCATTAAAATATACATGACATTTATGGTCTTAATTGCTCATGTTAAACCATTTGCAGAGTTTCACTCAAAAACAAAAGTGATTGTATTAGAAGACCTGTGTTCATTTTCTGAACCTTTGCTCTGTGCTCGTGATTGAATGATCCAAGAGGTAAGGACATTTGTCTCCAATTTGGAATTATGCAGAAAGACAATTCAGGAAAACCAAGTTTGAAATCAACGGTGCACAGGTTTATTTTATTTCACCTCTTTTCTCTAAAGTGAGAAGTGGAGCTCACTAAAACAAACAAAATTAATCAGGTATGTGTGCACATCATTTCAAAAACACAAGTTAACAGACAACCACGTTTTTCCAAAAAAAAACAAAGTTCATTCGATGTAATCGTGCTCTCTGGTGTGGTGCCATTTGGACAGGAGCAGAGAGTTGTGCAGCAATCCTGTTCCTTAGGTGGTGTCCAGGACTTTCCTGTCCACATGCAGGGGGAGGACTCTGGTCCCCATCTTCAGGGGGGAAGGCTTCAGCATCCTCAAGGACATCGTTCATGTCTATGCACAGAAATGCACAACATGCAATGATGTCAGGGGCAAAGCTTGGACTGACCTCCAGCGCTTTGAACACACACACACACACACACACACACACACACACACACACACACACACACACACACACACACACAATTCTGAGACCAAGTCAAATTAACCTTTCCTTTTTTATTCTATAAACTACTGACAACATTTCTCTGTGTTGGAATTCTACATACACTATACAGATATACACGTATAGCTTATAAGGAAAGAATAAATGAATGTATATCACAATATATCTAAATATCTATTTGTATTACACATACAAAGTTCATAGGCTACTATATAAGAAATAAAGTGAAGATAATTGTTGTATTAGCAATATTGAAATGTTTACCTGCCACTGGCACATCGCTAAAATGCGCCTCAACCTTCTGCGCCTTCTGTTGGATCTTGCCATTGCACCCGCTAACAGGCGACGGATAGCAACGCAGGTCAATGCAGCCGACAGATGGAGATGTGAGTTGGACACCATGACGTCCGTTTCCGTTTCCTGCTGAGAGAGGGCAGGCCGTCCCAAAGCTTGCCGCTGTATTTTTACCCTTAACCCTTAATGGAGGGAACTTCATTCAGCTGTGAGTGTGCCTACAGACGGAGTTCACTCCGTCACGGAGGGGGAGGGTCGAGGGAGTGGTTTGGGATTGGGCCAGAGACAGGAATCAACAGACAAGACAGGGGGTGAACACTTTTCAAAATAAAACAGGAAACCAGAGACAGACAAAACACAACACAGACAGACCGTGACAGTGTCACAAACGGATAGACTAGATTATTAATTAATTTGCCTAAGAGTTGCTTAAAATGCTTCAATAACATTTGCAATTCGTTTTTAATCTGCCATGTACGGTATCAATGTCTCTCAGCCACCATAGTGTCGTGTCAGGTGGGCGTGTCGTGTACTTGCTGTGGCTGCAGCTGGACCATATTGAGATGGAAGGCTGACAGGCAGGTAGGCCATCCAGTTATTTTAGCCGGGCCAGCTCAGATGATTGGTCGTGCTTTTTACAGTACTACGGCTTCCACAGATGAGATTTTTGTATGTATTTATTGTCAAAGCATTTAATATATTCATTGCTATCGGGATGTTAAGAGCATTCCATGGAATATAACAAAAAGTGTTTCTGAAGTGAATTACCTACCCCACCTTTAAAAAGCAAAGATAATAAAATAAACATTAAAATAAAAAATACATGGATAAAAGTTACAGTGCAGTCAATTAAACATTAAAAGAAAAAAGTACATGGATAAAAGTTACAGTGCAGTCTAAGATGTGAATAGTTCAATTAAAAGCAGCGACAAAAAGAAAAGTCTTCAGCCTGGATTTAAAAGTAGTCAGAGTTGTAGCGGACCTGCAGGTTTCTGGGAGTTTGTTCCAGATATTTGGAGCATAATAACTGAACGCTGCTTTACCATGTTTAGTTCTGACTCTGGGGACAGAAAGCTGACCAGTCCCTGAAGACCTGAGAGATCTGGATGGTTCATAATTTAGCAGGAGGTCAGAAATGTATTTTGGGCCTAAACCATTCAGTGCTTTATAAACCAGCAGCAGTATTTTGAAATCTATTCTTTGACACACAGGAAGCCAGTGTAAAGACTTCAGAACAGGAGTGATGTGATCCACTTTCTTAGTGTTAGTGAGGACTCGAGCAGCGGCGTTCTGAATCAGCTGCAGCTTTCTAATAGATTTTTTAGTGAGACCTGCAAAGACACCATTACAGTAGTCGAGTCTACTGAAGATAAAAGCATGGACAAGTTTTTCCAAATCCTTCTGTGACATTAGTCTTTTAATTCTAGATATGTTCTTTAGGTGATAGTAGGCTGATTTAGTAACTGTTTTAATGTGACTGTTGAAACTCAGGTCAGAGTCCATGACTACACCTAGATTTCTGGCTAGCTGCCAGATAACAGTGATGAAAGTAAAAGTATATATTGCAAAGTTATTACAGATTGTGTTACAGTAATAATATGAATTATAAAGTGTTTTATATATATATTGCACATAAGTGAAATTGCACACCACATGAGGGGGTCTACCTGGTGCCATGGTTGTAAAGTCTGACTGCTGGCAAATTAATGAGCAAATATATTTCACAAAAATATACTTTTGAATGTAATTGGTATACACTGTCTTAATCTTAAACATTTGGTTTAACTACAATTGTTGAGTTAACATGAGGTCCAGTTAACATGAGTGGGTTTCCTATTTGAATTTTTCCTTTCTTTTTTAAATATAGGGAAATGATCACATGATCACGCAAACTGATGACATGACAACAAAAGTAGCTACATTTAGGGCAATACATCTAAATTGAGGGAGATTGGCACTTGGTATTTTGTATGAAACTGCCCAAGTCTAAGTGAACAACAACAGCATATTCTGTACAAACAAGGACTATGTAGTCTATTTGAGTCTAAAGGAATGTTTAACCTGTTAAGCCCCAAGCCTGTTTTTCAGGTCTCAGGCTCGAAAATGACATTCCCAGAACAAATGACCAGATCTTCCCTTCTAAAAGGGTTACATTAATAACTTTTTTTCTCAAAGTAATGATAAACCTGTGAGTTGGATGTAGAAGAGTCAGAATCAATATAGATGTTTTTTATTTTAAAGAAAATTCAGATTGAACATGTAAAATTCATGTAAATTATAGTGTCCGTCCAACAATTATTTTTTACTTATAGTGAAAACCAGGGTTCGAGTTATAAACTGAGCTCTATGGGTGTCAGGATTCTCATGTTTTGTCACGTTTGTAGTTTTGTATGTCTGGTTATGGGTATTTTCCTCCTTGTATATTGTCTGGTCCTTCTTCCTGTGTTTTTCCCCTGTCATTAGTTTCCCTGGTGTGTCTAGTTGTCTGATTGTGTTCACCTGTGGCCCTTGTGTTTCTCCTCCCCTGCCCGGCTGTTTCTCGTCTTGTGATTACCCGTCCCTGTATTTAGTCTGTTCTCTTCCTGTGTTCAGTGTTGGTTTGTCTTGTGTCATGACTAGTTCGTCGGTGAGTGTTCTGTTTTGTTCCCTAGCCTTGAAATAAAGGAGTTTTTTCAGTTTATATCTGCATTTGGGTCCTGCTTCCAACATACACCGTAACATTACGAACCAACCCTCAAATGGACCCAGCAGATGATCCATGGGAGGTAGAATTACAGCATTTTACCTTCTATCTGGCTTGCTGCTTCGATTGGTGGAAGGGAGCGTCCAGTGTTCGGCAGAAGAGGGCCGCTCTGGTAGAGGCGCACCGGTTGGCAGCAGAGAAACTATGTTTTGTTGAATTCTTACCTGACTGGATTTTGGACTTCCTTGAAACATGTGATTCCCAGCCTGCTAGCCCCAGGCATGCTAGCTCCATGTCTCCCAATTCCCAACCTGGCACCATACGCCTTGGTGGATTCCGCCTGAAGTCAACCCGTGCTTCTGCCCCAGTTCCTGCTCCTGACCAGGAGTTGTATTCCGGAACTCGTCTGGCTTATGGAGGTCCACGCAGTATTCAGGCGGCTGCTAAGAGGAGTCGTCGCAAGGCCAGGCTAGCAGCCCGAGCCCCAGCAGCCATGGTTCCGGCCCCAGCGACCATGGTTCCAGACCCAGCTCTGGCCCCAGTTGCCACAGTCCCAACTCTAGTCCCATCTCAAGTTCCCTCTCGAGTCCCCTTTCAAGACACTTCGCAAGTTCCCTCTCGAGTCACCTCTCGAGTTCCATCTCTAGTCACTTCTCAAGTCCCTCCTCTAGTCACTTCTCTAGTCCCCTCTCTGGTCCCTTCCAGAGTCCCTCCTCTAGTCCCTTCCCAAGTCCCTTCTCTAGTCCCATCTCTAGTCCCTACTCAAGTCCCTCCTCTAGTCAATTCCCTAGTCCCATCTCTAGTCCCTCCTCTAGTCACTTCTCTAGTCCCATCTCCAGTTCCCTCTCGAGTACCCTCTCCAGTTCCCTCTCGAGTTCCCTCCTCTAGTCCCTCCTCTAGTCCCTCCTCTAGTCCCTCCTCGAGTCCCCTCTCGAGTTCCCTTCTCTAGTCCCTCCTCTAGTCCCTCCTCTAGTCCCTCCTCTAGTCTATCCTCTAGTCTCCTCTCGAGTCTCCTCTCGAGTCTCCTCTCGAGTCTCCTCTCGAGTTCCCTCTCGAGTTCCCCCTTGGTTCCCCTCTCGAGTCTCCTCCCGAGTCACGTCTCAAGTCCCTACCCAATGTCCTGGTCCGTTGGAGGTTCCGCTGGGGGTCCTGCCAACTCCATGTCCTGTCCCGTTGGAGGCCCCGTCGACTACTCCTCTGCCGGGGGTCCTACCAATCGTATGTCCGTGCCGGTGGAGGTTACGCTGGAGGTGCTGCCAACTCTATGTCCCGTCCCGTTGGAGCTTCCGCTGAGGGTCCTGCCAACTCCATGTTCTGTCCCGTTGGGGGTCCCGCCGACTACTCTCCTGCCGGGGGTCCTGCCAACCCTATGTCCTGTCCCGTTGGGGGTCCCGCGGACTACTCTCCTGCCGGGGGTCCTGCCAACCCTATGTCCTGTGCCGATGGAGGTTCCGCTGGGGGTCCTGCCGGCTCCATGTCCAGTCCCGTTGGAGGTCCCGTCGACTACTCTCCTGCCGGGGGTCCTGCCAACCCTATGTCCTGTCCCGTTGGGGGTCCCGCCGTCTGCGCTTCTGCCGGGGGTCCTGCCAATCCCGTGTCCTGTCCCGTTGGGGGTCCCGCCGTCTGCGCTTCTGCCGGGGGTCCTGCCAATCCTGTGTCCTGTCCCGTTGGGGGTCCCGCCGACTGCTCTCCTGCCGGGGGTCCTGCCAACTCCTGGTCCTCTTCCGTGGGGGATCCTGCCGAGGCCTGTCCCACCAGCTCCGGTTCCTGTCCGGCCGACACCGGGTCCTGCCCGGCCTCCGGCGCTATCCCATCAGCGCCTTCCTGCCCAGCCTCCGGAGCTGTCTGGTCTTCGCCCTCGAGCCCTGCCCCCTGAGAGCCGCGGTCCTCGCCCTCGGGCCCGGCCCCCTGACTCTTCCTGCTGCTGCCTTCGCCCTCTGGGCCGGCTCCCTGACTCTTCCTGCCACTGCCTTCGCCCTCATGCTCGGCCCCCTGAGTTCGCCCGCTCTGGCCTTCGCCCCACCTTGGACTATTCCTTGCCCCAGGGCCGTCCGCCCGGGTCCCCCTTTTTGGACTCTGCCTTGCCCCCGGGCCGTCCGCCCGGGTCCCCCTTTTTGGACTCTGCCTTGCCCCCGGGCCTTCCGCCCGAGTCCCCCTTCTCGGCTTCTGCCTTGCCCCCGGGCCGTCCGCCCGAGACCCCTTCCTGGTCCTCTGCCGTGCCCCTGGGCTGTCAGCCCAAGACCCGTCCTCAGACCCCCTCTACCCACCCAGGTGGCCCTAGTTTTGCGCAAAATCTTAAACTCTGAATATTGATCATATTCTTTCCAGCCTGAGCATGAAACCAGCTATTCAATCCATTTTGATTTGCAATGATTTTTTTTAAAACTACACGTTTCAAATAATATACATTATTTACAAATGTACAACAAGTGTGCATCAATTTGCCATAGATATTATGGCCAAACTGATACTAAATATTTGCGTCACAAACCAATATTGATATGTGGGTATACTGTATAAAACACAGTCACACATAAACATCTCCTCATAAGCGCTCCCAAAGATCTGCATCTCATTGTGAGGACGTGGGAAAGCAGACAGCAGCATCACTTCACTTCCTCACTTCTCCTTGTTTAACTGGACTTATAACATTTACACTGTACATTTTATATTTATATTTAATTGAATATTCCATTCCATGCACACTTTATCTAAATAATATCCTGCTTATATTGTGTTAACGGAAAATTGGCCCTTCAACAGTGTAAGACAGTTTATAGATGTGTTATCTTCACGGTCATCTGTATATTTTTCTTACTCTCTAATTCTGGTTTATTTGTATTTCTATTTTGAGATGTTTAAATATTATAATTATTTACACTCTTTTAATCTGTTATTATGTGCAATGCAACGAAAAACATGTCCCAAATTTGGATTCATAAAGTACATCTTATCTTATTTTTGTCTTATCTTATCAGGAACATGCTAACTCTTTCCTGCTGCAGAAACCATGGTAACCATCAAGTGACCATGAGTCTCTGGAAAATAAAACTTGTGCCAGTCAGTTCCAGACATAAGAATATTGTTCCCTTGTTGTGTCCCTCAAGGAGGAAAATGGTCCCAGATGATGAGAGAAATAAGGAAATCCACCATGTAGTGATGACAGGAATATCACAAGGTAGTGCGGGAACAAAGATCTGGGAAAAAGTGCAGATCAGTGATGTAACAGAGTCAAAGTCTACAGAGGTTACCAAAGTAAAACCACTAGCAGCTCTGCGAGGCTGTACTACATTGCAGTGCTATGAGCTAAATGCTAATATTAGCATGCTAAGATGTGTGTGCAAAGACAATAAACACAACTATTTTAGTAAAAGGCTTACCAAATGTAATTCATAGTTAAAGCTGTTAGCAAACTTGAATTTGCTAATGACCGATAGAAACAAAGTACATCTGTAAACTGATGGCATGTCATCAGTTTTTTAGATATTTGGTCGTAAACTGAAGTGTTTGACCTCTTACCATCCGAACCTGTTTGTGTGCTAGTGGGAGAGTGAGAGGATCACTGTGAGATTGATCCTCCCAGGCCCATTTGTAAATATCCATCCAGTATTTTTTAAATTCTGGACCAAAGTGTAACATTTTTGAGAAATGTTCGATATTCTGAAAGAAGACATGTTTAGATCTTAGGGAAGCCAATTAGCCCAACATCTACAATAATTGACATGAGCTTCGCTGGCCTGGCAGAGGTCAACAACAGGTAGAGAAAAGGACCCTGTGTGAATCAGATGTTGGTCTTGTTCCAGCAGTGGGTCAAGCACCCTGAACCCTGCAGATAAACACACCTGCCTCACGCTGTGCTGCCCACTGAGCCAATGGACATTGTATTGATTTGAAACAGCTGTCAGATGTTTACCGTTTCATTCCTGGGAAACAAGGCCTGTCATTTTGGGTAAGGTGTCCAGGTCACCACAGCCAGACAGTGACCTTTGATGTTTATTGTCCTCTGGTGGAGCTCTCAGGCACATATCAAAGTCTTAGGGTCAGCGGTAGATATCCACAGAAACAAAAAGACCACAACACTGTTATGCTCCAAAAATGGGTAAAGGTTATAATTATAATCATTCTCATGTTTTTTCTATGGCTGAAATGGCGGTAGTCTTACTGAGCCCAGTGCCATGAGACCTCAGCAGCCCAGTCTTAGTTATTCCATTAAATATCAATGACATTGTTGAACCCAGGGAGTTGAACAGTAATATCTTTATTGTAACAAGAGCTCAGCACAAAAGAAGAACAGAAGCCCTGCATGAAGAACAGATGAATAACCTCACACAGCCACACGTACATGGTCCTTCAGGAGAGATTTCACATCCTCCCTCCACCTTTAGCTGCGGCTTGTGAGTGTCAGACATCTTAAGGCCACAGGAGGCAAGTCATTCTCATATTTTGGTACTGGAAGTTCAAATATAGCCGACGTAAACACCCCTTGTTGTTCCTCTGCCGGGCTGAAAAAAGATCCCGACATACCTGCAGGTCACATGGCCACAGAATGACCGAGCAGCAGCCGCCTGACCGCTGATGACAGGATGGTCCCTGAGCCGGCTGACACACTGGCCCACTAATAGTGCGGCTGCTAATCTGTTTGTACCTGCTCAATGTGTGCAGACTTTCAAATGGCCCAGAGCGCTCTGTGATCCTTGAAAAGATCACAAAAGGAGAGCAGTGCCTATTGTCATCACTTGGCTCAAAATATGGGCTTATGTTAAGTGTTGATTCTGTTCCTTCATAGGATGAGATGGCAGAGTAGGAGAGAGAGGAGGTCTACTTGTTGCTTTGGGCCAAAAAGAAACTTACGCTAGTATATTTTCAACATGTCCAACAATATAACACGTTTAGTAGTGAACCAGCAGACTTCCACAGGCATTTATGATACTACAGGCAAACATATAATACAACTTAATATAGCAGACATTGTTTAGAATTTTGGCAATCAAGCTTAATTGCTTTCTTACAGGGAGTTAGAATAGAAGATTGATAGTACTCTAAAGTCTTTCTGCTAAATACAGGCCGTCCTTAAAAATGCAGATATTTGTCTGTGCAAGCAACTTAATATGATCCATATTATCATTTTGTCAACATATTTAACTTAAGTAAATTAAGTATGGGGCCTAAATTGCATAACAAACATATTTTGACCCAAACCATGATTTTTCCCAATACGAAACCAAATGCTTTTGTTTAAATTCCCTACAACTGATTCATTACACATGACTGTTGCTGATACTCTCTGGCGGTCTTACATTAGATATCACTTTACGAGTCATTGGCAAACAACCTATTCTGTCTATAAGGTACAAAGACGTTTTGACTAAATAGAAAGCTACTTTCTTGCAATGGTTGCTTAGCTTAGCATAAAGAATCTAATTGAAATAAACAGTTGCCCTGACTCCAAAATATCCAAAAGGTTCACTATTTAACACCCTATAATGTGTTTGTTGTTGTTTTTAGTCTGTACCAAACCAAAGAGTAAACATTATAAACCGTAGTTTTATATTGGAACACGTTTTCTTGGCCTAACAGTAACTCTCCGCTGTGCCTATAGCAGTTGAATAGTGACGACGTATTGCAGTTGTTTTTACATCAGTCTTTTTAAAAGGATTAAAGAAAGTTTGATAAAGAGTTCTTTGGAGGTGCTGGCTGGAGGACTTTGTTATCTTTGCACAGAGCCAGGAGAGCGTTTTCCCTGTTTCCTGTCTGTCTTTACTCCAATGATATGCCAAAAACACATTCCTTGAGAGCAAACGTGAGTTTCCAGTATTGATATTAACACTAGGGATCTTACTCAGCTGACAAAGTGTGGTAAAGTCCACTGTGATTTGAGATAGAGTGTGCCGTTGAGGAAACATGTTGGCCATGTACCAGTGTTTTTCACCAAGGAGCACTCATCCATGCAGCCTGTAATTATAGCTGTGATTCTGTTCTGTTGACATAGGTGGACAAATGCAAGTCATCCAAATGTGTGATTTTACAAACATTTTCTTTGTTCACTTTAAGCTCTATTGCAACAGACCTCGGGTAAACAGCCTCACCAGGTCAAGGCAATGACCAACTGCTCCAGTTTGTGTTGTGTGGCATCAAATGCACAGGCGGGCTCAGTTCATCTTTAACCGTTGCAATCTATTTACTCTCTTAAATTTGTTTTTTTTATCACTATAATATTGTTCCGTTTTATTTCATACATACAAGGAAAGTGTAATGTGACAATATTGGTTTTGGCAAAAGAGGAGCTCTGAAAAGATTTAAAAAAATGTTATAGCTCTGAATGAATCAATTGAAGCGTTACTGATGATGGCTATAGTTTAATTAGTGACAAAGTCTGCTGTAAATTTGACCTATAACTGGCAACATAAAGTCATAGAACAACTGGAAACATCTGTAGTATAGTGTTACAGTCAGTCTGTTATGGAAAGTCACTGAGTACACTTACTTATTTAATACACATACTTTAAATATTTTAATTAAGAATAAAATATACCAGAAAAGAGGCAAATATACCAGAAAGAGGTAAATGTGGTGATTTCTTACTGGAAACGGAAATGTTACTAAATGAAACTTCCTGACAGCATATAAAGAGGTTACTCTTAATACCACCTTGACCAACTAAAATATTTAAATTATAATAGGCTACACATTATTGCATCAGCAATAATATTCAAATATAATGTAAACCCATGTTATTATTATATATACTTTTCTCTTTCTTTATTCCCTTGTTCCTCAATTGTTGTATCTGTTCTGTTGACTATTTATCTATATCCTTTTTCGTATGCTCTGTAAGTATATAATTCCACACACACAAAAAGAAGAAGAACACTGGGTGCCAGGCACGTGCACACATACATCAAAGTGGGCTTGAGCCCCTGCCCTTTTTCTTCCTCCAGAGAAAGTGCCCTTCTTTATTTTTTTTAAATAAATGAATATATATCTACTGCTGTTTGCGCACAGTTTCCCTTTCCAAAAAGATATTGATTGAATAGAAAATAAAAAGGTCAGGTCAAGGACCACTTAACCAATAAAAAAACACTCGCGGACCACCTAACTCCACAAATATCCAAAATCACATCGTTTTTCTAGAACAGATTACAAATAACCTGAAAATGGTACAAACAAGTGGCAACATGTGTGACGAAGGTGTTGCGCTGGGCTATATCATGCAATCGAAAGTGAAACTTAACGGCCCGTCCACACGGCGGCGTGCATTGAAGCTTGCCGTGTCTGAAACTCGACCAACAACCAATCACATGAATCTCCCGCCCCTGACACACAAGCAGCGGTTTCATTGGCTAAAGCTTGTATTGGCATATGATTCGATTGGCTGACGCTTCTGCCGAGGCTTAAAAAGTTGAACATTGCTCAACTTTTGCAGCAAGCCACGGCAGCAAAGCTCCGCGTCGCTTCCTACAATGCATTTTGACGAAAAGTGTCACGCCATTCAAAGTGAATGGTGAAGCTTTCAACGCACGCCGCTGTGTGGTAAAGGTGGGGTAGGTACGTTTGAGAAACCGGCTCGAGATACACTTGTTATATTCCATGGAATGCTCTTAACATCCCGATAGCAATGAATATCTGAAGTGCTTTGTGACTGTCAGCCTTCCATCTGTGCACAAACTTATCTCGTGCCCTCATTGGTCATGTGCGCGTTCGTGTGTGTTGGAGGAGGGGCTCTGTAAGGAAGTGGCAGATTTTTTCCGGCTGTGTATTTTCAAATTCTAGCGCACTCGAGCTGGTTTCTCCAAAATTACCTACCCCACCTTTAAGCTCGCTCCATTGCGGAGATATTTCCGCGAGAGTGCGGAAAAATTACATGTATTTATTTATTTCAAATGTGACATTTTACCAATATATTCACGGACCACTAGGGGGCCCTCACGGAATACCAGTGGTCCACGGACCACACTTTGAGAAGCACTGCTACTCCCTCCCTCCCTCCCTCCACGTCTCCTGCACAGCGGTGCGGACATCGGCAGTAGTTAGCAGCACCTCCCACTTTACAGTCCCATGTTATGTCGGCTTTTCTTGGGCTTGTTTGAAGTTGAGTGGTGATGAACAATTGACTAAGCTGCCAGTGCCTCGAGTTTACAACTAATTAGCTAAAAGACAAAAACAAGTAGGCCTAACTAAGGTAGGCTACTAGCTAATGGATACGTTAGCTCAAGGTTTAGCTAAGGCAATTTATCATGGGCATACAGGTTATGTGCTGTACTTAAGGAGAGACATTTAAAGTGAATACAGTAAAATGTGTATTGTAGTGCAGAGAGAAGGGAGTCGGAGGCGGTGCATCGAAGGTGCATAGTTGGCTTTATTGAGCAGCAGAAAAGCACATGTTGTCCGGTTGCAGTCCGGGAAGAGAAGGGGAAGAAGCCAGGAGGGCACACAATAAGTACAGTCAACAACATATATGTCCGTGCGGAAACAATACCCCCAACCTGTAGTTCCATGAGTGAATTATGTTAACTAGTTAATTAGTGATCACTACACAAGCCCTCCCAGAATTCAACCATGGACACAATCCTCGCGTCAGGGAGGAAGCACCACAGGGGCCGAGGAGGGTGGTACCACAGGCGAGGGCCGGGCCACGGAACGGGCCGTCTTAAGGGGGCCGCAAGGGGCCGCGGTATGCGTCGTGGTGAACGAAGAAAACATCTGCCAGCCGCAGAAAGCTGGGTCGCTGTGCTGCGACGTGGGGACGGGCGTGAATATCCCGGTGGTCCTCAGCAGGGAGGAGCGCTGCCCGGCCGCAGGCGAGGGCACAGCGGCGGCGGGCACAAAGTCCTCGGGAGGAAGGAGCGGTATCCCCGGGAGGCAGGAGCAGTCTCCCCGGGAGGAAGGAGCCGTGGACAGGGGAGAGGCGAGACGGGGTCCAGAAGAGCGCCACCCAGGCGGCGATAACAGCGTGGGCGATGTCCGAAGCCGCCGTCGAGGCGAACCGTGAGCCGCGGAGAGGAGAGGCCAGGCAGGGTCCAGAAGTGCGTCACCCACGGGCCGACGAAGGCGTGGGCGACGTCCGAAAGCAGTTGCCGAGGCAAGGGAAGAGGCCAGAAGTGCGTCACCCAGGCGCCGATGAAAAGCCGCATGTCCCGAAGAAATAGTTCCATAAAAAAGAAGTCGGGCTCTTCTGTACCTTGCAGGTCATGTATCGTCTCCATGTGGTCGGGAGGCTTGCTGTCCCCAAGTGCCGAAACGATGTGGGAATGGCGAGCGACGTCCTCGGCCATTCCGCGGAGGGCGCACCGAGCCTCAGTCCGTGTGCACGAGGCAGCCACGGACGTCTCCAAAAGTCTCCGGCAGTTTGCGAAAAACGGCGTTTCTCGCCATGTTCGGTCCAGTCTCGGAAACTTCTGCGAGACTTATGTCAGGGTCACCAATGTAGTGCCGAGAGAAGGGAGTCGGAGGTGGTGCATCGAAGGTGCAATGTTGGCTTTATTGAGCAGCAGAAAAGCACATGTTGTCCGCAAGCCCGCCTTAACCTGCCATCAGGCCCTGGGGCTGATAGGTTTTGTAGGCCCCCTATTTAAACAACAAATCAAAGTCATTTATAGCCTCGGCAGGCTCTGTGATCACACTTCTCCACTCTGCTCTACCTGCGCCTGGTCCTCTCCTTCAGATGAGTGATGTATCGGGCCTCCCTCATGTATTTGTCCGGTTGCTGTTGGCTCCCCTCCACGTAGCAAGTCCTCGTCGTCCTCTCCATCTCCTCCAACGGATAATGTCCCTCCTGTCTGTTTTTCCTCTCCCACTACTCCATCGCTATCAGAACCAGACGGCCTACTTGGCTCCGAGGCCCCGCGGCCGGCACCGCTGCCGCTCGGTACAGAACTCATCTGTCCTTCCTCCTCATCCTGGCCTACAGGTTTAAAATAACCTGTAAGCTTCGGCATGTTTTGTAATAGCTGCTTGTCTCGAAACTCCTTTTCCCTCAACAATTTCCTTTTCCGAGCGCCACTCTCAAACTTTTTCTTCTCCGACATTTTATCCTAAACAACCTTCATCTGTCACTCAATCACTCGCAATTTGAATAAATCACATGTGAAGCATATTCTCATTCTGATTGGCTGTTAAGTGGCGCCCACTGACTGTTACGGAGTCATAATTTTTGAGAAAAATCTCTGGAATCCATCGATCTGATTGATTAGCGGAGCAAATGATCAAAATACTACGGAGGGAAGATATTTGCGTTTGGATTACTGGTCTGGGGGAAGCTCACGAGTGTGTGTGTGTTTATACGTGTGTGTGTTTGTGGAATTTTGTGTTTTTGTGTATTGTGTTTGTTTCCCGGGGAAAACACTCACGAGAAACACCGGCTGTTGTTGTGCCTGCTGTGACGTCAAGTTACTCCGTTCTCCGCTTGTAATTATGCCGTTACAAGCTTCAAAGTTGTATTTATCATCTGAATTTGCCGAAACAAGTTTAATATTCTGAAAGCCAAGACTTTGTTTATTTGAAATCAGATGAAAACAAACTGTAACGGACCCTGCCGTGTTATATCTATGATTACTATACACCTTACATTCATAATTTCAGCCGGAGGGAGGGGGGGCAGCGCTTTGGAAGTGCAGGGTAGCGAGTGAGAGCTGTCATCTTCCCTTTACAAGCTTCAAAAATGTATTTATTGTGTGATTTTGGAAATAAAAGTTTCATATTCTGAAAGCCAAGACTTTGTTTATTTAAAATAAAAATAAAACACCTGAAAAAAAAATATATATTTGAATTTGTTTTTATTCTTTTAAATGTATTGGCTCATGATAGGCCCCCGATCTCCGTAGGCCCCTGGGCTTCAGCCCAGGTCAGCCCGTGCATTAAGGCGGCCCTGGTGTCCGATTGCAGTCCTGGAAGAGAAGGGGAAGAAGCAAGGAGGGCACACAATAAGTACAGTCAACAACATATACAGTATGTCCGTGCGTCCCCAACCTGTAGTTTCATGAATGAATTATGTTAACTAGTTAATTAGTGATCACTACAGTATCTAATAATGTCATCACAATCACCACATTGATATGCAAATTAGGCGTTAACTAGGCCTAATTAAAATTGCAGCATGCAGTTACAAAGGATAAAACAAAAAAACACATCACCTCACAACTTCCCCAGATAGTTACTTACTTTAAGTCAGTATTTTCCCCTGAAATGTTATGTTTAAATATGCAGATTAACTTTAAATCTATAGATGAATTCAGACATGGTAGTAAAACGTACACCATTTATTTGTGTTTTTGGAAGTTTTCTTTCCATTTGAGTGAAAGAAAACAGGGAAGTAAAATAGACCAAAATAACAACATTTACAAGTAGCCTACATGAAAAAACGATCTTTTTATAAACAGTAACTTCATAATTTTGATTGTTGGCTGCTCATTTAATAACTATTATTTCACTATTTTGTTGTCTGCTCTTGTGCGTATAGTGAATAATAAAGAAGACCGTCTGTGTTAGCTGATTATTTTGTAGAATTCTGTTGAGTATTAAACAATTGCGTGAGTGTGAAGGTATTCAAATAAATTGGTCAGTAAGTCAGAGAAGTGCAACTATATTTCACTTTTTGTTTTAAAACATTTTTCTATAAATGATTATGGGAAGTGCCCTTTTTCTCACTTGAGCTCCCGCCCCCCAAAATGTCGCGTGAGTATAAGCGGGAGGTAAACAGAGAGAGCACAACTCAACTAACCGTCGGCGGAGCGGGGCTCTTCAGCTGTTAATCGTGTGCTCGAGCGATCAACCGACCTTTTATCCTATACAACTATTTATTTCCGACTTCAGCTACAGTGATAGCTAAGTTTGGAAAGGAGGAAAAGGGAGAAACGCGGTGTCTTTTTGTCGCTGATAGTGAGACCCAGCTGGAGCCGCGGTCCACCACAAATCACAAAGAGAAGACAGCGTAAACAGAGATATTCACTCGGTCATTTCTGCCATTCACACAGCTTTACCATGGATAACTCTGGACCCAAGAAGACATGCTGTGGTAGGTTATGTTTCATTGCACTCTTTATGACAACATATTCCCTCACACCTTACATGCCTGGAGAGGATGGATAACGTCTTTATTCTATCCTCAGAGTCTGTCCGGGACTTCTTCACTTCAGCCAAATTCCTTATTTACATGGGACATGCCCTGTCTACATGGGTAAGAGAGACACACAATATGACAATTCACATCACATTATTGTCTATTTAAAAGACACTCCATCATATCTGTATTCTCATGATGACAGGGTACATATGTAGCGTTTCTGTGTCCAACATGAATGTGTAATTGTTGCATTGTGCCATTATACCTGTCATTACAAAATGACATGTTTTCCCTGTTTCGCTCAGCACACAATACAAATCGCTGCACAGGAAGGTGAAGAGGCTGTTGAAAACAGAGAGGATTATTATCAGCCCTAACCTGCATGTCTTATTAAACATCAGCATCGACTTAAAATAACCAGGATCTAACTTTCCAGGGGGACCGAATGTGGAACTTTGCCGTGGCGGTGTTCCTGGTGGAGCTGTACGGGAACAGCCTGCTGCTCACGGCCGTGTACGGGCTGGTGGTGGCCGGCTCCGTGCTGCTGCTGGGGGCCATCATTGGGGACTGGGTTGACAAAAATCCCAGACTTAAAGGTAAGACAGCACAAATCAAAGGGAAGATGTAGGGGGTGTTGTAACATAAGGGTGCAGGATAAACATGCCAAAAGTCTTTTCAGATCTTATCCTGATACAGCACTTTCAAAGGGACTGGCATTACAGTGTTGTATACAGTGTGAACATGAGCTATTATCCCCCTTTCCTCATGTTCACAGTTAAATGCACCTCGTGTGCCATGTTTATTCAGAGGAATGTGCCATTATTAGATCAGATAAGGGAGTGTGAAATGCAGCCAAGCATCTTGCTGAAGCGCTCTAATGAACTATCAGACAGACATCTGTTGTCTTCGATCAGGTTTCTGTCCCTAATGTCCGTCGTGGTGTTTCCACAGTGGCCCAGACTTCGCTGCTCGTCCAGAACAGTTGTGTTATCGTGTGTGGGATCCTCCTCATGGTTGTTTTCCAGTTCAAAGAACAGCTTGTGGAGCTTTACAATGGATGGATTCTGGTAAGGTCCCGCCTGTGCTGTTTCTAACACTCACACTGTTTCAATCACATCTGATCGGGGTTTCAACCGAAAGCTTTTTGAACCTTTTTACCTCAAGTACAACACTCTGACCCTGGGATTGAAAGTTGCTTTCTTTTACTGATATGGCTCCATGTGATTTTATGAGCACCTGAAGAGCTTTGACAGATGAGCAAATGATTGTAGGTAACTTCCAGAAGACCTTTAACTGTTCCACTCAAAAAGTCGTCCTTTTAATTACTGTTGTTATTGCTGTATCAAAGAACTTAGATCAGGGTGTACAGGATACTCTTGCAGTTCAACAATTACAGCGTAGCAGTCGTTGGAAATACAAATCTGATGAATGTACTTAAAAAAGGGAAATTCAAGCACAAAAAAGCAAATTAATTTCTACGTCTTAAATATTGCTTGTATTGAATTCATTTCATTCACAAACAGTTTAAAAGTAAAATTGTTGACATAATGGAGATGTGTGAAATGGGGCACGCAAAAAACGATCTGAAGCTTTAGTATAGGGTCCCAGACACTGAATAGTAACTAAATACAATAGATATTACTAACACTTCTAGAATTAGAAAGTGTTCATATATTAGACAAAAAAACATATTCATCTAAAACACGAACCAAATCATTCATTAAACTAATGTAACCGTAGTGGTCCCAGAACATCCATGTCATCAGTCTAAACACTAAACAAACTTTGTAGTCATTATTTTAAACTGTAATTCAAAGGTATAATTGACAGTATTGCAAATAAATAAACTGAATGTAAAAGCAATGTTGGAAATGTAAAAACATTCTCATTTTATTCAATTATTGCTGAACCTGAACTTTTTTTAACCAAAAACAGAGCTTTGTAAAGAATCCTAAATAATGAGGTAATGTTACAGACATGTGATGCCTGGGAGGTCATCCCACACCGGTTCTTCTTCTGAAGTGTGTGTGTGTGTGTGTGTGTGTGTGTGTGTGTGTGTGTGTGTGTGTGTGTGTGTGTGTGTGTGTGTGTGTGTGTGTGGATAAGGAGTGTCTTGTTTACACTTGTTGAACTATGTGTCCTGAGATCTGCCTCCAAACAAAGACCGGACTCTGCAGAGCCGTCGCGGTGTCAGGTCGAAACAAACGCCTTTCTGTTGCCCAGAATGTCTTCAGTGTGGCCCTCTGCATTTGTAGGACTTCCCAGAGAAAGAAGGGATTTCAGCCATGTGAGAGTGTTCAGAGGGATGTGTCTGTGTGGAGGAGTGTGAAACAGGAGATTGAGTGTGCAGTTGAAGGCTGTGTGTAGTCAGCAGGTTCTTCAAGACCCGTCACATGACAGAGGGAGAAATGTGGCCCGGCCTGTTGAAACATTTCTGCTGTTTCTGAGCTTCCTCACAATGTTGTCCCACAGTTTCTTTATTACTGCAGCGGTGGAGGTCAAATTCAATTAGCTGTTGTGCTCCTTTTTTATCAGCAGCTATTGTTCACAGTGGGTTATATAGATAGTTATTGATTCCTCTTTACATTACAGATGACATGTGATAATAGTTTGTGGGATTTGTATAACGTATCTTCTTTACTTGATTTCATTTAAATAAAAAGGTTCAATCTTACATAACACACCTCCAAAATGTAGGTTACTTTCACAGGAGTAAATACCACTTTTGTTCGGGACTATATTTAGCAGTGGATTAATACACTGTGCAGATTCACCCCACCTCGAGGGTGGGGTGAATCTGAGGCGTCCCAAGATCTTTTGCTTGTGATATACTGGAGCCTTTCAATCCATCCCTCCGTTTTGGTTCAACTCATTTCAATTCATGTCAAATCTTTAACATTGTCCAAAGGATATTTGAAGGGGTCACAGACCAAAGCGCTCAAGAAGTACAGCATTAATGAGTATACTTAGACAGCAGGAGAGTGTGTGTGGAATTGAGTCAAAAGGAGAACTACAGAGTGTTTTCATGGTAATGAAAGAATCCAGTGCAGCTTTCATGTGTTTTTAATAGTTTGTGGTATTAGCAATATAGACCATGCTGTATATATTAATGATATGTATTCGTCTTTTGTTTCATACTGACCAGATATTAATCAAATGTAATAGAAAACATAAAAATATCCTCTTTTTCTTTTTAGACCACGTGCTACATTCTGGTGATCAGCGTCGCCAACATTGCAAACCTAGCCAGCACGGCCACGGCCATCACCATCCAGAGGGACTGGGTGGTGGTGGTGGCGGGGCAGGACAGCAGCACGCTGGCAGGTCAGTGTTTCTGCCGGCTTATCACCCAACCTCATGTGACCTGTTATCAGATGACTTTAGTGAGCAGACTTTGAACCCCAGATATTGGCTCACTCTGTTTTACCCTTTATGTCCCTGCAGTTTCCCCCTGATTGTTATAAACTATTTCAAAGATTTGAATAACCTCCATGAACCTGATGAGCTATGACCATCAATCAAACCTGCTGTTATATGAATGTCAAACTTCATATGTGTTAAATCAGCTGTATGGAAACTCTCTTCCACTCTTGTACTAAACAGACATGAATGCCACCGTACGGATTATCGACCAGCTGACCAACATCCTGGCCCCCATGCTGGTGGGTCAGATAATGGCCTTCGGCTCTCCTTTCATTGGCTGCGGCTTCATCGCAGGCTGGAACCTGTGCTCCATGTGTGTGGAGTACGCGCTGCTGTGGACGGTCTACCAGAAGACGCCGGCATTGTCCATGAAGGGCGGACAGAAAGAGCAGCAGCAGGAGCTCAAACCGCTCAGTCCCCCCAAAGGTAGCAGCAGGAACCTTGTGTGGGATTTGAACCATTGTAAAACCGATTAGGCTAAGGTAGCCCTTGAATTTTATTTAAAGGGGACCTATCATGCAAAATGCACTCTTGTACGTCTTTTATACATGAATATGTGTCCCCGGTGTTCCAGGGAACTCACCAAGTGTCAGAAAACACAACCCTCTCTCTTTTCCTCCATACCCAAATCTATAAAAAAAAGGGGCTGCAACAGATCTGATACAGACTGATCCAGATTTGAATTATTTTACATCACAAAAGTGGTGCTCCGCTTAGTGGTCAATTCTCCACCTATCAGGGGAATGAGAGGTTGGGCCACGGCCGGCCATTGCCACTCGAAAGCGCTGAAGACGCTGTAGTACATATGCCAGGCCTGTAAGTGGCGCTGTAGTCTGCCACAAAAGCAGCGAAGAAGACTTCCCTTGCATGGTTGCCATGGTTGCCCTTCTGTTTATTCTCCGCTGTGGCTCTTTTTCTCCCTCCCAGAGGCAAGCTTTTGCTCCTCCTGCTTTAAAACAAATGAATAATGACTCTATATAATCATATAAGGGATAATGTGCAGCGACGCGGTCATTATGGGGAAAAGAACACAGACAGGCTGATCAGGAGCCCGACGCCAAGCGGAGGGATCTAGATCGGCATGAAGGCACATTATGCAATGTGCACATTATCCCGCTTATTACATGGCCACATTCTCCACAAAGTAACGACATGACTCCCAATATGAATTTAAATGCTTTTATGGATTTAGAAAATGATTTTATTGATTTAAAAAATAGTTTTATGTATTGATTTAAATTGACATGCATCCGCTAAGAAAAGTAGTCCGTTGTTACCGTTTGAACTGACGTAACAACGGCAGGAACTGCTTCAATAGCGTTTTTGAGGAGCTTTTTGATTACAGATTTGAAAACATCGTTGCTTGCTTTAAAAGTAGCACAATTCATTATGTCAAACCTTGGAAAGTATCTAGATATCCCTGCCCTAATGCCAAAGTAACTGCACACTGAATATGTGTCGCCGTTTGATGTCTATGTCTGGACCGCTGCGTAAAAAGGAGGGTTTCTGCCCCGTTACTTCTCTTCTTACTTCTATAAGAATAAAACACAGAGGACGGAGATCTCTTTTTCTCCCCGCTGCAGCCCAGCAGCTGATCTCAGAGCACGCTCCCCTCTCCTGCAGGGGGGCGTGGTCAGCTGCAGCTCACAGAATCAGCCCCCTGCAAAAACAGCGCTGGAAAGAGCAAATGGAGCGAAATGAGGCATGGCTAAAATGCAGGATCTGTTTGGTATTTTGAAAAAAAAACTATATTTATATACTTTATATAGGTATGGCCCTACAATATATTGTTCAAATATAGCATGATATATTATGTCCCCTTTAAGGATGTCTTAGATTTTTTTTTTTATAAAAACAAACATCTTAAAGACCTTAGGATGTTTTCAGGGAAAACCCTTTAATTTCCTAGTGTTTGCTCTTAAGTAAGCTACTTAAGTATTCCCTTATGCATAGCTGGAAGTCTTTACCTCTGAGGTAGTTTGTGCAGCCTTGCACTGGTATTTATTTTTCGTACCAAGTATCTCATGAGAGTTTTGTCCTGTGTGGTGATTCAGACTGAATATAACTGCAGCTCTCCCTGTGTCCTCTCCTCAGAACTGGAGAATGGCCAGAGTCCGGAGGAGGCCTCCCAGCCGCTGATGATTGAAGCCTCCATGGTGAATCCCGGGGCCCCAAAGCAGCGCAGCTGTTGCTACCAGGCGAGCGAGCCGCTGCGCACCCTGAGGGCCGGCTGGGTGGCCTACTACAACCAGAACATCTTCTTTGCCGGCATGTCCCTGTCCTTCCTCTACATGACGGTGCTGGGCTTCGACTGCATCACCACGGGCTACGCCTACACGCAGGGCCTCAACGGCTCCGTGCTCAGCCTGCTGATGGGGGCCTCGGCTGTAGCGGGCATCTGCGGCACCGTCGCCTTCACCTGGGTCCGCAAGAAGTGCGGCCTTATCCGCACAGGCTTAATCTCCGGCACGGCCCAGCTGTCCTGCCTCATACTGTGTGTGGTCTCCGTCTTTGCTCCCGGGAGCCCCCTCGACCTCAGCGTTTCGCCTTTCCAGGACATATACTCCCACCTGATGGGGGAGACGGTGCTGCCTGAGGCCGAGCACTCCCTCACCAGCCTCCTCACTGCAGTCAACGCCACCACTGCTGCCCCCGCTGAAGAGCTGCCCCCCCTGCAGTCCTACATGTCTGTCAGCCTTCTGTTTGCTGGAGTCATCGCTGCTAGAATTGGTGAGTATAACAGCTCCCCTTTTATTTGTCATTGAAATTCAATTATATATTTTCAAATACACAAATAAAGTACATTGAAAATGCCTATGCACAAACAAACAATAGAAGAATGGTGGGGAGGGTTGAAAGTGCTCATTTATTGAATGAATGTGTTTCTATCTAACATGTAGTGTAAGAACACGTGCATGCACATGGTCTTGCATCAGTAGAGTTACTCCACAACATAAATATACTTGAATTATAATTGACTTTATTTATTTGTGTCCTTGCACCTGAAGGATTCTCCGTATTAGACTTATAGTACTCAAACAGTGAACATTATAGGTCCAATTGTGTTTTTTATTACAAAATCATAGATGATTTCTGTTTCTCATAAACTATGATCTCTCATATCCAGATATGACAGGAAGGAGGCAACTTTACAAATGTTCCCCTTGCTTATCTAAATGCTGTGACATTGCAGTGATTATGATCCCAAAGTGCAAGTGATCATCGCTATCTGTGAAGTAAATGGTGCATATTATTGGTTTTATTCGAAAGGAAATTGTGTGTAGGTATTTCAGTGTCCATGAAAACTTTGTAGTGTTCACTTCCTGTTTCCTAAACGATGACTTCCTAACGGTGAGTCATGCTGGTCCACAGGTTGAACATCTTCATAAATAACTGGAACTTCACACAAACCTACAGATGTGTCAGAGCAATATTTGCAACCTTTGCTTCCAATCATTGTGTGTGGTAATTGCTGCAGCAGCTACTGTGCTGTTAAAGTGCTGACAGTGAGGCTGTAAAGAGGCTTTAGCCCTGATTGTTGCTCTGTTCTCGCAGGCCTGTGGTCTTTTGACCTGACAGTGACCCAGCTCATCCAGGAGAATGTGATGGAGTCGGAGCGCGGCGTGATCAACGGCGTCCAGAACTCCATGAATTACCTCTTAGACCTGCTGCACTTCATCATGGTGATTCTGGCCCCCAACCCAGAGGCTTTCGGCCTGCTCGTCATCATCTCTGTGTCCTTCGTGGCCATGGGTCACGTCATGTACTTTGGATTTGCCTTCAAGAGCCTGGGCAGCCGCCTCTTCCTCTGCTGCTCCCCGGAGCAGAAGGTGGAGGAGGTGGAGAGCCCCTCCCTTCCCACCACCGTCTAACCCCACTGAAGACACTCTGTCCTGGGTACATATCTCTCAAACCTAACCGTACCCCTGCTGCATCGTACCAAACTAACATCTTAGCTTGGAGCTAGCACAATGCTAACCATATAAAGGTAACTTAACATGCTATGCATACTGTAGCCATTAATCATTAGTAGAAGGAGGTGAGTAGAAAGCTAACAGTCATAGAAAAGTATTCTTTAGTAAACCTTTGGATTATGTGGGGGTCCCTGCTCTTGGATACACACATGTACTGTCAAACAGGGATCCATCACTTCTAGGCTCGCGACCCAAATGTGGGTGCTGTTAAAGAAATCAGAGGACTATAAAACAGTGTCCCCTGACAGCCTGCATCTACCTGCACAGGTGCTAACTGCTGGAATGCAGAAGGAAGGAGTGTTGCAGGGAAGAGCTTTCACTAATGCCATCATACACTTTGCCTCTCAGATTAAAGGGGGGCCATATCTGTATGAGACCCCTAAGGGGAGAAGGCCCCCCCCCCTCGTTGTCTGACACTTTGCTACTCAGTGACTTCATTGGTGCTGTAGCTGTGTCTTTGATAGCCTAGCTTCCATGTTCTTGTATGATGAGCAGCCTGTGGATCTTCTCTCTTTAATACTTCTGTATAAGGGTTATGCAGTTAGCTGTATTTATTCAGGACATACAGATGGTGTTTTTTTATAATTATCGTGTCATCAGTATTTTGTTGTGCCATAAGTAATAATAATAATCCTATGCATCCTTGTCAACAGCTCTCTCAGTTACCAAAGTCAAAATGTGGCATAGAAGGAAGTGAGGGAAAGCAGATCTCTGTCTGCAGCATTCCAAACACATACTTTACTTCAGGTGAGAGTAGTGGTGTAGCCTCATGAATGCTTTCATACACCCTGGATATGTCTAACCTGCTCTGAGATTGTAATTACATTTCAGATAGTTTACATTAATAGTGTCACCTTTTTAATTGTTATTTTCTCTTGAGTAATTTTTCAATCGTGATTGTTGTTACACAGGCACTTTAAGTGATTGACATCTGTCATTACACCGAGCGCGTGATCAGGCATTTGATCAATATTTTTGCACAAGGCTGAAGTCCTGAACCCATTAACCCCCGCACAATCTTTTTTGAATCACTTATGTCTCTCTGTCAGTTTGCTCAGGCGCCGTGCAGGGACTGTGGTCAAAATAATGGCACATTGAAAGCGTTTTGAGGAAATACTGCAGAGTTGACCTCAGACACCCCCACCCAGTCAGCCAACGCTCAGCCGCTGGACCTGCAGCCGTATCGCTGCCAGCTTCATGTTTAAGTTCTGACAGTTAACATCTTTGGCCTAACTCGAACATTCATTTCAGTAGTTCTTCTGAAAGTTTGTGGCTTTTTGCATACCTCTTCTCTTGTGAGGTGATTTTGTTAAAGAACAACTGAAAATCTGAAATCTCAGACATTTGGAAAGTAGCTTTCAAGAGAGACTACTGTTGTTAGCGTTTACTAAACAGTTGGCCACAGTAGATACCTATGACAAATACAGGATAATGATAATACAGTCATAATGACAGCAATATCGAGCTGAGCTTTTCCAACATTAGCTAACATTAGCCGAGTAAGGCTTTAGCTGCAAAAGCCCTGCAAGCACTGTACTGCTTTTGAATTCAACTTTTCTTTAATAAGTGAATTGACCTGAGCTCACTTGATGTTAACTAATGTAGCTGACACTAGTTCCTCTCCACCTCTGATTCCCGCTGCCTTATTGTAAATGAGCCTTGACAGCTGTTAAACGCACACGAGTGGCTTCTTCCAGACCAGCCGCACCCTACCAGTGAAAAATCTAGGCAGGATTTGGGTAATGATGTGGAGAAATATTGGTGTTGGAACCAGAGGCAGCGAGCAGGAGAACAGAAGGCCTCTTCAGCTGCAGATGCTGAGTCAGGGCGTCTGCAGGTGCATGGAACCCAGCTCTATAAAAACAGCTCTTGCTTCGGCTGATTCAGGAATATCTCACATTGACATTGTTCTCAAGTTTTTATGTAAATAACTATATTGGTCAGTCAATATAAATATACATTAGAAAATGCTAAATATATATATATATATATATATATATATATATATATATATTGTGTTTACTGTTGTCTGGAAATGCTGACCTTTTTTTACATGTTTTTATACACCACGGCAAGATTTTTTTTTAAAAGATTTATCAAATGTGTGCATAAAGCATTTACTTTCTTTCATTTGAATGCATCTGTAAAATACTGCTTTAATGTGATTATATACATATATTTCTCTTTTTTATATATACAGTATTTCAGTGTTATTGTAGTTGAATAGAATAGCGTGAAATCAGTAAGAAATCATTTATGTAATGATCGCACTCCAAGGTCGTTGGTACTGCTTGTAATGCATCAGATCTCCTAAATAAAGAAAACCTTCACAACTCTGTGTGTGTGTGTGTGTGTGTGTGTGTGTGTGTGTGTGTGTGTGTGTGTGAGAGTGAGTGAGTGAGTGAGTGAGAGAGAGAGAGAGAGAGGGTGTGTATGTGAGAGTGAGGTCACATACCACAGCAGAGTTAACTGCTAATTCTTCCCCAGAATGCCTTTCTTCCAGGGGCCCGACTAAGCTGAGCTGGATGATCTGGACTTCCTGAAAGACAAACAGTGCTTTTAAGAGTCAGAAGACTCAGCATGTTGTGTTCATGTTCATGTCTGTGTGTATATCTGAACCGTGAGCATTTTGGGATGGTCCTATCCGGAGTTTCTACCACTGATGGAACACCAAATACCAAAGCACTGCTAATCAGTCCAGCAGCTCATCAAAATAATAGTCTGTTTGAGTCTTAAATGTCCCAGCATCAGATATTTGATACCCAAACATCTCAGCTTTCAACAGCCTTTAAAGAACAAAAACAGCGAGAGCACAAAGCAAATGAGGAATGATGTCTGTAGGAGCTTCAAGAAAATACAACTTTGTACGAACAATACATATCGTGATCTGTCCAGCAGCACCTTACTGCTTTACTTGCATATCCTGTTTTGTTTGAAATCATTTAGACTCTAAATGTACTTTGACTGATTAGATTTAAGAGCATCATCTGCAGAAGGTATGAAATGCACTGTGTTGTAGACTTAGCATGTTTTCTTTTAAAGACTGCAGGGTTAGTCAGTTTCAGCACCTTACAGAAGCCATTTTGGCCCCCGTTGGTTTTTGAAGAACCGCATGTTTGAGAGGGAAAAGAAAGCTGACTAGTCCATTGGCTACAGACAGGAACTCGACAAGTGCGCACAGTGGAAATATCTTCCATGTGCCACATCTCTAGTAAACTCTGATCTATGAGCATCCACAGGAAGGAAGATTCTCATGTGCATGTTTGTGTCAAGGCCTCGTGTTCACTTGTTTCTTTGAAGCCGGAGCTCCCATGAAAAGCTTTTAACTGTAATGTCAAAGGTGATATCAGAAATAATGTTTAACTGACACAATTGCTGATAGGGAGTCAGGGGTTAGAAGCTCAGGCATTGCTCAACATCACAAGTCAGTCATGTAACATAGGCTATACTGCACATTGGGGCACATTTAACACACAAGTTAACCCTGTTTAGATAGCTGAGTCTGGTTGCCTGATTACCTCACCATGACAAGACACCTGGAAGTCACTACACCCAGCCAAGAAATAGTGCAGTAAATCACTGAAACCGCTGTTTCACGAGTGGCCATGCTAACCTGCAGATTTTACATGTCAAAGTATATCAAAGGTGTTGGTAGAACTATATGAAACAGCATATGAAACCTTTTTTGTGGCTTCAAGGGAAGGATGTCTCTTGAGTCGTGTCAGTTGGGTCTTGGAGACAGAAAAATATGTATGAGTTTATAATAAATGTAAAAAAACAAGACAGTCAGCATGTGGCCGCTCCTTTCAGGCTACGTTGGCTGATACTAGTATAGGAATAAGGTGGAGCCAATTAAAAAAACTGCCACAGAAACTCTAGCTTTAATCCCAGAACCTGGGATAATCTGTTATTTATTCATATTGCAGTTGATCTGTTGCTAAGTGTGGTGCCTTGCTCAGTGGAACATGTGAGTAGGTCGTGAATAAAGAAGTTGCAGGGTTTGGTTATTAGGTTTCTCTTTTTCACCCTAAGGCACATTTCAGGAGAAGTAAAGTGCACCATGACAAATTAGATAGGTCAATAAACTCAAGTTAATAAAAGTGACAGATGAACATTTTAGGACTTGATAAGCATATAAAGTGACCTAGTTTGACCACTAAAGCTCAAAGCTTGTCAAACGTAGAGATGGTGACAGGGCATGATGGATCCGTCCTCGTGGTGGGAGGCTTAGTGTCGGAGCGCCTGATACAGAGGAACTGAAACATGCCGAGATGAAAGTGCGCGTTCTTATCCAATCATGGACACTAAACGTGACCTTCTCCTCAGAGACAGCTTACTCAGGACTTTAAGATGTTACTCAAGAGTCCGCCCTGACTTTACAGCACCAATAGCTTATGTGGAAGATTTCCAAGAACCCAACAGAAGCTGCAATATGAAATACCATGGAATGAATTTCAGGGCCTCAATTCAAACAATATGTAATAATTATGCATTGTTTTTTTTAATTAAATTCATTTAACGTCAATACCTGATCCTAATTGTTTTTGAGAGCAGCAGTCCGACTGTGTGTCACAGCTAACTTATAAAACAGGCTGTGAATTGTCATTAAAGAGCAACCTTCCTTCTGAATTACATCACATACATGACGGTGGAAAAAGGCTGCGAGTTTGGACTCTGGCTCTCGTTTAGAAAGTCATGGACGAGGCAGAAAGCTTTATGAATGCATCTTTTTATTACATTTATACAAACCGTGCTAATAGAAAGTCATTACCTTGCCCTTTCTCTGATTTTGTCAAAGAATCACAGTGGACATGATATGTTTACAAAACCCACAACAAAAAACATCCCAGTGAAAGTAGAAAAAAAAAGTTATAAATAAATAATTACATAAGTATTCAACCCTTTACAGCGACAGTCCAACAGTCAAAGCTGCACCGCTGTCAACATTCTGAGAGGCAGAGTCCACAGTTCATTGGAGAAACTGCTGTTCACACATGATCCTCTTTTCCATCTCACATTATTGTATTTGTGTTATTACCTAGTTATTGACTGTGATTCATTTTGTTAAACTAATGTTTTCTTAATACAAATATGAAACCAAAAACCTGTTGAACAGAACCTGTTAATGCTTCTAAACGAGTGAATACTTATGCAATCAGATATTTCGGTTTTGTTCCCTACCAGGGGAGATGCATTCTGATTTAATGGAGTAACAATACAACTTTCTACAGGCAGCGTGTCTGTGTGAGTGTCTCTGTGCAGGCTCGTGTTCATTACAGGAAGCCTGCACTCCAGCTGTGGTCCTGTTTCCTGACCCTCCTCAGCTCCCTGAGCTGGGCTTTGGTCAGAGAACAGGCCTCTGAGGCCTGTTGTGGTCGCGGGTTGCTGGGTTCCATTTCCTCCTCTGAATCCTCTTCCTCTCTCTCGCTATCCATTTTCTCCTCTGCATGTTTATTTTCCTCCCTGGGACCAAGAGTTCACAAATGGAAACAAATGAAACGTTAACATGACTCTACATATTTTCAGAGATGAACAAGAGTCCACATTTGCCCAAGTACAACATTTTAGAAAGATCCTTGAGTTGCTGAATCATGCCAAGCATGAATTCAAGCAGCGTTTTGTCAACTCATGCTGACATTAGATCCACAGTGCTGAGGTTAGTGAAAAACAAATCCTCTTTACTCATATTTACCTTCAATCAATATTAACATCCTAAAAATACCCAAATAATCATTCAGTGATTCAGTTGTTATTCATTATTTAGGAATATTTAAGTGGATCTCTGACCTGGTGTCTGTGACGGAGATGAGCAGAGACTGCACAAACATGGAGCAGAGGTAAGAGGTGGAGGGCATGACGTGAGCCGGGGTCTGCAGCAGCTGAAAACAAAGAAAGCTCTCTTTAGTGCACTTCAAGAAAACAAAGACCTGCAATCAGAGAAGGTCAAGTTGCAGGACACTGAGTGGACACACGGCGCTGAACTACAGACCTGTTTGATGGCAGCAGAGCTCTGAGGCACAGTGTCAGAGGACAGGCTGCTGCTCACTGCGTCTTCAGTCTCCTGTTGGCGATGTTTCCCCAGCAACAGGTAGAAGGGCGTCATGGCAACACTGTCATCCACCACAAGCTAGAAGACAGAAAATGTTGGTATTAAAGCTCACCTATTGTGCTTTATTTGAACACTACATTATAGGGCTATATCTATACAAAACATGTCTCTGAAGTGTTTTGCTCAAAGTACCAAACAGATCACCCTTTGTAGCATGCCTCATACCCAGAGATGGGGTCGTTACTCAAAAAAAGTAATATATTACAAACGCGTTACTTTACTCGCAGGGCCACCCTCCCTACAGGCAGATCACGCAGACTGTGGAGGGTGCTTCATTTTGCGGAGGGAGCCTCATCTGAAGCGCAAATGCGGTGCACCTAAAGTACTCGTTACTTTACTCGACATCCTCACTCTGGATTCGGAGGTCCTCCTTAGCTATTAGCTTCACGTTAGCATGTTGTCTTTGCAGGTGCTTGTTGAGGTTTGACGTGGTGTTTACAGCAGTGGATAACAGCTTCTGGCCTGGACACAGTTTGCACCTCACCGTCACATTCCTGTCTATTCTTCGGACCAACTCAAAGTAATGGGCATACCTCCACCCCTCGGAAATCCCTCTTGTCTGTCAAAGGGAGAATCTAGTCATTCTTTATGTTAGTAGGCTAACTGTAGTGTGATTACTGATTTTATAAAAGTAACGCGTGTCGGGCAATGTTAGTAACTGTAGTGGGATTACTGCGTTACACTACGCGGTTACCGACAAAAGTAATATTATTACAGTAACGCGTTAACCAACTCTGCTCATACACCTCTATTTCAGCCCTGTTACTAAAGTGCTGATTCTAGGTCTGGCCCTTTAAATGTAACCAAGCTGCTGTGGCCACGCCCCTTGGGAGCTGCTGCTGGCCACGCCCCTTGGGAGCGTCCCCATGCAAACAGTTAGCTCTGTGAAGAGAAGGCTGTCTCCCAGCAGAACTCAGCTAAACGCTGCCGTGATGAAACGCCATATTATGTTCCAAACCACATCAAGGATTATTTCTGAAACAGTATGGAGCTCAAATGCTTTCTCTCTCACTGGTTTACCACAAGGACACTACCTTTTATATACGGCTTCTTTACACATACTCTCTCCAGTACAGAGTTAGCTCTGAGTGTTAGCGATGCTTGCTAATGTAAACACAGACCATATTACTTCCAAACACGTCGAGCATTGTTTCTGATACAGCAACGTTTCTGATAGGGGACGATAGGTTGGGGCGGAACGTTGCCAGGAATTCAACGTAAAGCCAGCCCACATCTTAGTAATGTTGTCATGCATGGGCGTAGGAAGCATCCTCAATGTGGGTGGGACAATTTGACAGGGGGTGTGGGCAGAAGGTGGACCTCACCTCCTCTAGGGGGGGCCGGGAAGAAGATATTTTAAATGTTGAAGTTAAAAGCATCAATCTGCTGCACTTTGAGAGCAACATTAGGGACTAAATCTATGGATACCTCTCTCAACACCCAGATGAAACAGAACAGATTTACTTTTTCTTTATGCATATTTTACAAATCACTCCCCATTTCAACTGTATTCTTGTGTTACTGTCCTATAGTATGAGTTGGAATTATTTCATACCTGTTATTCTCTTGTTTTTTATAACGATCATATAAAAGTGTGCCTTGGAAATACTTGTTTACATAAATGATTACCAAACCGTTTGAGACCCACTACTTCATCTAAAGTTAATCGAAACACTCAAGAGTCCTTTAACTCACTGAGCTGTAGTTATCAGAGAGGACTCTCCCTCCACCTCTTTAATAACAGCGCCTTACAGGAGCCTCGCAGCGTGGAAACTGTGGCGCGCATCATTTTACAACTAAAGACACAGCTACACAAAAAACGCAGCATGTGTACGGCTCATCTGTACGGCTCTGAGAATCTGCCTTGGTACAAAGTAGCAGTGAAAACATGGGACGGAGTTTCATTGATTTGGGCATTCTCTCAATAAGCAAGTGGAATGGATTTGATAGTGAAGCACTGACACAGCGCTCTACAAAGTGCGGCGAGTGGATAGACCGATTCACGGACTTTCCACACGGTAGAAGTGGGGGGGTCTAAACTAATCATTTGAAAAGGTGGGGGGGACTTGTCCCACCCTCATATAATGGCTGCGTGTTGTCATGACCTCAACAAATCTGGATCAGTTCCGTTGTACCTCCGTTTTTAGAGATGTGGGTAAGGAGGAAAAGAGAGAGGGTTGTATTTTATTTTAAGTCTCCTTACGCACCGGGGACACATATTTATGTATAAAAGACATCAAAAAGTGCATTTTGCATAAAAGGTTCCCTTTAATATCTAAAAGATCCCTCAGTGATCTGGAGGTGTCTCTCAGGTGTCCCTCCAGGCTCCCTTACAGTACAAAAAAAACAACTTTGATTAGTGTGTGGGTGTGGCATGAGGGTGTGGCCACACACAGTTTAGAAAAAGTCTATATTGACCCACAGATAGCTCATTTATTGGACAGAGCCTGTAACTTTAGGTAAAAGAATGATCTGGCTTCTCACTCTTCCTCTTTGAAGAAGACTTGAAGGAACGCCTGAACAGGCATGAGTCCAGCTCTCAGATTTCATTGCTTAAGTTTTGTGATCTTCAGACTGTCAAGCATGAGGAACTGAGTTCAGAAAAAAGAGCTAAACATGTAACATGCTAAGGAGTCAAATAATGTGCACCCTTTGATGTTTGTGCTCAGGTGTGTGTACCTGTCGACTGGAGGCCAGCAAGCGATCTTCCTCCGCCTTGGTGGTAAATGTCATGAGGTCCTGCAGAGGAAAATCATCATCAGCCAACAGCGCAGACAGTTACAGCACACAGATTAGCAACAAGGTCATTATAGAGCAACATCATTTTGACTGCAATGTTACTTTTTCCCCAATGGCATCCTGGATCATCATTGACATAAGTATGATAGCTATGATATTCAGGTGAAATTAGGAGGTGAGGGAATTAGGGCTGTCAGTCGATTAAAATATTTAAATCGCATGATTGTCCATAGTTAATCGCAAATTAATCGCAAATGTTCTATCTGTTCTAAATGTACCTTAGAGGGATATTTTTCAAGTTTTTAATACTCTTATCAACATATGAGTGGACAAATATGCTTTATGCTAATGTTTATTATCATTTGAACAATGACAAATATTCTCATGAATATTAAACACAACAACCTCTGAACATTAAAAATATTCGCCTCAATTCAACCTGGAACCTCTCTCGTGTGTGTGTGTGTGTGTGTGTGTGTGTGTGTGTGTGTGTGTGTGTGTGTGTGTGTGTGTGTGTGTGTGTGTGTGTGTGTGTGTGTGTGTGTGATCGTTGGAGCTATGTGCAACTCAAGGCATATGCTCGAACGGGAGCTGCCTGGACGCTGCAATCATGTTGCGCACTATCCGTGCTGAGTGTGCTGACTTTTCGTACAATGTCCCACTGTCTGGCTTCCTGCATAAAGTCAAGTGCTCGGCGCAGTTGTGGTGAAATGTCGCTCCTCTGTTTTCATTTAAACAGCTCCTTATATCCGTTAGCGCAGCTAGCTAGCACCAGATTAGGGTTCATACACTTTTTCACCAATGACTTTTCCATGACTTCTCAATGACCTTTACCTCATTTTCCATGACCAAAAGCAGGTAACAGAAACGCCAAAGAGTCACATCTAATAGAAATATATAAAAGCATTTATTTTAATTGTGTAGCAGTCAGTTTATCATTTTGGCAGCACTGTTGAGCATTTTGAAAATGTATTTTCATGCCTCTGTGCAAGGCTTAGTCTTTCTATCTTTATGGCATCTGGTGTTAAGTAACTAAATTCATAAACTCAAGTACTATACTTGGGTACAATTTTGAGATACTTGTACTTTATTTAAGTATTTCAATGTTTTGCTACTTTGTTCTTCTTCTCCTCTACAGTTCAGAGGTACCTGGTGTACTTCTCCTCCACTACATGTATTTAATCCCTTCAGTTACTTCACAGATCTGGATGAATGATGTGAAATCTAACCAAGTGTTGAATCAGACTTTAGTTCCACCTGGAGTAAATCCACAAGCTACCCTGCAGTATACAAAGTCATTCAAACTAGCTGCACCTTCACCAGCTTTGAGAACACTTTAATGATCAATCATTATAAAACATATCATATATATTATTCTGAAATGGACCAATCTGCACAATGACTACTTTTACTGTCTTTCACTATATTCTGATGAGAATACTTTTCTACTTTCACTTGAGGAACATTTTGAATGCAGGACTTTTACTGTAACAGAGTATTCCTACAATCTAGTACTTCTACTTTTACTCAAGTACAAGATCTGAGTACTTCTACTTTTACTCAAGTACAAGATCTGAGTACTTCTACTTTTACTCAAGTACAAGATCCGAGTACTTCTACTTTTACTCTAGCACAATATCTATACTTATACCACCTCTGTTTATAGCCTATGAAAAAAACTAATAGAAAACGAAGGCTAAAGCTAACGTTAGCAGATAGTGACAATGTATGCTAGCTAGCTAGCTCAAGGATTCCTTAAATGATATTGCGACAGAAAAACGTTTCAGTTCACATCACGCTCTGCCGCTCTGCTCTGAACACCTGAACCAGCGGTGCAGTCTGTGCCACAGTGACTCCGCACAGTTAACGAACGCACCGTAGATAATGTAGCTGACCCTCATCCCGGAGCAGCAGAGTTCAGCCGACAGGCAGGAAGACTCGAGCACACAGCTCGCGCTTCATATATTAAAAAATAACACCATGCGCGTCATGATGGCACATAACAGCTCGCGACCGCAGATTATTTCGGCGATTAGATTAAAATGTAAATAAAAATTTGACGCAACTTTAGTTACATTTCCATGACTGTTCCAAAACTTTGGGAAAAATATTGTTTTCCATAACGTTTCCAGGGCCTGGAATTTGCATTTGGAATTTCCATGACATTTCCAGGTTTTCAATGACCGTACGAACCCTGCCAGATGCTAACAACAACAATACACATAAGGTGTGCACGTTCTCGCTCACGCCAAACATACACACACCCTCCCGGTCCTCCCGATGGCCAGTCGGTGCCTGCCGGTGAGCGTGGAAGTGTGGTCTGCAGCAAGCGGGCAGCAGGAGCGGGGCTGTCAGCATCAGCTTGTAGATGGCATTTTAAAGTCGATGCGCTCTGAAACTACGGGGCGGCCGAGGACAAAAAATACACATGCGTTAATCGCGTTAAAATAATTAGTGGCGTACATTTTTTTTATTTTATTTACTTGACAGCCCTAGAGAGAATACATGGATCCTTTTGGTTTGATTCATTTCCACAGTGAATTTTTTTTATCAGAAACACTAACAAATGTAAGGCTGCAGCCACACGAGGACGATAGCGGTCATATCCGCTATCAGATAGACAGTTCGGCCACACGAGGCCGACATGGAAACGCAGAAAACGATAATGATAACGGGTCCCAAGGTGGGTAGATCTGTGGACGACACGCTCTGGGGGCCCAAACGGCGCCGTGATTACGCCCTATAACGATAATTTCCTGCTAACGATGACGCAATAGCCCCAGTGTTTCGAGCCAGGTCCCGGTATATCGCAGGGCAGTGCACCCAGCAGGAGCTTCCAGCTAGATTTGATCGATATGGACATAAACGCGAGTGAAGTCTAATCGAACAGGAGACACGCAGCTCTGCATGATAACCTGCAGCTCCGCCCGCTGTAATGTAATGAGATGTAATGAGTGGAGCAAAACACCCACTTCAAGTTAGATCATCACCCTTAGCTATTTTAATGACCTCTCAAACTACCTAAACTAGTTATAAATGTTTATTTTGACTGTCGGGTAGGGTTGTAACGGTACACGTACCCGTACCGAAATTATTCGGTACGGGCCCTTCGGTTCGGTACAGGTGTGTACCGAAGTGTACCGAACGAATATAACGTTAAACGTAAAAAATTGAGAACGTGAATAACTTTTTGGAAGTAATCTCAGGTGCTGCGTCGCAGCATTCAGAGTAATTTGCTCACATTGGGTTCAACGCCTCATAGAGCGAGCAAGTCATTTAATTGGATGAGAGGCATAGTATGAGAGCTGGTCAGAGGGATGCGTTCATATGTAGTCAGTAATTTGAGGAACTGTCAAAAATTAATGGCGAACGCAGATAAAGTTGAGCTCGAAAATCCTCCAGCATCATTGAAGTCTCCGGTTTGGGAACATTTTGGTTTCGCAGTTACGTACAAGGATGACGGACAAAGACAGGTGGACCGAACCAACGCTGTTTGTCGGCATTGTTCAACTAAAATTGGTTACGCGGCTGGCAATACATCAAACTTGCACACTCTTGAAAAGGCATCACCCGAACATGAATATCACCGGTACCAAAAGAAAAAAGACTGAAGTGCAAACCCAACTCCCACTAGCATGTAAGCCTCCACCACTCGCAGAAAGATCAGACCGAGCCAAAGCTATTACAAACGCCAAATATCCTTATGTTGCCATGTTAGCAAAGCGCTACCTGGCTGTATCTGCTACCTCTGTCCCTAGAGAGGGTTTTCTCCACACAGGAGACATTGTTAGTGCCAGCAGATCTGCCCTTTCAGCAAGCAATGTGGACAAGTTAATTTTTCTTTAAAAAAACATGAAAATACAATGACAAGCAAGTCCTAATGTCAAACTGGCTGCTTAGGTGCTAGTACAGTTCAAATACAGATTATTTCAGTTCATCGAAATGCTGCACCTTAATGTTTATTTATTATATTTTGTATTTATTTGAGTGAATACATTATTCACAGTTTAATAATAATAATAAAAAAATATATATATGTTATGTTTTGTGAAAAAAAATTCTGCTGTACCGAAAACGTACCGAACCGAACCGTGACCAAAAAACCGAGGTACGTACCGAACCGAAATGTTTGTGAACCGTTACACCCCTACTGTCGGGTCATTACTGGATCAGCCAGCTACATGAGACCACGGATACTGACGGGCTGTCAGGAGAGGGGGAGGAAAAGAGAGGCTCCGTCCTCCGTCTATTAATCTTATATTATTATATAGAGTCGTTATTCATTTGTTTTAAAGCTCAATAAATAACAAAGAAGACCTTTGACCGGCACTTTTCTAATTTTGTCCGGAAGATTTCAACTTTAACGGACATGTTGACCGGCGAAACCCCACCTCTGCTGCTAAATCCAGCACGGAGAATAAACAGAACCATGGCAACCAAGCATGCGCGAGAAGTCTTCTTCGCTGCTTTTGGTGTATTTTGTGGCAGAAGTACAGCTCCACTTACAGGCCCGGCATATGTACTACAGCAGGCATCCTCAAAGTCCGGACTCCGGTCCGGATCTGGACCGAACCACAACGGTCTCTGGACTCTGAGCAAATTATACTTTTCATATGTATTATCTGTATTATCTGTGTTATCTGCGAGACATCGCCACAACGCAACAAGTCAAAATGATCCGCTATGTCCATAGACTGCAAACAGCGCTCTGCATGTCCTGTTCCACTGTCTGTGTGTGTTTGTCAACGCATTGGTCCAATCACATTCAGCATCCCGTCAGCGTTTTTCCCCCCAAACAATCTGCGAATCAGAGGCACAGTAGGGCGGGTCTTCGCGGAATGCGGGTGGGAAAAACGTGTGTCTCGTCTCTTTCAACCTGTCTAAGTCAGAGCGAGAGTTTAAAAAAAAAAAATTCAGAGCGAGAGTTAACAGCTCATCTAGTTCCATCTGTACTGTAGCTAGTAGCCTAGTTTCACCTACCGGGGTGGCAACTGACACCCAAAAAATAGGCCTTGCCACCCCAGCTGCCACCCCAGTTGGCAGCTTTGTTTTGAAAGAAAAGTTGTGGCTCATCGGACATTTATGAGAGAAAGTCTCTAATGTCCGAGTGCAAGTGAATGCAGCACAAGATGCACGTCATGTAACCCCTCCCCCGGTCCTGGCGCGAGCGTGGACATATGATTGGCGGCGATTTCATTTGAACTGGACGGCGCAAAACGAGAAGCATTCGGACCCAAGCACTGAAGGAATGAGGTATTTGCGGTCTACACTGACAGAGAAGAGACTGTCAGTTTGGCTGTACTCAGCATTGAATCAAAACGCACTGAAGCTGTTGATCTTAATACGTTTGTGAGGCGTTTTGCTGAACAAGATGGCAATCACCGCATTCAGCTGTAATAGACATGTCAACTTGATGCTCTGCTCACGGATGAGCATACACAACTGTTAAGATGATGACCTTACGTGTGTAAATATATTTTTTTCTTTGAGGGGGTCTGCCCCCAAAAAACTGTTTTAAGTCCTGAGAAAGTCAAATAAGACGGTGTTTAAAACTACACTGCCCAGCCAAAAAAAAGTAACCACTTTGATTGAACTAGGCCAGTAGGTAAGGACTTTCCACTGGATAATAACTGCAGTATAAAAGAATGCATGACTGAAGTGATGGACACCATGTTGAAGGCAAACAAAAAGAGGAAATAACAGGTCAAGCAAATCCCCCTCTCAGATTCCACAGCAACCAGAAGAACATAAATACTGGCTGGTGATTTGATTCATCAGCTTTGTGATGGAATAAAAAATGCACAGTGCATTTCCTTAGCTGTGGGTGAGTCCACTGACACCACTGACAATGCTCAGTTGCTGGTGTTTGAGAGTTGTTATGATGAGGCAAAGGGGGAGTTTGTTGAAGATGTGTTGGGCCTGACGAACCTCAGTGGACACACAAGGGGGCAAGACATTTATAAAGCAATAATGGGAATGCTGAATGAAAGAGGGTGCAGCTGCCTTTATTCATAACTGTGCAGCTCTGACACTGCGACTCTGAGGGGTCAAGCACAGACACAATAACAATGAAAACTGCTGCATACAGATTATTTTTGTTTTTGCAACCTCGTGTTAAGAATCTTGTTGCAATTGTTTAAAAGTTTGAATGACCGTAATAAACGGACCTTTGTCTTATTGAAACATTTATTTTGGACCTTTAAGATTTGTATTTGAGTACCCCTGTACTACAGCGTCTCCAGCGGTTCGAGCTGTCTCGTGTGGACAGACACGTTTCTGGTGCCTATTGCGTGTGGGCGGAAGATTTTTTGACAACGATTTCGGTGCCTTTCCGTTATCGTCCTCGTGTGCCTGCAGCCTAAGTGTAGCGCCCCCTTTGGACCAACTCAACAGCATAGTGACCAAATAGATCATTATCCAACAAACAAAATGTCATCAGCTGTGTTCAAGCTGAATATAACTATTCTACATGTTTGAAAACTGCCTCTGAAAGCCTACCCGTAACTCTAAGGGTGAACACAAGTATATGAGTATTCCTTTGTTCTGCTCTTTGTTGTTAGGTAAACAGTCAGTATGGAGAGATGTTATGGCCTTACCATGTACTGAGTGAGGAAGTGGAGCTGGGAGCGGTTGAGCCACTGGCTGCTCTCCTCACAGCTCTCCAGCATCTCCTCCCGCGGGGAGAAGATGGCACGAGTCACCTTCCCTGAGCACACGGCCTTGTGGGAAAACAAGGGCCGAGGCTCGCTGGGCTTAAACACAAACACTGGAAATAAAAAAAGGGAAAAAAGTATTATTAAAAAGAAAGTATTATAAAAAAGAAAGTATTATAAAAAAACCCTTCCTACCCTTCCTTTAACCTCTTAAGCCCTGAGCCTGTTTTTCAGGCCTCAGGCTGGAAAATGACATGCCCAGAATGAATGACTATATCTTCACAACTAAAAGGGGTATATGAATAATCTTTTTTATCAAAGCAATGATACAACTGTGAATTGGCTGTAGAAGTGTCAGAATCAATATAGATGTTGCTGTGTCAGAGTACATTCAGATGGAACATAGTAAAACAATTTAAATTCTAATCTCCGCCTAAAAAAAACACATTATTTATAGTGAAAACCACCCTTGAATGATGGAATACTAGCCCAGAACCTTTAGGGATCCAAACTATAATATATCATAAGTATACCCTGTGTCAGGATAGATGCTAATTAAGTGAAACTTGACTTTCTTTGAGAGGTTTAGCAGGTAGGTCCAGGCGCACTAATATGTGGGTACATTTGGGTACCATCGGTGCCATTTGACCTTTCTCAGGTACCACACTGTAAAACTCATTTTATTTCATTGGAATATCACTATAGGTGTCACTGTTTTTGACCTTTTTGGAAAATTCACCATGACCTCTATACCTTTTTTCACCACAAAGCGTGATGGTGCGCCAGCTGCCAGTCTGACCTATGCATTACGCATGGCCGCATCTCTGGAACCCATTGGTCAAATTGGGTGATTGACACCTCTTTGTAACCGTTAGAGCAAATATAATCGAGGGGCAGTTCGTAAATCCATGTAAACATTACCATTGGTCAGTTAAAATGACGCACACACATGCCCTAAAGCAGATGCTAAACATTATATGCCGTTTATTACAATACATGTAATGATGGATTATCAGTAATCATTTCAAAGTGACACGGAGACATTGGATTAACCTTCAGCAGCGTTTTTATGCCCTTGAACACAACTTTTGATCACAAAACAGCAAAGGTAAGACATATTTATAAATATTGCTCTTTCCTGGCTGCTAGTTCAGTGAGTTTTTGGTCATACAGTGATGAGACTTAAACCAATAGAATCTGTGGAATCTCAGCTTTCATATGATATGTCGTTTGTGCAGATAGCATGAAGTAGAAAAGATTGCTATCGCCAAATATGTGCTAATGTAGCTCAAGCTCGTTTAAGACGATTTAGACGCTTGGTGTTGGAATTGTGTTTCGTTTAGGTAAAAATTGTTAGTATCGTCTGTTAGCTGAGTTGCTTCCTGTTAAGTGGATATGCATCATTAATAGGTTGTTAAATGTTAACGCTGTTTCTTAAGAGATGCTGCGTCTGCCCCCGGTACCGGGGGCAATCGGACTTCCTTTAAAGAGCTGGTGGCTTGCCAGCGAAGAAATCGGCAAAGCACACTAACAGACAGTCTGCTCACTCTCAAAATAAAAATATTTATCCACAACAAGGCAAATATCTGCCTGGGTTGTGTTTCTGGATAACTTGTTATTTAGTTTTGTGAACAGATGCAGCAGCTGTATCTCGGATCAACAAGCATTTTGGATTTGTTTCTTGGAAGAAATGTAGTATTTTTAGATAGCTGCATGATTCCAGGAATGGAAATGTTGGTGGGTCCTTTTGATCCATCTCTCAAAGACTATCGGATCAGATATTAATGTCTCCCTGGAGTAAAACATTATCATTATAACTTTGGTGATTCCGAGACAATTCCTCTTGCGCCAGCATTAGGTCAATATTTTGTATTTACCCACAATTTGGTTATGACCTGCTAAACGTATGACCTTCTCATTGAGCAAATAGCATAACAGTAGGCTGGAATACATTTCTCAGATCTAATCTTTAGGACTTTGATACTATTACTTTCAAGTCATTTCAGATTTGTGTTAAAGGTTGTCGTTAACATATTACTTGCTTGGTTTTCAAATTTGTTTTTTATAAACTGTTTTTGTGCCTTGGGATGTGAAACTTGGCAAAGCTAAAACCCAGATTAAAGCTTACAGTCGGTGCCTCCAGCCTGAAAGCAGAAGGCGGCCATGTTCTCAGTGAGGGGGTCAGCCAGCAGCAGACTGACGTCCATCGTGGTGCTCCACTCCACTGCCGGGGACACAGCACAGAGAGGTATAATTATATAGGAACAAAACCTACAAAAATACATACATTTCAACAAATGCTTTGAGCAGCAAAAGTTTTGACAGGTCCTCTGAAGGTGCAGCCTCACATGAGCAGGTGAGCAGGTTCCAGCAGCAGAGCAGCTTGCTGGCCGTGGTTCCCAGCAGATACTTAGAACAGCTTAGGCGCCCAAAACAAAGATCCCTGTTGGAGAAAAAAAATCCTTTTTATCCCTGGTGCTATAAAGAATCCCAAGTACACCAGCTCCTCACACCACACATATTTCACAGGATTAGCTTTTTAGGTGTTTTCCGCTTAAAAGGGCTTCAAAATGAAACACGCAAGCAGTCTGAACTCCCACCAAGAATTAGCATTCAGAAAATGCTTGTCTCGCACAAAAATAAAAAAAGAAGGCCAACATTGTCTGCATATTATTTAAAGTCATTGGTGACAATGACTTTTCTTGGTAAAGAATGTTTAGTTTTTTTATTTCTCTAGTTACACGTGAAAGTGTGGAGTTGGTGAGGTTGGAGGTCAGCACATATCCATAGGTGGTAGTTATGTGAGGGTTACCAGGCAGCTGTCAAAACAGCTGGCCATTAACATTTCCCTCCCTCCAAACGTATTATCTTCAGCAGCCAAACGACACAGGAAGTGGCTTTCTGGATTTTTAGAACAGTTAAGCATTTTTTAATGCGGACAGGTTACATTTGTGGAAAGTCAACATAACTAAACCAAAAGTCTGCCTGCACCCACGCATCACAGAGTTGTTCTCTTTTATGCTTTTCAAATGATATTTAATGGTTTGAAAGGTTTTTCTCACTATTTGATACATCGCAAGTCGTCTCTCTTTGATGGTTTTGGAAAAATGCTTAAGCTGACTCAGAGCTTATTTCAGAAAGTGGAACAGAAACTAGCAACAGGACATTTGTCCTCAGTGACCCGAGGGCCCCTTTTTGAGAGCAGGGAAGGGGGGGGGGGGGGGGTCTGCAGAACATTTCAGAGACTGGAGCAACGTTGTGAAGCTGCAGCCTGTCCCTGTGTTCCTCTGGCAGACAGGCGGTAACGTCCCCTGTCCGGTGAGAAACAGCTCTGGACCACTGCCAGGGAGCTAACAAGCTCATTTAACTGTTCTTAGACATCCACTGCTAAGGAGCCAAACTCTCAAACAGCTGGTTGCTTAGTGAATCTGTGTGTGCAGTGATACTGTTCTCCCTGAATGTGTACCCCAGTGTGTCTATTCTGCGCTTACTTGGGATGTACAAATCAACAAACCAGTATTTCTTTAGTGAAGCTACAGTGCAGTTAATTGCAAGCTATGATCAATTTGAGACCAACATTTGGATGCATATTAAGTTTAACTTCTAGCAGCGGTCTCTCTATAACCCTATCTTTGCTAAATCACTTACTTTGTGTTTGTCTTGTTTTTTTTATACATCCGTTTAAGACACTTAATAAGATTCTTGCTTAAAAATTAATGATTCTTTGCATTAGAGTGTTGTGTTGGAAGGGAATAAAACCAGCCATATCCTTTACAAATATAATGTTAACTGAATGTTTTACTGGGTCAATTATCCTCTTATAGTCATAGTCTTTGATATTTCTGTTACGTTTGTAATAAGCACAGGGTTTCCCACACAGACTTTACTTGGGCGGGCCGCCCAGGTATATTAACGGCCACCCATTTCGTTTTGTTTTTTTCATCCACGACCACAACGCCAACTTTTGGACAATCATCCCTCGCTCTACGCCTCCTGTACCCTGTCCCGGACTGGCCATCGGGAGGACCGGGGGGTTTCCCGATGACCTGGCCTGTTAAGTGGCCTGCCTCACACAGGGTGACTGGCTGTCTACATGATGTGGCCTGCCGACATGGCCACTGTCATACAGATCATAAATCAAAGCCCTTGATTGGTCTCTGTGTAATTCAAGCTCGGGATAACCTCAGCTCAGGTGAGGTGAAGCACTCTCTGAGTGTTTCGATAGTTAACTTAGTCTAAGTTCTCAGTGGGTCTCAAACGGTGTGGTCACCATTTATGTAAACACATATTTCCATTTGAGAGGGTAGTGATCAGTAAAATATGCATGAATAAAAAAATTAAAAAAGTTAACTAGGGGAAAAAAGGTAAGATACACTTTTAAAACTAGTCTTTGCTGCTGCCTCAAAGAGGAGCAGGGGGGAGAGGAGGGAGACAGGAGAGGCTGGTTCAGGAGCACAGACACACTCACAACTATAAATGAACCAAAAACAAATAAATAAACAAGTTTTAGTGTTTTTTTCATACTGGAAATGGTATGTTATTGGTTATGGCCATGATTTTATGATTTTTGAAATGTATACAGTTCTGTTTCATATAGGTGTTTCCATAGATCTAGTCTCTTTATTTCCCCCTCAAAATGCACCAGATTGATGCATTTAACTCCAAAATAAAATCTTACCGGGGGGGCATGCCCCCGGACCCCCTAGAAGTTTGAGGTCCACCCCCAATCACATCGATAGGTTCCTAAATACATTTACCATTTTTTAAATAGTAACCCATGTCCATATGTTCATGTGTGGGTAGTAGATTTAAACTATAGGGCTGTCACTATGAGCCCTGCCTGTACCTGTTCGCTCTGCCATCGCGTGAAGGGTCTGCCAACAAGCGACCAACAGAAAGGTTCATGTTGTTGCACGTCACAAAGGCAAGTCACCTCAACCCCCCCCGCACCTGCTACCAGCACCCCCCCAAATATATTTCAGATCTGTGGGAAACACTGAAGCATACAAACTGGCTGATGTTCAGACAAATTCTGTTGTTTTGTATTCATTTGCTGTCTCTTGTTTGGGATGAGTTAGCCATACAAATTATAAATCCAACTGTAACCATACTGTGTAATATCATCATAGATTTTTGGACAATTCTATTAAAAAAGTGGCACAATAGTAGTCAGGCATGAAAACAGGTCAGGGGTGAAAAAGGTGAGAAGGATATTATCCCTCTAGGGGGGTCCGGGGGCATGCTCCCCCGGAAGAACATTTTGAATATTCCATATTTTAAAGCATCAATCTGATGCATTTTTTTGCCAACCTGGGGAGAGCTGGAGAAACTTAACTTCAGCCATGAGTCAAAAATATTATGGCCTCCTTACTAAGTATTATCAGGGATGCAAACTCATCAGGTATGGAAAAGGTGACAAGGACCCGAGCCCCCCGACCCCACGGAATATCGGCTTTAAAATGAGGAACAGAGCATTTTAGCAGTCAAAACAACTAAAGCAGCAGTTAATAATAACAGAAACGCCAAAGAGTCACATCTAATAGAAATATATAAAAGCATTTATTTTAATTGTGTAGCAGTCAGTTTATAATTTTGGCAGCACTGTTGAGCATTTTGAAAATGTATTTTCATGCCTCTGTGCAAGGCTTAGTCTTTCTATCTTTATGGCATCTGGTGTAAAGTAACTAAGTTCATCAACTCAACAAGTACGTGGGTACAATTTTGAGATACTTGTACTTTATTTAAGTATTTCAATGTTTTGCTACTTTGTTCTTCTTCTCCTCTACAGTTCAGAGGTACATGGTGTACTTTTCCTCTACTACATGTATTTAATCCCTTTAGTTACTTCACAGATCAGGATGAATGATGTGAAATCTAACCAAGTGTTGAATCAGACTTTAGTTCCACCTGGAGTAAATCCACAAGCTACCCTGCAGTATACAAAGTCATTCAAACTAGCTGCACCTTTACCAGCTTTGAGAACACTTTCATGATCAATCATTATAAAACATATCATATATATTATTCTGAAATGGACCAATCTGCACAACGACTACTTTTACTGTCTTTCACTATATTCTGATGAGAATACTTTTCTACTTTCACTTGAGGAACATTTTGAATGCAGTACAGAGTATTCCTACACTCTGGTACTTCTACTTTTACTCAAGTACAAGATCTGAGTATTTCTGCTTTTAATTAAGTACAAGATCTGAGTACTTAATTAAAAGTACTTTTCAGTTTACATCACGCTCTGCCGCTCTGCGCTGAACACCTGAACGCCCCGTTCTAACAGCTGTTCACCAGCGGTCCAGTCTGTACCACAGTGACTCCGGACCGCACAGTTAATATTAACGAATGCACCCGTAGGTAATGTGGCTGCTGAAGCTAGACCATCATCGCGGAGCAGCAGAGCCGACAGGCAGGAAGACTCGAGCACACAGCTCGCGCTGCATTATAATATATAAAAAAAGAACACCATGCGTGTCATGATGGCACATAACAGCTCACGGCCGCAGATTACTCTGGGTCCCAGACCCCCCCATACCCCAAAAAATATTTGTATTGCAGATCTACATGAATCACACAAACTACCTATTTTGGATTCAAAACGGCAAATTTCGCCGAAAGGTGAGTGATTGTCATGCCTGAGTAGTACAAAGTAACACCAACAGCTGGCGGTTAACTAAAATACAATGTAAAGAATCTGAGCAATCACAGCTGCACGATGAAAAAGTTACTAATCGAGCTGTTTTGATTGCTATTGCAACAGCAATATGATTTACAGTAGAGGGATTGAAAGTTTTGCATCATTATTCTTATTAGTACTGATGGTGGATTTTTGTAAAGAGGATCTGACCAAACAAGTGTTTTTTAGTCAGTCAGAATATAACCTGTAGGCTGTGATGTCTCTGCACATAATCAGCCTTAAAGGTCCCATGTCATGCTTTTCCGGTTATTACCCGTCCCCTTGTGTTATGAAGCTTTTAATGCATGTAAACGGTCTGCAGAGTCAAAACCCCTCAAAGTACACCCTGTAGGGAGTAAAACTCCCCAAAACGCCTCGTTGGAGATTTCTCATGTTCTTCCTGGGTGTCACTACGTAGGGATACCCAGTAGCCACGCCCAGAGCTATGGCCGCACCCTCTGCCAGCCTTTCACGAAACAAAGCTTCCCAAACCTTTCAGCAATTCATGCCGGATATGTACAGTGTAGGGCACTGAAGAACGATATGTCATTTTTATTATGCTACAAACATTATATTGCAGTTTTGGCGTATCTAATATGCAAAAAGACTGCAAAAATGCATCTATGATTGTTTTTAGTATTTTCGATCTTTCCAATCCTGACGAGAGATCTCTCTCTCCCCGTCTGTGTGTGAGGGAGCGGGGCAGTTTGCACACATGCGGCTGCTACATGCAACACACACACTACTCCTGCTTTGTTTGGACCAGTGGGAGATTCGGGTACACAACCTGTAAGTATTCATTGTGGTTTGTGTATTTAGGATGTTTAAAACAAACAAGGTATCTACCATGACTGTTTAAATGGGTAAACGTTTTTCGGGCTGCTACGTTGGGATGGCGGAGAAATGCTCTCCGCAGACCCATGCTCACAGCGTTCTAAACCTTTTTCTTTCTCAATATCAAGCCACACTTTTTGTTTTTACTTCGGCTGTGACTGTTTGTGTGCTCAGGATGAGTTTAGCTTGTTCTCGCTGTATCTATCTCCGACACAGAAGCCCTGTCTGCTCCTCACAGCAGCTCCTCACTGCTCGTGAGCAGTGCACGTCCCGACCAATCAGAGCACACTGGGCTAACAGGGAGGGGGGGGCAGGAGCTCCAACAAGCCGTGTAGGACAGAGAGTGAATACACATGCTATACAGAGATGCTGTTTGAGAAACCAATGTGAGTTTGGAACATTGCACAATATAAATGTATTCTAGTCGACCTCAACCATGGAATTATGATCGGTAGAAATGACCATGATATGGGACCTTTAACACATGTTGTGCTTCTTGTGATTTGAACATTGCACGGTTCCATACTGCAGTTTCATAATAATTTGGATTCATTGTGCAGTCCTACGAGCAATAATTTTTTCAATACTTAACAACGCTTCAAACATAATCAGTTCCTCACAATCAACACACAAGTATTGAGGTTCCACAGGCAGCCCTGGAGATGTGTGGGAGGCGAGTACATGTGTGTGCTCTGACCTGATAGCTTGAGGAGGCTGAGACAGAGTGGTGAGGAGCTCCCAGGAAGCCGGGCTCCACACCGTCACCACCTCCTGAAAGCTGACTGCCAGCAGCGAGCCATCGGCTGAGAAACAGCAGCGCTCAGGCACCAGGCTGTGATAGGCTCCGACAAAATCACACGACCAGGAAGGACCTTCATCTGAAAGGGGGGTTAGAAGGAGACAGGCACCGGGGTGTTAGATTAGTGACAAATGTACTCCCCAATTTGGCTCCAACCCAACAATCAAACTGATGCTTTGTAAAGCCATCATAAAATAGTGAAAAAAGTGCATTTGCAAAGTGCTGCGTTCACTGGTTCAACCTCGACTGCGCCACTTCCGCTACGAAGCCAAGAAGGTGTTTGATTGCACCAAGTGTTGAGTGCTCCACTCTCAACTAATTAAGACACAGCAATAGTTCTTGGAGATGCACATCAACAACCAGAAGTCTAACCCTCTACAATATTAATCAATCAATGTTCATTTATATAGCCCAATATCACAAATGTTACATTTGTCTCAGTGGTCTTCACAGTGTGTACAGAATATCAGTATGACAATACAAGGAAAAACTTCCAGATGAAAACCCACAGTTTAAAGGGAACATGGGAGAAACCTCAGGGAGAGCAACAGAGGAGGGATCCCTCTCCCAGGACGGACAATAGATGCCGTGTGTAAATCCAAGAGATTATACATTACAATAGAGAAGGTAGATATGACCACAGTCGAACAGAGCAGAACCAGGACTGCTCACCCTCTGTGTGGGCCGCTGCACTCAGCTGCCAGGCTTTGAAGTGTCCGTCCTTGCTGGTGGAGACCAGCATGGTGGTCTGGCTGTCGGCAGCGTGGCAAAAGCACATGTCTGTAATCCGGGCCTCGTGGGGGGTCGAGATAGTCGTGTTCAGAACAAAACTGCAGGTGATACCATAAGCATGATATAGGGTTGTAAAAATAAAAATGAAATATTCATACTAAACACTGACCTTTCCTCAACAGTGTGATTCACAAAACTACAATGTTGAAGACACTTTTGGAAAGTCTACAATTGAATTGTATCTGTTTAAATGAAACAGCAGAATATAGAAATGTCAGATGTAGTTTCGCTGTCTGTACCTCTGTGTTTGTTCATCAAATGCCCACAGTTTCAAGTTAAGCTCCAGCTCAGCGGCTTTCTGATTTCTTTCTTCTACTGTTGCCATCCAGCTGCCAGAGGCATCAAAAGCTGCCTTGACCACCTCAAACTGCTCCAGGCCCGACTCATGGATGTACTCCTGCTGCACTATATCCAGCTGTGGGAAACACAGCAGATGACAAACCTCAGGATTATGTTATTAAAACAGTAAACTGTACTACTGGACTCAGTAGACTGTACAAATGTGGCATAAAACTGAAAAAAAGACAATTTATGACTGGCAGACAACAAAAATACTGATTCACAACAATCAGAGATATTTCATCATAAAGCAGATCAAATAAAACTGAGTGTTAACTTGATTATAATTAAAGACTTATTTGAAAATTCTAAATATATAACCTAGGTCTTGTTTAAATGCTCAAATGTTACATACATGTTTATAAATTCAAAGATAATTCACAATGAGGATCAGTATATATATATATTTGTGTTTAACTCTGTCTGTAATCAAAATATGTTACTGCAAGCCCCCTGGACCCTATTTGAGTGCTTACGTTGTACAGCAGTTTGTCTCTCTGGAGGGAGTAGAACTGCAGTTGGCCTGGTTTCCCGTTCAGCACCAGGGATTTGCTGCGAGGGTCCACCATCAAGTCTGTCCTGACACTTTCTCCTGTACCAGGACAAAAAAAGGAGTGAATATCAATTGCTTCTAGTTTATTCTAGGTTGATTGAAAATATAAAGTGGTTTTACAGGATAAAACATTTTTACCCTGCAGACTGGCACAAACGTATGCAACTACAACAGAATACTTGTTTTACACCATGTCAATCTGCTTGAACAAAGATACAAAATATAAAACAAGATATACCTGGTGATAAAAGACACAAAAAACCCACTGCATAGGAGTCGATTAACCAGTTTAGCACTGAGCCTGTTTTTCAGGTCTCAGGCCCGAAAATGACATTCCCAGAACAAATGACCATATCTTCACTTCTAAAAAGGGTTAAATGAATAATCTTTGTTCTCAAAGTAATGATACACCTGTGAGTTGGATGTAGAAAAGTCAGAATCAATATAGAATTGTTTTATTTTAAAGAAAATTCAGATTGAACATAGTAAAACAATTTAAATTATAGTGTCTGGCCAAAAATAAACCATGACTTATAGTGAAAACCACCCTTGAATGATGGGATAGTAGACTAAAAGCTTTAGGAATCCAAACTATAACATATAATAAGTACCCTGTATCAAGATTGATGCAAAACAAGTGAAATGTGACCTTTTTAAGAGAGGTTTAGCATAAAACAAAACACCTTTTGGGTAATTTGGGTGGATTTGCCGTTTCTCTGGAACCCATTTGTCGATTTTGGTGATTGACACCTCTTTTGAACCGTTAGAGCCAATAGAATCAAAGGGGAAGTTCCACATACACACACACGTTACTATTGAGGAGTGAGTGTGACGTGCACGCAGTCGAAAGCTATGTTACGCTCTGAAAACTAGGCTCAAACTAGTAAATATGAAGATGGATTATCAAAAATAATTTCAACGTGACAGACACATTGGATTAACCATTGGATTAGCCTTCAGCAGTATTTGTATCGTTTTAATGCCTTTGAACACAACTTTTGATCAGAACAACAGCTTAGGTAAAAATATATCTGTGTGTCCTCCGTGAAGCTACATGTTGTGATGTCTGTTTTCGCTTGCCCTGTCGCAAGTTCGGATCGCTCAGTGATGATACTAATATTTCTGGAATCTGTGGAATCTCAGCTTGCTAATTGATATCTTGTTTGTGCAGATACGATAAGTAATAAGGGTATTTATACCTAGAGTTCTGTGCTAAGTGCGATAGCATTTTTTCGCTTAGGGCTCATTTAGACGCTTCTTGTGAGACTTGTGTTTTGTTTCGGTAAATGTTTTCGTATCGTCAGTTAGCTGAGTTTCTTCCCGTTAAGTGAGTATGGAAAATTAATAGTTTCATAAATGTTAAGAAGCCCTGAGACACAGTTTCTTAAAAAAAAAAGCCCCGTGCACTCTTGTTTGATTTATTGCTAATGTTTATGCCAAAGTCATGCCAGGGCTTTGTTATTCTCTTTTGGTAATCAAAGATTGTTTTCCAAGAACTGTAATGAAGATATGTATCATTTATGAGCGAATACAGCATATTTATGATCGACCTCGAGTGTGTACTCACCTTTGACCAGGCCCTGGATGACAGCCGACACTTTAACACTACTCTGGATGATCGTAATCTCTAAAAGAGGAAAAACAGAAATCAGTTACCATGGCCTGTATTTGATACTGAAATCTCTTAAACCGTTCTATCTTAACATTTTAGCGCTGCAGCCATTTGCCTTTCTTAACTCCATCAGCGAACTGCAAGGGTCAAAGTGTGTACTGTCAAATGTAAAGCTCTCAGGGTTCAAACCAGGTGGCAACCAGAGCATTTGAGATGTAGTACCACGACTGGCCACTAGATGATGGATTCAAACACTATACAACTCGATGTGCAATAGGGTTTCCGTTATCTGGTAAAAAAAAAAAGACATGTATTTTTTTTTTTTTAAGGAAAAAGTGTTGCCATTTCGTCATATTTAAATATCTCTGATCACAACGTTCTCTTAGGAAGATGTAATATAGACCCCTGCAGTGCACATAGGTGGTGTTTATCACAGGTAAACTAAGACTGTCAGCTTTGGTTTTGGACCCAGCACCAAGTACTACAAAACTTTTTCAAGGAGTTTGTGTAATATGGGAAAGTAAACCTACAGGCTATGTAGAGGATAAAGTTGATATGAAACCACCAGCTGGTAATAGTTTCAGTGATTACAGCGAAGTGTAGAGTTGAATAAGCCACTTAGTGAGCGTTACGTGTTCAGTTGGCCTGTATTTGGAATTTAATGTATAAGCAGCATAAGCCAACTTTTCAATACAGTTTATTCTAACTCTACATGCTTTGACGATTTCATTCTTTATATAGCCTGCCTACCAGTTGTTTTTAAGCTCAGTAAACACAGACATTAGACCGGTATTTATCACATTTGTTTGTGACACAAAACCCTGGTGTCCACCGTCAAAACATTCCCAACAGCTTGTTGCGAATTGTGTTTTATCCAAGTGAATAATACAGGTTATAGCTCCTTACTATTGTCACTGTGTGAGGTACAGAACAGTGCTCCATCCGGTGAGACTGCGATGTGTGTGATGGCAGAACCCAAGCGGGGCAGGAAATCCCGCTGACTCTCTTGGTTGTACCGCCACTGGACGAGCACTGACTCCAAGCCTCCACTCAGTAGGTTAGTGCCTAAGAAAGCAAAGACCAAATGGATACAGAGGCAGGACCATCCGGAACTAATTAAGTCATTCAAGCACAACATTATTTTCAAAACAGGACAAAAACTCTAGTTGCCTGTCCAAGATCTTAAAATAGCTGTATTGAAAAGAATAATCCTGTCTGAAATAGATGAAGAAAGAAAGGATAAAACAGGTGATGTGTGTGTGTACCTTCTGGTGTGAAGCACAGTGAGCTGACAGCACTGTGGTGCCAGTGCAGGGTGGAGTACGTGTACTCCTTCTTGTGGTTGAAGTTCCTCCTGAAAGGACAAAAGGGTAATGTAAGAAAAGCGTGCATCTTCTAGATTCATACACGTCATAAACATCACTACAGAGACCTAATGTGCCTAATCTGTTAAGAATATCAATTTGAAATCAACAAAGCACTGGACGTGAGGAATATGCTCCAAGGCTATGTTGCTGCTGCACTCACCACAAGCGAATCTTGCCGTCCTCATGCCCGGTGGCAATGCAGTCCTCTTTCTGGTGACAGGCAACGCACATGAATGTGTTCTTGCCTCCCTTCTTGTTGTCTTCTTTGAGGGAAAACCTATTAACAGGCCGCACAAGGACAGACATGCAGTATTATTGATCATCCTTGTGGCTTAGTTGGCAGATGTGAAGTGTTTCATGATCTTTACTCTTGAGTTCTACATAACTTTGTGTCTGGAACAAAATAAATGGTGTTTTTGGCCTTTGCAATCCGTAGCTGTGAATGGTTTTACTTCGCAATTTGAAACTCAATGTGTCAATTGATGGAAAATAATGAATTTGCATATTCAAAAACTACTCCACAGCTGTTAACCTGTTCAGCCCTGAGCCTGTTTTTCAGGTCTCAGGCTCCAAAATGACATTCCCAGAACAAATGACCATAACTTCACTTCTAAAAGGGTTAAATTAATCATCTTTTTTCTCAAAGCAAGGTTACACCTGTGAGTTGGATGTAGAAAAGTCACAATCAATATAGATTTTTTTTAATTTTAAAGTAAATTCAGATTGAACATAGTAAAAAAACTAGGGCTGTCAGTCGATTAAAATAGTTAATCGCAAATTAATCGCACACTTTTTATCTGTTCTAGAGGGATATTTTTCAAGTTTTTAATACTCTTATCAACATATGAGTGGACAAATATGCTTTATATGTTTGTTTATTATCATTTGAACAATGACAAATATTCTCATGAATATTAAACACACACACTCTGAACATCACAAATATTCGCCTCAAGTGTGTGTGTGTGTGTGTGTGTGTGTGTGTGTGTGTGTGTGTGTGTGTGTGTGTGTGTGTGTGTGTGTGTGTGTGTGTGTGTGTGTGTGTGTGTGTGTGTGTGTGTGGAGACACTATGATGGATCGTTGGAGCTATGTGCAACTCAAGGCATATGCTCGAACGGGAGCTGCCTGGACGCTGCAATAATGTTGCGCACTATCCGTGCTGAGTGTGCTGACTTTTCGTACAATGTCCCACTGTCTGGCTTCCTGCATAAAGTCAAGTGCTCGGCGCAGTTGTCGGCGAAATGTCGCTCCTCTGTTTTCATTGAAACAGCTCCTTATATCCGTTAGCATCTGGTGCTAGCTAGCTGCGCTAACAACAACAACAACACGTAAGGTGTGCCTCGCTCGCGCCTCACATACACACACCCTCCCGGTCCTCCCAACAGCCAGTCGGTGCCTGCCGGTGAGCGTGGAAGTGTGGTCTGCCGCAAGCGGATGGCAGGAGCGGGGCTGTCAGCATCAGCTTGTAGATGGTATTTTAAACTCGATGCGCTCTGAAACTAATAAATTAGTGGCGTTAATTTGTTTTGCGTTAACTCGTTATTAACGCGGTAACTTGACAGCCCTAAAAAAAAAACGTTAATTATAGTGTCCGTTTAAAAAAAAAAAAAAAAACATTACTTATAGTGAAAACCACCCTTGGATGATGGGTTAGTAGGGCTGTCCCGAATACCATTTTTCGGGCTCCGGATATTCGGTAGTAATCAGCAGCGGATATTCGGCCGGTGGGGGCTATGGGGCTTAACAGGTTAACTGAAGCAGTGTGGCTCACCTGTATGACTTCTGCTTCTTGAAGAAGAAGACCTCCAGATGCAAACCTTTAGCTGAAGCAATAAATTCCCCCTGTGACAGATAATATTTTTGTTTAAAAGACATACATGGTGGAAGAAACCAAGCAACAACAGGGAACTTTACTCAAGTGGTAATAATGCTAAAGCTGTATATCTTATTGTTTAAAAGGGTAACACTTGCGATTAATATATATATCTAGATCTCATTGCCAAGAAATGTAATCTCCCACAAAAATGTTTTCTGCCACGGCAGAAAAGTCAGATAAAGTTTTGTCTAATATCCCTCTATACGTTGGCAAGTATGGGACATCACTTTTGGGAATGGAACAGTTCCAGATGATGTGCAGATCACAGTAGTGGTGCTGTATTTACCCCTTTGCCAAAGCAATTGGCTGCTGGGTTGGAGCTGACGTCGCTGATCACAGCAGAAAGCTCTAGGGCCTCCACCAGCTGATCTCCGCTTTGAGGAAGATGCACTGCAACCAGCTGGAACACCTCTGCAAACACAGTGTTGAACACATCCTCACCCAGTGAACTCTCACCCAAATTCTACTACACACACGTTAGGTCCACATGATTTAACATTTATGTGCCTCCTAGTGTAAAAAAAGTGTGCCTAAGTAAATAAACACTAGATAAAATGAAAATGATGCAAGTCCTGATTTGACCTGCTGACACTGAAATTAATGGGCTGAAAAAAAACACTTGGGAGTCAACAATTTCCATCTAGATCAGTGCTTATCAAAGTGTGGTTCGTGGACCACTGGTGGTCCGTGAGTGCCCCCTAGTGGTCCCTGAGTATATTGGTAAAATTTCACATTTTAAATAAATACATTTAAGTTTTCCGCACTATCTCCACAATGGAGCGAGCTTGAGTTTCAATGTCATGATATAGCCCAGCGCAACACCATCACACATGTTGCCACTTGTCTGTACCATTTTCAGGCGATTTGTAATCTGTTCTAGAAAAACGATATGTTTTGGATATTTGTGGAGTTAGGTGGTCCGCGAGTGTTTTTTTATTGGTTAAGTGGTCCTTGGTATGAAAAAGTTTGAGAAACACTGATCTAGATGATCTAACTTTGCTATTTGGAAAACTTCTACTACACGCACATAAGTATTCCACAGAGAAAAGTTTTAACACATCTCAGTATGAAATATTCGTGTGAGATGTATGTATGTAATACATATTTATTTATGCCACTACAAGAATGAAAACACCTCTTCCCAACTGAATAATAGGGTGCTGTAAGTAGTGGTGTGCACCTTTTTGGTTACATTTTCTATTAGGGCTGCTCGATTATGGCAAAAATCATAATCACAATTATTCATTGAATTTGAAAACATCCGTTTATTGAACTTTAAAAAATAAAAAATAATAATAATTTGAACAGTATGTTTTTAACAGTTGATTACTCTGAACTTTAAGTATAATTCCACTGAAAAACCAATACAAAATTAAAATAAAATAAAAGTATACATTTATATCTACATTTAAATAAATAATATCAAAAATAATAAATACCAATAAAGATCAACAAATATCTTGGAGCGCACTTCCACAACCTACTAAACATATATAAATATGATAACTAATGCCACTCACAAACTGTAATGTTTAATTATACTGCTAACCACAGTACTCTTATTTTAGTAACCCCTTATCCGGAAACCGGAAGTAGCGAGCTAAGAGGCTCCGGCATGACGACTTAGTAAAATGTGACTGTACGCTAGAGACCGGAGCATGGAGGACCAGAGAATAAAGACACGGCAACGTATTATATGGATTTATTAAACAGACTGCAAGTCACAACCTTTATATATATATATACAGTCTATGGTCACAACACAACCTGGCCGAGAGGGCTTTTAGGGAGGGGCGAAAGCGCATGCGCGGGCAGGACGTATAATGCAAGACAAATTGAGAGCATTATTGCGAAAGGGAATGAAGCAAAATAATCGTTTTATTTCGATGACGCTGTTTTCGTAATCGTTGCCAGCCAAAATCGTAATCGAGATTAAAATACGATTAATTGCACAGCCCTATTTTCTATTATATTATTGTGGCTCTCTCCAAAGTGATCTTTTTACATGCAGTGCTTCTATTGTTTTTTTTTTATAAATCTGTTGTTATTTTATGACATTCGACCCTAAAATAATGTTTTTCCTATTGTGGTTATAATAGGAGATTCATTGTGCTGTTCGATTAGAGTTTGACCAGCCAGTTAAAGCAGTTCTGCACCCCTTGTTTTTTGTTTTGTTGGATTTTTTGTGAATGGTTAAATGTCAACAAAAATGGATTGAAACACAACGTTACGTAATGTAAAAAACATAAATGAGTAACTGCATAGCAGTACTTTTATTGTTGGTTTACACTAGTAAAGTCAAATAGTCAAAATAAGTCAAATTTGCCAAAGCACACAGGTTGTCTAAAGGCTGCTGAGACAGCTTGGTCATCATATCCTTTTCACAGCAGACTTTTTTGCCCCTTTCACACCAACGCAGTTCCAGGGCCGGTTCAGAGCTAGAGCCTGATAAGCACCGTTTTTTCCTGCCCACACCGCAGCAGAGCCGGCTCTTTTCCCCGAAAACCGGTTCTCACCAAGCTCCAAAAAATTGTCGGCCAAGAAGCAAGAACCGCATAGTCGGAGGCAGGGCCGAGATCAACCTGAGCAACAGTTTATGGCGAGAACGGCAAATTAAAGTTGAAACAAGCAGTAGCGCTGAGCAAAGTGACTAGAACGCAACCACACACTTTATAAAGTCAGGCAACACTCACCAGGCTTCGTGTGATTCTGTTTATTTGTACCTTACTTTGACCATCCGTTCACTGTTATTGATCATTGTGGAGAGAGGCAGACGTGTTGTTTTGTATTATAGCAGCTATCGGATGGAATCAATACATGGGCTGCACAGGTTGTCGTGTCCGACTATCACAAGTAGAATCATAATGAAAAATACGCCGGTAAAATGTGCCTGTAGAAAACGGCTTATGCCACAATAGGATAGCAACAAGTAGTCAAGATAGTCAGTTTAGCTTCGGTTGCTATGCTAACATCACCACCAGAGAAACTTTCATAACAGCCATCATTAAATGTTAAATAAACTGTAATTTTCCTACATTGGCCATTCTAAGTTTCTGCTGTGACAAAGGTCAAGACCACGAAGAAAAAAGGTGTCAAACCTACCAGATCTTTTGTCATTTAGCATGGGGGTAACGACGAAGATAACTCCTCCATGGTGTGCAGATGCATAGATGGAGTAGACCGGGTATCCAATGACGTAAGTCTGGAAGAGATCAAGCAATAGTCATACATGGCTGCCAAACATCAGAGAAAACATAACAAGCTCTTTCCCAAACTGATCTCAAACTAGTCCTTCCCTATTGCTTTGTTGTGCATCAAGTCACATTATGTGGGGCTCACTATACGAAGGTATAAATATATAGGAAAAACTGTGACAGGGTACCCACTCCACAATATGAACAACTTGCTTACGCTGCTGTTAGATAAGAGGATTTCAAAGTGTGAGAGGGTTTTTGATCAGTGGGGTTTCTGTTACAGCTAAGTTGACTCGTTTGCATTTTCTGGGCTATTCTTTGTGTGGCCATTGTGCCTGGTCGTGGTCCCTTTAAGAATCAGGATGACATCATCAGATGGGTGTGTCAGGTGATCATTAGACAGGAAATAGGCAAAGCATGGCTCTGTGAGCAATGTGTTATTGTTTGTTAGAAATCCAGCTATATCTGCACACGTCTTAATGCCTTTGATCGCATCGTATGTAAGTATTGTTTATGTTTGTGTTATTAACAATTACAGATGATTATTTTTAGGAAATATTGTATTCTGTGGTGTTTAATGCTGGAGATCTTCCGAGTTGTCTCAATATTGTACAAGGCTAATGCAAGGAGAGTTAAATGAATAAATGTACAAATGGCTGATTATATGTTTAAAATATGAGGCCATTTATAACTGTTTAAGTTCTAGAATTACAATAAATACATTAAAAAGATTACAGTAAATATAACAAGGCAATTCAATTAATGTTAAAGCTGTGTTGATTTATATCCATTGTGCATATTTGTGTATGTAGAAATGATCATAGAATTGATTATATTTTGTCTTGTTTACTTTTAGTTCCACACCTTCCTTATATCATTAAACCTGTGGGCAAAGGATTCACGTCTTCAGAGTCTTGGTGTACGGAGAGAGTTTATCTGGCTGTTAAGATATATACACTACATATACCGGGGACAGCACAGTGAAAATACGGCATTTTAGCGGGCAGGACAACGCAGTGTAAGCTGGCAGACAATGACAGCATCTTCACATATAGCCACTGGATGACCGTCAAAACAGTGTCTAAAGAGAGGAACACTATCAGACGGTGCTATGACAGAAAAGGCTTCTTCGCTAAACACGCGCTCCCGTGTTTCAGGCTCCCAACTACGATCAAGAGCATCATCAACTGGGTCCGCTGCAGTCAGGGCACGAGCGAGAGCAGAAGCAGCTAAAGCACGTCTTTCCTACGCCGAAGAGGAAATGAATCTAAGGCTGGAAAAAGCTAAGTTGGAAGCATCTATGGAAATGCTCAACATACAGAAAGAGACAGCTGCGGTTATAGCTGAAGCAGAAGTATTCGAAGCTGCTGAGGATTTAGATATTGAGAAAGAAAGGAGTAAAAACTGTTTAAGCTCTGTATCATTGGAAGCAGCATTACGCACACAGCAATATGTTGCTGACCAAGCCAAAATAACGGAGGCTAAACCTCAACTAAGTGATCATTATGGACCAGCAATTACAAAGCCAAGTCCTGGCGACAGCATTTCACATTCACAGCTCAAACCAGAAGCCAAACCTTTCATTCTCCATCAAACCAATCCTGGATCCCAATCACCTCATATTACCTCACAGCAGCCTGGCATCAACGGAGACGAGTGTGCTCGTGGTTCACGCAATGTAAAGTTTGAGAACAACCGTTGTACTCCTGGACAGTATTACAGGCCTCAAAACCATAGTGGTAATCCTTCCTCATCACCCCATCCCATGTCTCCAAATTACAATCACGACGACTCAAACCTGAATGACTTTGTGAGATATTTTGCACTGCACGAGCTTGTTGCTACAGGTTTGCTTCAATTCAATGAAAAACCTCAGAATTACAGAGCATGGAAACGGTCTTTCCAGACCGCAACCCGGGGTTTAAACCTGACACCAAGTGAGGAGATGGATCTTCTGCACAGGTGGCTTGGTAACGAGGCAAGACAACATGTCGAACAGATAAGAGCAATACACATAAATCACCCTGAAGCAGGATTAGCAATGACATGGGACAGACTCGAGCGAACATATGGCTCACCAGAAGTCATTGAAGACGCTCTGTTCAAACGCATTGACACCTTTCCTAAAATAACAAATCAAGATTATTCCAAACTGACAAAGTTAAGTGATCTATTAATGGAACTTCAATCTGCCAAAGCAGAAGGAGACTTGCCTGGTCTCTCCTTCCTCGACACAGCCAGAGGCGTCAACCCAATAGTTCAGAAGCTTCCATTCGGTCTGCAGGAAAAGTGGGCATCAGTCGGTGCATCCTACAAGCGGCAAAATCTTGTCCACTATCCACCCTTTGACTTCTTCGTGAACTTTGTCAGCCAGGAGGCTATCATGAGGAATGATCCGAGCTTCAACTTCGCCTCCCACACAGACACAGCTAAACAGAATGATAAGACAGGTTGGAAACCAAACAAATATCGGGAGGTCTCTGTCCACAAAACAGAGATCTTCCCCGGAGTCGTTACTGAAACCGGTGAGCCCCCAACGAGATCTGAGGACTTTGATAAAATGTGTCCGATACATGAAAAGCCACATCCACTCCGCAAATGTCGTACATTCCGAGCAAAGCCCATTGATGAGCGTAAGGCATTCCTAAAAGAGAATAATGTGTGCCTCAGATGCTGTTCTTCATCATCACATTTCGCGAAGAACTGTAAAATGAAAATGCAATGTTTTGAATGCAAAAGTGAAAGACACCATACAGCACTTCACCCTGGACCAGCACCCTGGATGGAGGAGGTGGTCCCTGCTCCAGAGCATGGCGGGGAGGAGGAGAAAACTTCACCTCCTCCTCATGTCACCACCAAATGCACAAACGTCTGTGGCGGAGATCTGGCAGGTAGATCCTGCTCCAAAATATGTCTTGTAAATGTATATCCATCAGGCCACAAAGACAAAGCAATTAAACTGTATGCAATTTTGGACGAACAGAGCAACAGATCATTAGTTCGTTCACAGTTCTTTGAAATGTTCAGTGACCAAAGTCCGAGTGTTCCTTACACATTGAGAACATGTGCTGGAGTGAAGGAATCAGCAGGAAGAAGAGCCAGTGGCTATGAAGTTGAGTCTCTGGATGGAACTGTCCACATCCCATTACCCAGCTTCATAGAATGCAATGACATTCCTAACAACAGAAATTAGATCCCAACCCCTGATGTGGCTCTCAATCATGGACACCTCAAGTCAGTGGCGCACCTCATCCCAGACATTGACCCACAAGCACCTATCATGCTTCTCCTGGGTCGGGACGTTATCAGAGTTCATAAGGTTCGCAAACAGATGAATGGCTCACACAACCAGCCTTATGCTCAAAAGTTAGATCTGGGGTGGGTCATTGGAGGCAATGTTTGTCTAGAAAGCGTCAACAAACCATTGACGATCAACAGCTTCTACACGAAAACCACAGAACTAGAGTATCCTATTCTCCAAGTCACTCAGGATTCAGATGGGAAAACCTCCTGTGATGCTGACCACCTTGGAAGTACTGTGCCCAATCTGGACCATTTGCCTTTTGTGCCGACAGATCAGAACCCCACAGATCATGTAACACGTTTGGTGGCTCCAGGTCATTTAAAAGACTAACTGGCTGACTGGACCCAAGTTTCTGTCTAAGCCAAAGCCAAGTATCTCTGAGAGCACCTATGATCTTGTGGATCCGAGTCCAGACCCAGATATCCGGCTTCAAGTGTCTACTTTGAGCACTGCAACAGCTCACAAGCAGCTTGGTTCCCAGCGATCTACCAAGTCCTCTTTATGGGAGTCACTCACTCCTTCTGTTACTCGCCTCTTGCACATCGCATGTGTGTTCAAGGCAACCCCAAAAAAGAACAGTTATCGTAAGGGCTGGCATTGCTGCGAGGCAGAATTCACTGTTGAGGAATCCAATCAGGCCGCAGATATCATCATTCAAGCATGCAAGAAGTGGCAGTCAAATCACGTACCAAGATATGAATGGCCTCTTCGACTGACAACACAGACTGTTCCTAACAAAAACGGGAAGTTGCATCAGGTCGAGGTGAAGGTCATCGAACCAGGAGGGACTTCGCTCTTTCTTAGGCCTGTTGCAGAGATGGTGCCTCTTCTCCCCCCAGATGGCTAGGTAATGGAAGTGTTCTAGATTTGGGTGACGTGTATCACGCCAGACGGGGAGTGTTCTGTTACAGCTAAGTTGACTCTTGTTTGCATTTTCTGGGCTATTCTTTGTGTGCCCATTGTGCCTGGTCGTGGTCCCTTTAAGAATCAGGATGACATCATCAGATGGGTGTGTCAGGTGATCATTAGACAGGAAATAGGCAAAGCATGGCTCTGTGAGCAATGTGTTATTGTTTGTTAGAAATCCAGCTATATCTGCACACGTCTTAATGCCTTTGATCGCATCGTATGTAAGTATTGTTTATGTTTGTGTTATTAACAATTACAGATGATTATTTTTAGGAAATATTGTATTCTGTGGTGTTTAATGCTGGAGATCTTCCGAGTTGTTGTACAAGGCTAATGCAAGGAGAGTTAAATGAATAAATGTACAAATGGCTGATTATATGTTTAAAATATGAGGCCATTTATAACTGTTTAAGTTCTAGAATTACAATAAATACATTAAAAAGCTTACAGTAAATATAACAAGGCAATTCAATTAATGTTAAAGCTGTGTTGATTTATATCCATTGTGCATATTTGTGTATGTAGAAATGATCATAGAATTGATTATATTTTGTCTTGTTTATTTTTAGTTTCACACCTTCCTTATATCATTAAACCTGTGGGCAAAGGATTCACGTCTTCAGAGTCTTGGTGTACGGAGAGAGTTTATCTGGCTGTTAAGATATATACACTACATATACCGGGGACAGCACAGTGGGGTTTCAGCGGAATGGATATATTACATTTAGGGCCGGGACTCGATTAAAAAAATTAATCTAATTAATTAGAGGCTTTGTAATTAATTAATCGAAATTAATCGCATTTTTAATCACATATAAATATTTGACCTGAGAACAGTGAGAAGCAATTTTTTTCACATGGATTTTAGTATACCATTAGGCGCATTCACACCGCAGTACTTTTCCCACAAAGGTTCATGAGAATTTAGTTCATGAGAACTCTTTGAACCTGGGGGTGGATTAGGCAAATGAAGCCGCTGACGTCACTTCTTCTTCTTCTGCTTTGGGTTTACTGGCAGGCCGCAAACCACTTCACGGCGTATACTGCCGCCCAAAGTCCCCGGCCGGAAGTCCCCGGAGTTGGGGATTGGCTTCAGTAGAAGCTGCTGGGACTCCCAGCAGCTTCTACGCCGACACCTCCTCATCTCCACCGCTCCCATGTTTTATTTTATGTTGCCATAAGTTAGTCTCTCTGCGTTTCTGCGCTGGGCTAATGCTAATAATGCTAATGCGAGGATAATAAAATGGCAGCTTCACAAAACTTTTTGGGAGTTTTACGGGGCGTGGTTTGCAATCCGCCCAGCCAATCAGACATATAGCTCTTTTCTCACAAGAGAGCCGTACGAAAGTCCCTGCTCTCTAGCAGCTCTCTGCTCTCTAGCAGGGACTTTCGTGGGGTAAAAAGGTTCTCATGAACTAATTTTAGTACCGGCTCTTTTTGGTGTGAACGCGATAAATGAGGCTAACGTCCACGCTAGCTTCCACGCTAGCTGCTATATGTTTTGCATTGAGGTGATACTTGAGGCTTGATGTGCTGCGGTGATATGCGAATTCCTTTTTGCATAATTTGCACACAACCGTGCTCTTATCGACGCTTCCATCCATCCGTTTTTTAAAACAACATTTCCCACTGTTGTTCACTGTGGTTTGTTGTTGTCTGAAGTCATGAACGTTAGTTGGTGCTCCAGTATAATCGGTACGCCTGAAACTCATCCAGTGAGAAACGTTCCGCGGTGCAAAAATAGGTGCGATTAAAATGCGTTAATTTTTGTGTAATTAATTAATCTTAATTAACGCGTTAAAGTCCCGGCCCTAATTACATTACATTTTTACATAGAATAGCTTAAATGTGTGAGAAAGAGGTGGTTTAGAGATGCAGTTTTTTTTTTTTAGGAACATTTTTCTTTTACCTTCTAAACTAATACAGGTTTTTGGACAGTCCTGTTTATAAACTTAGTAGTTTAAAATCATGTCAATCAAATTTTTTTTTGCTATGGTGGCTCTTTTTTTTTAAATGTCGGGATGATCCACACTGATTCTAAAGCATGGAGCGTAAACAAGACAATAATCAAGCTGTACCTTGATGTGGATGCCCTCTGTGAAGTCCCAAAGTCTGACAGTGCCATCTGCTGAGCAAGAGTACGCCTGCAACAAAATATAACAATAAAATCATTATACAAGCTTAAAATAACAATGTTAGTCCTATGAAGCAAGTAATGTCTGAACCAACAAAATAGTGTAACCAAGTCTTTCAAATTTGAATAAATAAAAAAAGAGTATAACAGCTTAAAAAGGTGGACGACCATACAATCATACTTACAAGACTAGAGATAACGCAAAAAGAAAAAACGATATCGTTTTAAGGCGAGACACGGCAGGCAAAAACATCGTTTTTCAAGTACTGGTCAATTTTGAGATTTTGTGCTATTTTGATTCCATAACATGTTTTCTTTCAGGCTTTTGGAAGGAAAACGTACAAAATACACATTTAAGTGTTTATTTTACTATAGTTTGTCTATTTGCGTCTGTAGATTTCTCCTAAATTCACCAAAAGTTAGCATTCTAACGTAACATAAAGTACCGCGACCGCTGTGTGCACCATGTCATCAGAGGTATCGCTGGAAAGCTCCGTCTCTCCTGCACAATCTCATCGGATCCAAATATGGTCATTTCCTTTGTATCAACAACCAATCGTGAAAGCACAAAGGGGTCTTAAACCAAGAAACGAAATCTCATTGGCTGGTGTCAATTTCTGACAATGTGATTCGTTCAGATGCGTCACGTGGTGTGCTAAAACACTTCCTGGTTAGCTTTCAGCTAGAAATTGAAATCTCAAAATGCCAAAAGAACGGGGAAAAAAACGTTCACAGAGAAGACGACAACAATTGTCACTTGCACGAAGCAAGGTTATACAAAAAAAAATGACCCTGAACATGAAATACCTTCACGGATTGCGTCGATGCGCAAGCTGTCATCCAAAGAACAGGAGGGTTTAGCTAGCGCCTCACTGCAATCTTTAAAGGTCGTTTTCTCAAAATGAGTTTTTTCTCCTACTCTGAGTTCGAAATTTCAACTTCAGTAGCACGTAGATACACAAAACCTTCCAGTTATATTCCTATCAATATTATGAAGGCTTTTACAGAAGGGTTTGTTCATATATCATTCATAGCCTGAATTATACAACATTGTATACCTAAAAACATGGCGAAAATGGATATTTTAGGGCTGTTGACAGTATTTTCTGATTTATGGAGTGATAAAAATAGATATCCAATATCCCTTCTGTAAAAGCCTTAGATACTAATATGACTACAAAATGAAACAAGAATTTTGAATCTGGCTATATCCAAAGTTCAGATTTCGATTCCTGAAATGTGTTAAAATATGTGCATATTTAATGAAATAATGGATAATTTGCATATTTAAACATGCTATTTCAGAACACTTGTAATACAAAAGACAATTGCCTTATTGTAAGTAATTAACTGGAGAAATTTCTAGCTGATACCTTTAAGTTAAAAAAATTACCCTATTCACCTGGGGTGTCTCGCCTTAATGCATTTTAAAATGATTTGTTAATGATTTTAAAACGTTTATTCACAAATATTGTGCTAGTTTGGACATCATCACTCGGGAGAGAAACTATATGGTGACTTGAATTTATATTTAACATTTTAAGGAAACCCCCTTTTCCATTATCAATTAAGTAAACTAAAAATCAACCTTACAGTGAAAATGTTTTACTTTTATGGTTGTTCTGAAGTCGGTTTCAACCACGTAAGAATTCGTCTTTTTTTAAGGCAAGTAAACAGTCTGACTAAGATGGATCTTCGTTCACAGGGAGGTGCATGCCGGATGATGTACCTGTAGGTGGTTGGAGGGTTTGAGCAGTACACCGGTCACTGCGTCGGTGTGTCCCCGCAGGTCGTGGACACACTCTTCAGTGGAGGTGCTGAACACCTTCACACACTCTCCTGAGGCGCACAGCAGGAACCTACACACACACACACACACACACACACACACACACACACACACACACACACACACACACACACACACACACACACACACACACACACACACACACACACACACACACACACACACACACACACACACACACACACACACACACACACACACACACACACACACACACACACACACACACACACACACACACACACACACACACACACACACACACACACACACACACAATAATATAATCATTTTAACGACATTTTGCGTAACAGTTTAAAAACATTGCTAAAGTGTCAGAGAGATTAGCTGGTGATACTTTGTATCAGCAGCAGCTTCAACAGTTAGCTAGCAGCTTGTGTTGCTAATGCTAACGGCCAGCACCGGCTTCAGCACGCTGGCTAACTACCACTGGTAGATTCGCGGGAAAACCTTCCACCGAATATTAAACATTACCGGGATGAAAACACACCCTCACCTTGAGTCCTGGGTTATGACAGGCTGCCTGGAGTTAATTTTAGAGCCACCTCGATGAACCACGCGGATATCCCCGTGTCCAACCATGTTTTCATTGAATTCAACTTTCACCTCTGAACGCGTCACTGCGACCTGGTCGCGACACTGTGTGTGAGTGCTGCACTGCTCCCTGCTGCACGGGAGGGGCGCAGCTACTGGTAATACATAATGAGCAATTCCATCATGCCTTTTAAAACACTTATTATATCTTTCCTTTTTTAATCCATTATGTTGCATTTATTCTTAAGTAAGCAAGTAAGTAATCACTACTACAAGTACTATTACTATTTGAGTCATTTCCTCGCTCCTCGGTCTCGGTCTCACCGGAAGTTGATTTGTCTGCGCCATCTTGAGTAGCGTCCCAATGGCCTTATTTTTGCCGGAGGACCGAGGAGCGATAATGGAGGAGCGATAAAGGAGGAACCACCATCCTCCGATGAAATCCTCAGACACTCGCGCCGCCCCCTTACTGTGTATCGCTCACTGATTGGACGATGCAGCGCATGCACTGATCTGATGCTTCTTGACATGAGAGCAGTTTCCCAGCGGAGTGAAGAAAACACATGAACCTCACGGTAGTCACTCCTCAGTTTATACCGTGTTTTGTTTCAATTAATGTATAATTTTGTTACAAATATGTGATATATCTGAACAACAAAGTGGTCAAAAATCATTTTATTCATTTTTTGGAAACATTTTCATGATCGCTTTTTTCGTTTTACATTTTCATTTATTGTCATTTCCATTCAGTCAGTCATTAAGTGCTATTAAAATGTTAATGTGCTACATATCCAAGCAAACAAACAAAGTGTGCAATCCAATGAATGTTAATCTAACTGGGTTTTGATAGATAATATATCTCTTTTTCTTCTCTCAATTATTTTATTTCTATTGTGCACTCTAATCAATATTAATCAAACTATTGTTCGTTTATACATTTTAAGAATGGCGTTTATCTTTTTTGAGAATTAGTTCTTATTTTATTTTATTTATTTGGGTCTATAACAGATGATACAAATGTTTGTGTCAGTAAATGTGTACTAACAGAGGCGGGGGTGTGTGTGGAAATAACGGGGACAGAGCTGGCTGCTGTCAGACGATCAGCTGTGCGGCGTCATCACAAACGGACGTCGCTTCACGTGACGCTCCAGAGGAAAGGACGTCCCATTGCTCTTAAAACTCATTTCCCTGCTTCTCGTGGTTTCCTTGCGTCCCTCCATGCTTCCCTGGTGGGAGGGACTAGTCACAGGGAAACAACGCAAGTGAAGGAAGCAAGGATTCCATTTAACCGAAGTGAGAAGGGCACTGAGCAGAGGCGCGGGAAGGTATTTTGAGTGGGGGTGCTGAGGTGCTGGACTCCAGTGAACACTATTACGGGCACTATAGACAGTTGTGCACATAACTTTTTTTCCCTAGTTCGCAAAGGAGCACCTGGAGATGTTGCTTGGTGCGCATCCTTAAAATGAAATAAACCGGACCTTTTGAGGGGTACTTGACTTTATAAAGGGGGGGGAGGTGCGCTAGTGAGCACGCCCATGAACTGTTCGGCCGTGCCTCGCAGCAGGGTTACTGTGCGGAGCGCATAATGCAGACCTTCCACGCGATAGCGAGGGGTAGAGCGAGGGATCTCAGATGCCGTCACGCTCGCGGATGGATTACAAAAATTAAACCTAAATGGCTCGGGAATTATGCTTTGGCGGCCGGCTCCCGGGCCGTATACGGATCGCTAGACCATTTGGTACGGCCTTCGAGGTAATTTATAAACAAAGTGGCCTGTGCCTGGTGGTGGGGCCCAATGTGATATATTTTCATGGGACCCAAAATCCCTGGCAGCGCCCCTGGGTGGTTGCGCACCAGTTATGTGCAGCCCTGACTATAGAGCACGCACAAAAGCACTCCCCACACGCAAACACACTACACCCGCGACTGTTACAATGAAGGCTCGATAATCAGCTCACGGCATAAAGGCAGGTGTAAAGTGCTATTTTTTACGAGTGGGGAGCGGACCTCACCTCCTCTAGGGGGGTCCGGGGGATGCTCCCCGGGAAGATTTGTTTTAAATATTGAAGTTAAAAGCATCAATCTGGTGCATTTGAGAGCAACATTAAGAGATCTATGGATACATCTCTCAACACCCAGATGAAACACAACTGTAAGCAGATGTTCTTTTTCTTTATGGATATTTTACAAATCACTCCCCTTTCAAACTGTATTCTTGTTTTACTGCCATATAGTATTTCATAACTGTTTTTCCTTTATTCTCTTATTTTTTTTATAACGATAGTGTTCATATGAAAGTGTGCCGCGGAAATAATCTTTTGAATAATTTGTGACCAAACCGTTTGAGACCCACTGAGATAACTTAGACTAAAGTTAACCATCTAAACACTCAGAGTCCTTTAGCTCACCTGAGCCTCTCAGTCTGAGAGGAGAGCTCTCCTCCAGCTTTTTGTGGAACCAACAACAGCTCCGTATGTCCGTTAGTGCAGCTAGCTAACCAGATGCTAACAACACGGTCCCTGCTGCTGGCACCGGTCCCTCTCTCTCTCTCACACACACTAAATGCGCTATTTCCGCACGCACACGCACACACACACACACACACACACACACACACACACACACACACACACACACACACACACACACACACACACACACACACACACACACACACACACACACAGAGAGCCGAGTTTGAATGACACAAGCACACTTTTATTTCCATGCAACTCTGATTGGTCTGGTGTCTTGCCTCTGTTGCATTCACTGAACACAGGAAATCACAGTCCTGCCGTCCTCTCGAGTGTCATGATGAGGTTCACGTAAAGCACGGTTAATGTATTATATTATTGAGGTAGAATTGTCCGGTGCTACAGAAAAAACATTCGGAGGCCACTGGTTTATTTTCACCTGAGTATTGCGAAGAAGCACCAGGTATCCTTGCTTAATGTTGTGATGGCTCTTTTGCCACTTTGAGCGACTCTGAAGAGTTGAGGGATGAAGCCAAGTTGACGACCTCTCAAATTGCTGAGAGCCTTGGTTTCTGTTGCTGCATTCTATGAATTGAGTTTGAACTTCTGCGTCAGAGTCTGGCTCTATGAGGTCATAAGATGTTTCCACGTTGTCCTCTGTACGTTGGAAGATCTTACTACCCAGTGAGTCGTCTTCGGTGCGCTAAGCTGAACCACTAGCGAGCTGTGAACTTTCCACGTCAAAAGAACTGCGGACCCTATGTTTATTCTCAGCGAGTTTCTCTTTCGGAGTAAGATGGTTCAGACAGGGCATGAAGTGAGAGTGATGCCCGTTCTCGAGGATGTGAGTGCGGAACACACTTGCATCTTTGGGTTTGTGAGCTGAGCCTAGACAGGCTTCGCCAATGATGACCCAGCCAAGATCCAAGCGTTGGGCATATGGTGCCTCATTGGGTCCATTGTGCTGGTCTCTCACCTTGTGGACTTGTAGGACGTCCAAGGAGAAGAAGGATCTGAGCCTCTGGATCAAGTTGTGGAATGTGCTGAGCAATGGAGTGGAGGTGAATGTGACATTCATCCACCTCTGGCGTAGGTATCTCTGACCTGTCTTTCGGGATGTAGTTGCATTCTATGAGAGTCGGGAGATTAATGCTGAGACTTCCATCTAAAGGTTGTGCAATGAAGCTTATGGCTCTCCTTCCAGAAATCTCAGTGAGACCAGCGCATGTCTGTAGTGTGTAGGGAGTATCTGTGCCTTCAACGCCAAAGAGGTAAAAAAACTCTGATCTGGCGAGTGATGGATTGCTCTGGTCATCAAGGATAGCGTAGAGTCTCACTGACCTGTCAGGTCGTCCCTTAGGATACACTGTGACGAGACAGGTCTTTGAGCAGGAGCTTGGCCCGTTGTTTTCTCCACAGACCTCCGTACACTTAGAGTTCACTGTCGGAGATGACTCAGTGTCATCCTCCCCGCCGTTCTCTGACTCAGGGTTCTGGTTATGCCATGGAGCTGGCCCAGGATGAAGAGCTGCTATATGCTTGTTGCTGTTGCACTCTTTACATTGAACTGCAATATTACAGTCTTTTGCAAGATGTTTGCTAGAAGAACAACATCTAAAACATATGCCACCCTCCCTAAGAAATGCCTTGCGCTCTTCTAGTGTCTTGGTCCTAAAGCCTCTGCAATATTTAAGAGGGTGAGGCTTTTTGTGGATAGGACATTGCTTTTCGACATCAGGCTTGGCACTGGAAGTCTCTGTATTGTCAGAGTCAGACATAGACAAGAGACCTCTGTCATGTGTGAGGAGATGAAGTTCTTAGAGCTGTCCATCTTCTTAACTGTGTTATCCTGCTTCACTATTGTAACAGTTGAAGAAGAGAGAAAGCAACTTGGGTCGTTACGGATGTAGGCCTCTCTGCAGAATAAGTCAGCAAAGTAGGTGAATGGGGGGAAATGCACATGGTTCTGCTCTTTGTACATACTCCCATGAGACATCCATTTATCCTGAAGGTTGAATGGCAACTTCTCCACAATAGGGTTTAGGGACTTGAGAAGTGTCTTGAAAGAGGACTTGAGACGGTCGGTACGCCGACAGGACACGGGGAGCTGGCGTCGGCCGGTACGCCGACAGGACTCGGGGAGCTGGCGTCGGCCGGAGAGCCAACAGGAGACGAGGTGCTGGAGTCGGCCGGTACGCCGACAGGACATGGGGAGCTGGCGTCGGCCGGAGAGCCAACAGGAGACGAGGAGCTGGAGTCGGCCGGTACGCCGACAGGACACGGGGGGCTGGCGTCGGCCGGAGAGCCAGTACTGGAGCCGAAACCGGAGCCGGAACCATGGCTGCTGGGGCCGGAACCATGCCTGCTGTAGTGTTGTCACGATACCAACATTTTCGTTTCGATACCGATACCAAGTCAAGAATTGCGATTCCGATTCTTTTTCGATACTTTTCTTAAAAAAAGGGAAACAGTCTTAAATGTAATTATTGTGCTTTATTTCACACCAAAACCATAACCATAACACACACTTTTAAACAATGAGAACAATAAACAAAATAAATGACAAGAATTCGTATTAAATCAAATTAAGCATCATCTCAAACAACTTTTTTGTTTTATAAAATATAATTTTAAAAATATTTTATTAACATGTAATAGTACAGTAATATAAATAATTATTGACAAAATGTATATTGCAGATGTTAGCCACATTGGTAGGTTAGCTAAAAAGATAGCCATATTAGACAGTTATCATTGCCATTAATTGCCTCGTCAAACTACGAAAACGTTCGTTTGTCACAAAATAAATTACACTTGTTTGACTTAGATGTGAGGGCTTGAGCATGATGTAATTATGTTATCTATCACATTCGCTAACCTGTCTGTCTTTACATTCTTTAAACAGCTCTGGATGCCGGTCGGCGGGTGCTTAGCCAAGTCTGATGTGTTGGCTCCCTTGGTTTGCAGGGATCTAAAACATGTCTCACAGACAGGCCTCGTGGTGTCCGTAGGCTTGCCCTCACTGTCAGAGATATCGCTCAAATACTTCCACATTTCGCTTCTGGCGTCTTTTTTGTCAATAAGCCGAGGCGCAGCGGCAGTTGCACTCCCACTTGCAGCCATGCTTCTCGTTTTCTCACATGCTCTGCCAGCTAGCACGTGGCCGCGTGCACGAGAGAGGGGAGGGACTTAGAGCGTGCTTGAGAGGGGCGGGACTGCAGACATGGCTGCAGTGCAGGGAGTGGAAGCAGAGCGCTGAACACACACGGCTCTTATTAAAACGGCGCTTTCTCACCGGAGTACTTTTCCCCGTGATTCTTAAAGAACCGATACTAATGAAACGGAGGAATCGTACCGTTTTTAACGGCAGGGTATCGCGGTACCTTTCAAGTATCGGTACACCGTGCAACACTAGCCTGCTGGGGCCGGAACCATGGCTGCTGGGGCCGGAACCATGGCTGCTGGGGCCAGAACTGGGGCTGGAGCCATGGCTGCTGGGGCCAGAACTGAGGCTGCTAGTAAAAATGCTTAGCTTCTCAGGCAACAAGCTCCTAAGCCAGGGCCTGCTGTCAACCTCCCTGCGTGCCTCGTTAAGGGCAACATCTTTGGCCTCTCTGGATGAGGCCCTCCTCCAGTCATTGAAAATACATTCCAGATTGTATTTAAGCTCATAAAGCTCTCGGCTAAATGAAAAAACTGTTGGGTCCATATTGGTCTGTTCGTACTGTCAGGTTTGGGGAAAATAGGATCCAAATGCAGTTAAAAAATACAAAAAAAGGTTTGTTAACAAAAAGCGAGCTTTATTATAAAAAGCCGAAGGCATGAAAAAACAAGAACTAATGAACAGAAACAAAACCGGGGAGCACGACAGACAGGAACAAACTTACAGACGGGAACAGGCAGGAGACACGGACACGCATAGGTGACAGGGACATGAAATGACGACGAACAGACATGGAGCACAGGGGAAGACAAGACTAATACACATAAGGGTAATCACAGGACAAGACACAGCTGGCAGGGGAGGCAGAAACACAACGGCAACAGGTGAACACAATGAGGCACAATCAGACACAGGAGGGAAACTAACGACAGGAAGGCAAACACAGGGAGTAGGATCAGACAAGACACAAGGAGGAAAACATTTCAAAACAAAAGGTGGAAAATGAAAACAAAAAATCCAAAACCATGACAATAGGTCCCCTTTAACTAACAATAATGCTTAATTTATTATATCAAAACAATGCCTGTCTATCTAACATAACATCCCAATAAGCTGCTAGCAACTGTAAAACACTAGTGCTAGCTAATCTTTTGCAAAATATTAAAAGTGAGGCTATTACAGTAGACCTAACGTTAGTCTAGTAGCCTCACTTCTAATATTTTGCTAAACATTTGCTAGATACATGTTGGCTAGCTAATGAGCTTCACATATCAACCTAAAAAACGGCGAGGCTCCACTCGCAGCCCCCCCCCCCCTCCGCACCACAGTTACTCCACTGCGAGACGCCGCACGCACCCCCAACTCTGACTGACTTCCCGCGTCCCTGTGTAACTGGGAAACTGATAGAATTGGATCATAAAATCGTGATGTTTTTGCAACTTCAGCATAGGGGATTGGGATGTTTATTGAACTTCGGCTTTCAACTGACTTACCTTCGAAACACATGTAGGCCTATGGCTCTGCCGCTCAGCGCTGCTGCTTGCCTCTGTCTGTGTCTGCGTTCTTCGCACCTGCCTGTAATCTGAGAAGGTCCCGCCTCTCTGGCTGGCTCCCGCCCGGAAAATCTTCAGTGTTGATTGACACTTCAGTAATAGCCTATCAGATAGCGCTGTGGGCGGGACATTGCTCGTATACACAGAGCGGTGACTGCAGCCAGAGAAACGGCCGCATCAAAGCCAAAGTTTTATCGGCAATTTGATAAAAAAAAGGCCGATACCGATAATCGGTCAAATGCGGAATATCGGCCCCGATAATCGGCCAGAGGGAAGCAGTTCTCGTAGAGCAAGAAATCTAACTACATCACCGAACCCTGAGCGGTCAACAGAGAGAGTTTGTGGAGCTGGATTGGGAGAGTGGACGAGAGTGGCTGATGTGAGCCCATGGGGTAGGATCCATCAGGGTTAGCATCCGGCTTTATTAGCTGGGATGGTAAGATATGTGTTCTTTTCCTGTTAAGGGCACTCTCAGAGTGATCAAAAGCAACGTTATTGAGAGCAGTAGGATTGTGTGGCTGAGGCTGATGATGTGCAAGATCTACGAGTGTATGCTGCGAGGCAGCTTTAGAATGACACTGAACGTACTCGCTAGTAGTGATGGCAAAATGAAGCTTTGAATGAAGCGTCGAACCACTTGGACAATTGTGTCGGAAATAGGTTCATTTCTCGAAGCTTTAGTTACAGCGACCTCTCCTGGCGAAGTGCAAGGCTGCAGTGGGTTTAACGTATCTTTGCCTTGAAAAATATTCGATGCACACACACAATGAGACTGAATATCATGTTCTATTTGCAATTAAAGATTGATAATTGTGTGTATTGGGTTATTGAGAAGAGACTAGAGAGTGCTAGACATGTTTTTGGGCGGAGAGGGCATTTTATCAGTTATTAAAGTTGAAAAGCAATGATTAAAATACTTCCATTCCGGGATTTGAACCAGCTGCGCGGAGGACATCGCCGCATTCGGGCCGCCGGCTGTACCCACTGGGCTATCTATTGCTTGAAATATTTAACTGTTTTTATATTACTGATAATTGTCTTTTTGTTCACAACTTCTCCACAGTGTTTCCCGAGCCAGAACGACCTATCTTTCTTCCTGGCTTGCTCTATAATGATATCAAATGCAATACCAACAACAACTCAACAGCAACAACGCAAACTACGACAACAACCCACACATTGTGCATTGTTTAGAGCGGTCTTAAAGTGTTGAAGCGCTCAAATTTGAAACTGTTTCAACCTGTCACCTGTCAGAATCGAGACGAGGCAGTGCATTGAATCGCGTGAATGGACCGTGAACCAGTCAAGTGATTCATTCAGGAAATGAAGCAGTTGCTGCTTCGGACGTCACATGTCACGTGATTTGAAGCAGTTGCTGCTTCGGACGTCAGATGTCACGTGATTTGAAGCAAGCTTCGAAGCACTGCTTCTATGGAATAGGAAGTCCAGGGTTGAAGCTCCGTTCGAAGCTTCAGTGTCAAACTGCCATCACTACTCGCTAGTTCTTTCGTGAGGAGATTGATGTGGAAGAGATCCAAGGTTTGCGGCCTCTGGAGCCTCCGTCTATTTGTTCTGCTGCAGACTCGAGGGCATCAGCCTCTGCTTCTGCTGCTGCAATCTCTTTGTCTAGCTTTAGCGCAGCAAGAGCTGCATCTATCCAAGCCTTTTCCATTAAAAGCTCATTTTCTTTCTGAACGAAAGCTGCACAGACTCGTGCAGCTAGAACTTTAGCTCGTGCTTTAGCTGCAGCTAAGCTAGCTGAAGATTTTTGGGAACTTGAGCTGGAGCTATCAGCTGCAGACCTGATAAGAAAGCTCCTGTCTGATGATGGACCCGCCTGTTGCTCTTCTGCGTGAGGTGTAGCATCCATCATGTAGCTTTAACGGTACGTCCACACAGCAGCTTTAAACAAATCTTCCAACGCTTCTCTGCCCATTGACTTTGAATGGGGATGACGTCATTTTGCCTCGCTTTTCGCCGAACTGCATTGTGGGGGAGCGAAGCGGAGATTTCCAGGATTTCCAGGATTCAAAAGTTGAGCAATGTTCAACTTTTGAAGCTGAGCTGGAAGCGTCAGCCAATCAAATCCCGTTTATGCAAATCTGACAGTAGAAGCGCTAGCTCGAGCACTTGCTCGATCTCAGTGCTGCATTTGATACTATCGACCATGATATCTTATTGCAAAGACTAGAGCACTTAGTTGGCATACAGGGAACTGCTTTAGACTGGTTTAGGTCCTATCTATCTGAACGCTCTCAGTTTGTACGTGTCAATGATGAATCTTCCACGCAAACCAAAGTTAGCCCTGGAGTGCCACAGGGCTCAGTGCTCGGACCTATTTTGTTCACATTATATATGCTTCCGTTAGGCAATATTATAAGGAATCATTCTGTACATTTTCATTGTTATGCGGATGATACTCAACTATATTTATCAATCAAGCCTGATGAAATTAATCATCTAAATAAAATTCAAGACTGCCTTAAGGACTTAAAAACGTGGATGACCTTAAACTTTTTGATGTTAAACACGACCAAAACTGAAGTTATTGTACTTGGCCCGAAGAATCTACGAAACAAATTATCTAAGGATATATTAACCATGGATGGCATTAATTTGGCCTCCAGTGAGACTGTAAGGAATCTTGGTGTTATATTTGATCAGGATTTATCCTTTAACGCCCACATAAAATCAATTTCAAGGACCGCCTACTTCCATCTACGTAACATTGCAAAAATCAGGCATATCTTGCCTCAAAACGATGCAGAGAAACTAGTCCATGCATTTGTTACTTCAAGGCTGGATTATTGTAACTCTTTATTATCAGGGTGTACCAAGAAGTCAGTCAAGTCGCTTCAGCTGATTCAAAATGCTGCAGCTCGTGTACTAACCAGAGTTAGGAAAAGGGACCACATTACTCCTGTTCTGGCTGCCTTACACTGGCTCCCTATAGAACACAGGATAGAATTTTAAATTCTTCTTCTCGCCTACAAAGCCCTTAATGGGCAGGCGCCATCTTACCTTAAAGAACTCATTATACCCTACTGTCCTACTAGGGCATTGCGTTCCAAGAATGCAGGGTTGTTGGTTGTTCCTAGAGTCTCTAAAAGTACAATGGGAGCCAGAGCCTTTTCTTATCAAGCTCCACATTTGTGGAATCAGCTTCCAGTTTGTGTTCGGGCGGCAGACACCCTATCCGTTTTTAAGAGTGCGCTTAAGACCTTCCTTTTTGATAAAGCTTATAGTTAGGGCTGATTAGATTCAGCCCCTAGTTTTGCTGATATAGGCTTAGTTTGTCGGGGGACATCTTACTTCTTCCTTCTCTCTGTCTATACCTGTGTACTCTCATGTTCCGATTAACCCAGCTTCCCCAAATGTCTTTCTTTTTGGTGGCTATATACGCCGGGATCCGGAGTCATGGATGATCCTGTGCTCCTCTGTCCTGGATCTTGAGTCGTGGCTGTGGTCCTGGATCATAGATCCTGGATGGATATCCTCGTGGATTCATCTTCCTATTATACACACATGCATTTCCAAACATTTGGACTACCTATGTTGCAAATGTATTATCTTTTCAATTTACACACGGCATCTATTGCACGTCTGTCCGTCCTGGGAGAGGGATCCCTCCTCTGTTGCTCTCCCTGAGGTTTCTCCCATTTTTCCCTTTAAACTGTGGGTTTTCTTCGGAAGTTTTTCCTTGTACGATGTGAGGGTCTAAGGACAGAGGGTGTCGTATTGTCATACTGATATTTTGTACAAACTGTAAAGTCCACTGAGACAAATGTAACATTTGTGATATTGGGCTATATAAATAAACATTGATTGATTGATTGATAGCCAATCAAACCGCGTGTAAGCTGGGAGAACCAGACCGCAGTTCATTTCCTCATATTCCAAACGAGAAATTACGGTAGCAAATCACCCGGTTCTTTACAACCAGAACTATTAACGGGATACAAACCGGAGGAACCAGGCATGGAGGGAGGTGGCAGAGACAGTGGGTGAAACTGGTAGGTTTTCGCCTGTTTGGGGAGTTTATATATTGCTCGCATAAAATCCCCGGGGTTTTTTGCATTGTATGTCGGGGGCGGGAGATTCATGTGATTGGTTGTTGGTCGTGTTGCTCGCAAAAAATCCCCAAGCTTTCAGACACGCCCAGCTCCAAGATTTTCAAGATTTTTGAAAAGCTGCTGTGTGGACGTACCGTAAGGGAATATCAGTCTGGCAGAGTTGAAGTTGCTTTGAAGAAACCTCTCTTGTTTACGAAGGTGTCTGCTGTGTAGAACCCGCTGTGATGCTGTGTTTTCACTATTCTGGCCCCTGGGCACGTAGCAATGATTTACACATCGCCAGATAGTTAAACATTTATTGTAGTAATCTTGTGAAACTGAAGGGTTAGGGTTAGGGTTAGCATTGCAATCAATACAATGACATGTTACAAAATATAAACATAAATGAAATCTATAAACATAGATGAATCATTAAACTTACAAACAATGCCTCTTCAAGGTCTACATGAGCAGATGTAGCCGGATGTAAGAGGAGGTACAACATGTGGCTCTCTAGCTTTTCTGTTAGAAAAACATGGCCGCTGACCTTTCAACTCAGTCATGTGACTATGTAATGTGACCTCTACTGGCCAATGAAAACACAAACAGCCAAAAATAGCATGAATATGCTGCAATCAAGCCAATTGCCTCTAGGAGGTGCTATAACAGCAAAACTGAAACTTACATGTAACGTCACATAGAGTTCTGTGCTAACGGCCTTAATATGTTTTTGCCCGTGGCTAATTCAGAGGCTTAGCGTTAGCTTTGAGGGTTTTTTAGAAAAAGAAAAAAAGATCAGTTAGCTGAGTTTCTTCCCGTTACATAGATATGAACCATTCATATTATATTAAATCTTAAGAAGCCCTCAGACACTTTTGCTTGTAGATGTTTTGATTTCGGCCCCTTGGGCGGGTCCGTGGGGTTTAAGAGGTTAATGTTGCACTCAAAGTGCACCAGATTGATGCATTTAACTTCAATATAAAAATCTCCCCGGGGGAGCATGCCCCAAACCCTCAATTTGTCTTGCGTTATACATCTAAACCCCCCTAGAGGAGGTGAGGACCCCCCTACAGGGTGTTAGGTCCACACACCTATAACAAATAGCACTTTACCCCTGCTTACACCTATATGCCGTGAGCTGATTATCGAGCATTCATTGTAAGAGTTGCGGGTGTACTGTGTAAGGGAAACTTCTGCAGCAATGGAAAATCAGGACTCAGAGAGACACAAGGAGAGTTGGAGCTTTGATGTCAAACACTGAATGTTTATTTACAAGTATCGGCCGGAGAATTTCACATCACAAGTCACACAGCCAGAGATTCTGACTGCCCTGGTGGGTTGCCATGTCAAATCTGACCAATTAACCATGTGGTTAATCCACATATTGGGGGATGGTGCGTAAACACCTGGGAACACTGGAGATACTCTTAGGCTGACCGAGAGTTGACCGGTCATAAAACTGAGACTAAGTGCAACAGCACATTCCTTAAAGGAGATAACAGACGTCAGGGTTGGTGATAAACGTCAACAGGCAGACAGGTTAAATATCTAGAAGTAAAGACAGAAATATTCCCTCACAGTTCTTCTCTTTTTATCATTTATGATAACCTTAATTAAAACATTAGTCTAATAATAATTTGGTCAATACTTAAATCAATAGACGTCTTCAGATTTGAGTGTGGTCTTACACAACATCAATTACATCACAAAGTAGAATAAGATTGAAACATTCAATCACAATGATTGATACAACCAATCATAACAGAAAAATCATCTCTCATCAATGTTTGGATCATCTTTTGTCAAAAGCACAATAATGAACACACATAAAACACAGATGCATAATAGCAAAAAACATCTATTTTAAAATAATATGTTTTAACAATTAACCATTAGTTAATCTCCTTTATCAAACTATAAATCAAAACCAGCTTGCAGTTTAAAGATTTACTTCAAGGCAATCACTAGTCAAAAGCATTTTTAAACTCAGGATCATAAGAGATCCAGCTAAGGTATACAATTCACAGTTGTGATTTGATCAATCTGTAATCTGCAAAATTGCAATGTCTTCAATTTTAGGATTACTCGACGTTTACTTCATTACATATTAAATCAAAAGACTATGGCATGATAACATAATTACATTACTTCAACTATCAATCATTATGTCATTTCATAATCTGAAGGGAAAATCAAAGAATTCTCAAAATGTTTAACAATCTGAAAAGGAAAAGTTAGGCAAATATTCAAAGACTTTTGTAAAAACCTGGAAAGGAAGGATTAAAACATTCTTAAAACTTGAAACATAATTTTAGGTCTGTCTGTGCATGGGTAATACATTGAAGAGTAGTGTTGTTAAGCCTGATTGCTGGACAATTAAGGATATTAACATTATCTGTTATAATATTAGAAATATCTTATTATGCAATACTTTATAATCTGAAAATATCAATTAATTTATTTTGTTTAGTGTGAAAGTGTAATCTGGTCTGACAAAATATATTTATCACCACTATTTAACACATGTCTGGTCATTGGAAATATAAAAACAATTATTAATTGTACATCTGTAAACATCTGGTCATTCAATTCAAATGTTATCTTTGTACGAGAGCTGGAAGAACATGTCCTCGTGACTCGTTCTCCTCCTCTCTTTATGACACAGAATGTCTGGTGTGTAAAGGCATCCTGATACTGTAGATTAGCACTGAGATGCTGATTGGCTCAAACTCTTCTTATCAGAGCGCCATATTTCAACCCCCCAATTGCTCTGCTTTTGTGTGGCTCATTCAGTGAGCACTGTATGATCCCCCAGTGAAACGGAGGCTCATCTGCCTGCATTCCTTCTGCTATCTGCTTGAGAGCAGTGCAACTGCATATTCCAAGTGGCGCATCCAGGTGCCCCCCCCCCCCCCCCCGTGATGGGAGAGGTTAGGAAGACATCTGCTCCTCCAAGAAACATGGAACCTTGTATTATAGAAGCCTCTGAAGCCCTCGCTCGTCCTGCAGGGTTGTCTGCTTGAGCCCACCGAGCAGAAAGATGAAGAAGCATCCCATCTCCTCAGAAAGTTGAAAAGTAGAATCCTCTCATCTCGAACGAGATGCTGGGGGGTGCCCTCTGCAGCCGGAGAGTGTGACCCTCTCTCTCTGACCCTTGGCCTTCAGAGCTGTCCTAGTTATTGGGTTAACACTTGATAGGGATGTTTTCCTGAGTGAAGACAACTCAAGGTAATGGATTAGCACATTATCATTTGATTACAAAAATAGGATAGGCCCCTCAGAAACATTTGGGAGCCTTCCTGACACATGCACATGCATAAATGTAAGGTTTGTGTCATTTAACATGCAAGAATCATATACTCATCAGTCCAAAGCAGAGAAATGTTATTTTAAGTTAAAGGTGAGCTAGTCCCTGTGGATATAACCCCTTCTCAATGATTCTAAATGTTATATTAATTCACCATTTACCTTTTGATAAAATATTAGTTTAGAAATACATTTCCTCTTCCATAAAACATGGTTTGAGAAATAAATGTTCCAATATAAAAGCAATTGCTCAATATAATTGACTATGCCCTCCCTTTTCTTACATATGTCACATATGAAATAATAACTCAGGAGTCCATCTAAGCATGGTGTAGTTTATAAGCTATTAATCGAGAAGACTCAGTATCAGTATGCAACTCGCAAATATCTCTTCTCTCTTTTCTATCTCTCTCTTCCCTCTTCTATCTTTTCTCTCTTCCTCATCTCTCTCTCTTCCTCATCTCCCTCTTTTTCTCTCTTCCTCATCTCCCTCTTTTCTCACTTCCCCATCTCTCTCTTTTCTCACTTCCCCATCTCTCTCTTTACTCACTTCCCCATCTCTCTCTTTTCTCACTCCCCCATCTCTCTCTTCTCTCACTTCTGTTACATATGAAATAAAATGTAGGAGTCCATGTAAGCATGATATAGATTATAATCCATTACTCGAGAAGACTCAGTATCATCTGTGTGCAGTTTACAAAAAACAATTGTGAGAAACACATATTATGCAGGAAATGCATACCTTTGTTGAAAAACAAAGCATATCTGATGCAGGAGGAAAAGCTCCATCCCCCTTAACATCTGAGTCACTACTGAAGGCATAGCATGAATGATAGTGGGTGTCTGAGGGTGTCATTACTGAGAAATGTCAAACAAATTCAAAACCTTATATTTGAAAACAGGTTTGCATTCCTCCACTTAAGGTGACGTTATCATTGGAAACAATAAAAACTAGTTGGTTTGATGTAGAATCTATAAATTGAATTGTTAGAGCAGAACAGAATGGTCGTATTGTAGCCTGAGTTATATCTCTCACAGGCTCCGCCCTCTACTGGACTCTATGGGTACTACCTTATCATGCAAGCATTCACCTACTGAGAATTCTATGGACGTCGCCGGCCCTGGGGCGGGCCTACCTGAATGCGTGCGCATCTCACTTCCGTATAAAAGGAGGCCTCGCCTCCTGACCACCATCCTTTACTCTTCAGCGAGCGGAGGTGATAGCCTAGCATTGAGTCCGAGACGTATTTTTTGAGAGAAAGGAAGAAAGAGAAAGAAAGATAGCGGGCGCCGACCCCCACCACCTCTGCTTCGAGTGTTTGGGGGACCAGGATATGGCCGAGGCGGTGCCATTTCACGTTCGCCATTCCTTCCGAGTCCGGCGTCCATGGAAGTCCACCACCCAGGGCTGTACTCTCCCTGGCTGATGATCGTGGTGGCGGGTGTGTGGGCTAATCGCTCATTGCTAGAGATGCCCCCGCCTCACCAGGTCAGAGCGATTATTGGGCCGCAAGGCCGAATAAGTAGCTTGGTCCACGAGCCTTGCCCCAGGCCCGGTTCCCCCGGGGACCGGTTCTCGGTGGCTTCACATGATATAGGGTCGACCCTACTTCATCACAGGCCACCGCCGTTGCTTGCCTTGTGATGTCCCTGGGATATCACGTCGCATGGCATTTTTCCAAAGAGGACTGTGTTGATCTCCTGGGAGCCCCCGTCTTTACGGAAGGGCTCTATGGATCGATCTCCTTGCTCACGGGATAAGGAGTAATCGCAGCGTGGCTGATTCTTGCCCATCCCCAGCGGAAGAAACACTGTCCTACACTCCCCGCCCCCGCTGTAAACCCCAGTATAGGGAGCCAGCAGGTGGGCGTGTGCACGTGAGTGAAATAAACCGTGTGCTGTCAAAGCACTGTGCGGGTTCAAGAGACGCTATTGCCGGCGTGCTGTTGTCAGAAAACACACCTTGCTTGGTATAATAGCTCCGATTAATGCATTTCACCGTTGAATGGGAAATACAGCGTTAATACGTGGGCGCGTGGCCCTCGTGAGAGTATACGCGGTGCGTTCAGGGACCTCCGCAGGGGAACGGTGGTTTACGTTTGTAAACTCTAGTTCTAGAGTGATGTGTGTGTGTGGGAAAAATGCATTCAGTGAGAACGAGTGTATTTATCCCAGAGTAAGAGTAATCTCTCTCCACAATTCCACTTTTTCCCATAATGTCCGTTTCGAAGAGACTGCATTGTGACGGCGTGCGCGGCCCCCCTCCCCTGAGGGCGGGCCGCGGTGTGTTCAAAGACCTCAGTAGAGAGAAGAGTCACCGCAGCGCCTCTTCCAGGCATGGAGGGAGGTGGCAGAGACACTGGGTGAAACTGGTAGGTTTGAAACTGGTAGATTTTTCAAGCCGTTACGGCCTGTCCACACACAGGCATGAAAAAAATCTTGAAAAATCTTGATGCTGGGCGTGTCTGAAACTTAGCGATTTTTTGCGAGCAACGCGACCAACAACCAATCACATGAATCTCCCGCCCCGACATACAAAGCAATAGCAATGTTAAAACAAAGTAAACTGGATATAAACTCCCCAAACAGGCGAAAACCTACCAGTTTCACCCACTGTCTCTGCCACCTCCCTCCATGCCTGGTTCCTCCGGTTTGTATCCCGGTAAATAGTTCTGGTCGTAAAGAACCGGGTGATTTGCTACCGTAATTTCTCGTTTGGAATATGAGGAAATGAACTGCGGTCTGGCTCTCCCAGCTTGCACGCGGTTTGATTGGCGGGATTTGCATAAACGGGATTTGATTGGCTGATGCCAGCGTGCGTGCGTGTGTGTGTGTGGATGGGTGTATTTTCTGAGTATGAGTTGGTTCAGCCCCTTAGAATAAATTAGCTTGCTTCCTGAACGTGCAAGACGAAAGTCTGAGGGAAACGAGTGCACATGGTGAGAAGACTGAAGGAACAGCACAGCACAAACAGCAAAGGTAATACATGTGAGAAAGGAAGGTTGAAACACATCAGCCTGCGGTTGCTCTTTAGCCTTACTAATGATTATTTCTGAAGGTATACACAGTGAAGGCGGTGCGTGAAAGGCACTGCGCGGCGCGCTCGTCTTCTCAGAGGCTGAGTTAACCCTCCCGCTGCCTCCTGGTGCTGCAGAGATTTCATGAAGTGAAGGAGGTTTTCCTTCTATAAAACAGCTGTGGGCAGCAGATACTGTGAGAGTCACAGACATGAATACATAGATCAAGGCAGACTGGTGCACACACTCTCCTGTTTTGCCAATCCGGTGCTTAAACATATATAGCTCTACACCCCTGGCCGAAATGTCCTTAAAATGAAGTCCGAGTTCGAAATTTTAATTCATGTCCTGCCAACACTGGCAGGACAGAAGGCGACATGCCCGTTCTAAGCCGTGTCCCTCACTCCTCACATCCCAAGCTGCATCCCCAAAAAGTGTATTATGTTGTTACATCGTTTCAGATGTGATGTTTCAGTTGTGCTCTTGATAAGCCATTAAAACAGTAAAAACACGTTCAGTTTCCTTTTGCTTTTTGTGTCTCCTGTTCACCAAAACATACCCATCTGTGATGGAAAAAGAAAGTAATCCAAAAGTAATCTAAAAGTAATCTGATTACGTTACTTTTTTAAGACACGTAACTGTAACTGTATTCGGATTACTTTCAGAGCCATGTAATCAGTAATCAGTAACTGATTACATTTACAAAGTAACCCTCCCAACCCTGCCCAAAATGCAGTTCGGCGATGATTCAAAATCTTATATGTCACCCCATTCAAGTGAATGGGCGAAGCTTTGAAAGATTTTTTTTCATGCCTGTGTGTGGACGGGTCGTTAGGCTGACCGAGAATTAACCGGTCATAAAACTGAGACTAAGTGCAACAGCACATTCCTTAAAGAAGTAAAGACAGAACTATTCCCTCACATACTGTGTATGCGCGTGTGGAGAGTGTTGCAGTAGAACATTTCACTGTAGCGCCCGGTACCTTAATGGGAAACCCTACATATTTGAGCACCCTCCGACGTGTTTATGATGCGCCAGCGGACGTCATGAATGTGCGTCTGCTGCTGTGGGGAAACTATGGAAACTACAGTTCTCTATACAGCGGACTACAACATGGATGTTTAATAAGAACGAGGGACTACTGTAAACTCATCTAGAGACTCTGCACCGTGCTCTGATGCTGTTGCTTTATGCTTTATGAACGTGGACAACAGAGAAACATATTCTTCATGACCAAAGTTGGAATTGAAATAAAAAAGGAAAGTGAAACTTATGCTCATCACCCTCTCCCTCCGGTCCACATTAATACAAATGATCCCAATACGTATTTTTGTATGAACTATGAAAAGATCTTAAATCAATACAAATGTATTTATTATAAACGTTAGTCCTTAACATCTATCAGTGTGTATATCACCATTCAAACATCTTTTAAAAGTTGAACAAACCCCACACAGCTCAGTAAAGACTGTGAAATGTTGACTTTATTTGATCATTTCAGTAAAAACTAACATTCATATTTCTCTTTTTGATTATAATACTGATGAACGTTCAAAACAAAGCACTTTGGCAAGTTACCACATATGTTTTAAAATGCTTAATAAGCACAGTAACTTTCATGATATCATTTCTCCGTCATAATCGGTTGTTTCCGTGAACGACCGAATGTTGTGTGATGGCAAATGCTGCGGCTGCAAGGCATTGTGGGGCAATGGTTCCTAAGCTAAAGGAGGTTATAAAGGAAGTTTGAAACCTCCTTTCCTATCATCTCTAGAGAATTCGAACGCAGTGGCGAGCCGTCAGGGCCCTCAAGGCCCTCTGTGAGGGCCTAAGATATTCTAAAAAAAAATATTTGAAAACATAAAAAAAACCATTTAAAAAAATATATATTTGTAAAAATATTTTTTTGTTGTTACATTTTTCCTTAGTTTTACCAAAATAACTTGATTTAATTGTATTTAAAATAACATTTCCAAATAAATAAATCCTTTGAATCTGCCTGTAGGTTTCTGTTGGAATGTGAAGGGTTAAATGCCGTCTCTGCGAAAACTGTGAAGACGGGAGAGCTTGTTGGTCCCTCTCTACATTCACAGAGGGCCAGCTATAGTAACTCAACGAGAGAGTAATGTCAAATGACAGTACAATTGACCAATCATATCTTCCCTCTAAATGGGCGGGCTTTATTTTCGCGGACTTTATGACAAATTCCGCCCGCTGTGAAGTCTATGCAAGTGGTGCAGTGACGCATCCTAAAACCAGGAAGTACAAAACAGCTCGACAGCAGCTCTTCTTCCTCCGCAGGCTGAGGAGGTTCAACATGGACTCCAGGATACTCTGCAACTTCTACAGGTGCACCATAGAGAGCATCCTGACCTTCTACAGGTGCTCCATAGAGAGCATCCTGACCTTCTACAGGTGCTCCATAGAGAGCATCCTGACCTTCTACAGGTACACCATAGAGAGGATCCTGACCTTCTACAGGTGCACCATAGAGAGCATCCTGATCTTTTACGGGTGCACCATAGAGAGGATCCTGACCTTCTACAGGTGCTCCATAGAGAGGATCCTGACCTTCTACAGGTGCACCATAGAGAGGATCCTGACCTTCTACAGGTGCTCCATAGAGAGGATCCTGACCTTCTACAGGTGCACCATAGAGAGCATCCTGACCTTCTACAGGTGCACCATAGAGAGGATCCTGACCTTCTACAGGTGCACCATAGAGAGCATCCTGACCTTCTACAGGTGCACCATAGAGAGCATCCTGACCTTCTACAGGTGCACCATAGAGAGCATCCTGACCTTCTACAGGTGCACCATAGAGAGGATCCTGACCTTCTACAGGTGCTCCATAGAGAGCATCCTGACCTTCTACAGGTACACCATAGAGAGGATCCTGACCTTCTACAGGTGCACCATAGAGAGCATCCTGACCTTCTACAGGTGCACCATAGAGAGGATCCTGACCTTCTACAGGTGCACCATAGAGAGGATCCTAACCTTCTACAGGTGCACCATAGAGAGGATCCTAACCTTCTACAGGTACACCATAGAGAGGATCCTGACCTTCTAAAGGTGCACCATAGAGAAGATCCTGACCTTCTACAGGTGCTCCATAGAGCAAGGGCGCCGGAAGCGGGGGGGCCAGGGGGCCATTGCCCCCCCACTTTTCAGCCTTGCCCCACATTTTCGCAGCAGCAGATTTATTTATTTATTTTTTTTTTTTTTAGTCTTTATTTCGAACAGATTAAAAAATAACAAATTAAAAATAACAAATGTGAAAAACAGAATACCGTATTGTTATAATACAGTATTTATCCACATTCATGGTAATATTTGTATATTCAACAAAAAAAAACAAAAAAAGTCTTCATATTAATAATAATAATAATAAATCATATGTGTCTGAAAGGGAGTAGGAGGAAGCAAATGCTTATTAATTCTCACCCCTTACTTGATCAATGATTGTCCTTTAAATCATTATGCAAGTTATTCCTACTTACATTTACATTTATACATATACAATAATTTCTCATCTTCAATCACCTTTCTTCATTCTCATAGTTTTCCAAAAAAGTGTTTCTGTACATCCTTTTAAACTGAATTATGCTTGTGCTTTGTTTTAACTCCTGCTCCAAACCATTCCATAAAATCACCCCACAGATTGTTAAACTCATACTTCTCAGAGTTGTTCTGACCTTGAGTTGTTTAAAATGTAGATTTCCTCTCAAATTATACCCACCCTCTCTGTCTATGAACAATGTTTATAATTTCCTAGGAAGTAGATTATGTCTGGCTCTGTACATGATTTGTGCCGTTTTAAATTTAACCAGATCAATGAACTTCAATATGTGTGACTTCAAAAATAATACATTAGTGTGTTCAAGATATCCAACATTATTGATAACTCTTATAGCCCTTTTTTGTAATGTGCATAACGGCTGTAGGTTGGTTTTGTACGTGTTTCCCCAAATCTCCACACAGTAAATAAGATATGGCAATATGAGTGTGTTATATAGAGTATACAATGAGTTATAGTCCAGAATGTATCTGGCTTTTCCCAATATTGCGATAGTTTTAGCCAGTTTTGCTTTTACATGAGTGATATGAGGTTTCCAGCTGATTTTGTGGTCTAAAACCACACCAAGGAACTTAATTTCATATACTCTTTCTATGTGTATGTTATCTAGTATTAATTGTATCTGTGGATTTGTTTTATGTTTTTCAAATAACATAATCTTTGTTTTGCTTATATTTAATGATAATTTGTTTGTGTCAAACCAATGTTTTACTTTAATCATTTCTGCTGTTATCACTTCCATTAGCTCTTTCAAATTGTCACCGGAACAAAAAATATTAGTGTCATCTGCAAATAAAATAAATTTCAATATATTTGATACTCTGCAAATGTCGTTGATGTATATTATAAACAGCTCTGGACCCAACACGGACCCCTGAGGTACTCCACAAGTTATGTTCATGTATTCTGATTTATGTTCACCAATTTCAACAAATTGTTGTCTGTTGTTTAAATAATCTCTCACCCAGTTTAATCCCACCCCTCTGATGCCATACCGTTCCAGTTTTATCAGTAAAATATTGTGATGGTGTCAAATGCTTTTTGTAAGTCTATAAATATTCCCACTGCTTGTTTTTTATTGTCCATGCAGTTTGCTATTTCCTCACTTAATTCCATTAGTGCCATAGATGTTGATCTATCTTTCCTGAATCCATATTGACTGTCGTCCAAAACCTGATGTGTTTCCATGAAACTGTGCCGCGGAAAACTGTACAAATCCCGTTTCAATAATTCCCCTCTACTCTAAAGTCGCATCTAAAACGTGATCTGATCTAGCTGTGTATATTTTGTTATTTTTAATTGTTATATTCAATCTCACTAGCTACAGGCATGTTTGAAGCTTGTAAAGGGAAGATGACAGCTCTCGCCACTCTGCTGTTCCTCAGCGCCGCCCCCCCTCCCTCCCGCTGAAATTATGAATGTAAGGTGTATAGTAATCATAGATAACACGGCAGGGTCCGTTACAGTTTGTTTTTATCTTATTTCAAATAAGCAAAGTCTTGGCTTTCAGAATATTAAACTTGTTTCGGCAAATTCAGATGATAAATAGGCCTACAACCATAGGCGGCGCGTGAGGCTCAGGTTTGGGAAGGCTAAATAACGTTTTTTACCTGACGCTGCCCGCCTCCGGCGTCTATAGAAAAGAGATCAACTCAGTGTGCGGAGTTTAAATCTCTCAAGTCATATTACAGGATAAAGGAAATACAGTTTAAACTGCCGTATGCAGAGAAGACGCCGACGTGTCGCACTTATCATTCATATTACATCATCAATCAGATCATCGATCATATAATATCATAATATTGTGGTGCCGTGAAAAGAGAGTCGGAGGCGGTGTATTAAGAATGGAGTTCCAATCTTTATTATCCATTACTTTCAGAGAGGTTAACACATGCACTGCTCTGCCTGATGAGCTAGCAGGAATGGCAGCTAAAGCTACAGGTGTTCCCCACTAAAGGGTCCGTGTGGCAACACAATAAGCAAGGTGAATTATGTCCAATAACGTGTCACCACACAAGCCCCCCCAGAATTCACACAGTTGTCACAACAAAATCAGCATGGCGGGGAGGAACGACACGCCGACCCCCACGACTCCTGAGCACGGGAGTCGGAAAAGTGACTCCCGCCTGTGCGGCCCCCGGAAGGGGAGGGACCGGAACAACAGGTCTTAAATCCGTGACAGGGGACGAGGCCGGGGGGGCGGCCCCGTCGCGGAGGTTGAGCCAGCACCACAGGCTGGTCCAAGTCCAGGTGAGCAGCCTTCACCCGGTCCACGAGACGTGCTCGGCCTTGCCACCCAGGTCGACCACCAGGTGCTTGTCCCCGTGCTCCAAGACCCGGAAAGGCCCATCATAAGGGGGCTGCAGGGGGCCTCTGTGCGCATCGTGCCGGATGAACACGTGCTCCGCCGAGCGGAGCTCTGCGGGAACCTGGGACACCTGAGTACCGTGCTGAGTAGTAGGGATCGGAGCAAAGGCCTCAGCGGCGTCACGCAGGAAAGCCAGCTGGGCCGACGCCGACCAGGGAGCCGATGCATTTGGGAGGAAATCCCCCGGAACTCTCAGCGGCTGACCGTAGACCATCTCCGCTGTAGAACACTGCAGATCTTCCTTAGGTGCGGCCCTCAGGCCCAGCATCACCCAGGGCAGCTTGTCGACCCAGTTACCGTCCGTAAGGCCGGCCTTGAGGGCCGCCTTCATGGAGCGATGAAAGCGCTCGCAGAGGCCGTTAGCCTGAGGGTGGTAAGCGGTAGTCCTGTGCAGCTTAACCCCCAAACCGCCTGCCACAGCGTTCCAGAGCTCGGACGTGAACTGAGCGGAACCGCCTCCGGCCAACAGGTCGTTCTGTCCACCATGGTGAGGAGGTAGGAAAACCCCTGAGAGGAAGGCAACGGACCAACCAGGTCAATGTTGACGTGATCAAACCTCCTCTCAGGCACCAGGAAACGCTCCAACGGGGCCTTCGTGTGGCGGTGCGCCTTCGTGTGGCGGTGCACCTTAGCGCGTTGACAAGTCACGCACTCCCTGGCCCAAGTCCTCACGTCCCTTTTCAGTCCTTGCCAAACGAACTTCGCCGCTACCAAACGCACCGAAGGTTTAACGCCGGGGTGTGACAGGCCGTGCACAGCCTCGAACACAGGACGCCTCCAGCTGGCAGGGACGACAGGCCGCGCCAGGCCCGTAGAGACGTCACACAGGAGAGTAATGCCCGTGTCGCCGAACACCACGTCCTCCAAGCGCAGCCCCGCGCTCTCCAACTTCAGGGCCTGGACGCCGCGATCTGTGACCTGGTCTGCCGCCATGCGAGTATAGTCCAGGCCCAACTGGACGGCACCGATGACGACCCTGGAGAGGCAATCAGCAACCAGGTTCGACTTGCCAGCCACGTGCTTAATGTCCGTAGTGAACTCCGATATGTAGGACAGCTGCCGCTGCTGACGTGCCGACCAAGGCTCCGCCACTTTTGACATGGCGAAGGTGAGCGGCTTGTGGTCGACAAACGCCGTAAATTCACGGCCTTCCAGCATGAAACGGAAGTGCCGCACGGCCAAATAAAGTCCGAGGAGCTCCCGGTCAAAGGCGCTGTATTTGCGTTCTCTAGGCGTCAGCTGGCGGCTGAAAAAGGCGAGCGGCTGCCAAGCGCCCTCCACCCACTGCTCGTGCACTGCGCCGACCGCGTAGTCTGACGCGTCCGTGGTGATGGAGATGGGAGCCGTAGATGATGGGTGTGCCAGCAAAGCCGCCTGAGCCAACGCGGTCTTGACCTCAGCAAAAGCGCCGTCCGCCTCTGCTGTCCAGTCGATCTCCTGGACGGGGGTCTTGCCTTTCAACGCTTCATACAGCGGCCGTATGATGTGTCCGGCCCGGGCGATGAAACGGTGGTAGAAAGTCACCATCCCCAGAAACTCACGGAGCGACCGGGCTGTGAGCGGGTGAGGAAACGCCGCAACAGCCTCCACCTTCGCTGGCAGAGGTGTCGCACCGCCCTTGGTGACGCGGTGCCCCAGGAAATCGATGTCCGACACCCGAACTGGCACTTTGCAGGATTGATGATTAATCCGTGTTCGTTGAGCCGTGTGAAAAGGGCTCGGAGGTGGGACAGGTGCTCCTGCACTGAAGCGCTGGCGACGAGTATGTCGTCGAGGTAAACAAACACAAACGGCAGGTCCCGCAGCACCGAATCCATCAGGCGCTGGAACGTCTGAGCGGCATTCTTGAGTCCAAAAGGCATCCGCAGGAACTCAAAAAGTCCAAAAGGCGTTATCACTGCTGTCTTGGGAATGTCCAGGGGGTGCATGGGCACCTGGTGGTATCCACGCACCAGGTCCACCTTGGAAAACACCCCCGTACCGGCCAGATGCGCCGAAAAGTCCTGAATGTGCGGCACCGGATAGCGGTCAGGCGTAGTGGCGTCGTTGAGTCGGAACCCGCCGTTCGATTTGGGAACGACGTGCAGGGGGGAAGCCCAAGGACTGTCGGAGCGGCGGACAATGCCCAGGCGCTCCATGGTTGCGAACTCCGCCCTCGCTACAGCCAGCTTAGAAGGGTTCAACCGCCGGGCCCTGGCGTAGACAGGAGGCCCCCCGGTAGTGACGTGGTGTTCCACGCCATGCTTAGTGGTAAGCGCAGAGAAGGTGGGTAGCGACAGGTCTGGAAACTCGGCCAACAGTCTGAGAAACGTGTCTGCCCCTGACAGCGAGCCTGACAGCCCGTCGTACGCTGCCAAGTGTGCACACGAGGGAAGAAAACGTTAAGGCATCAACCAAACGCCTATTCTTAACGTCCACTAAGAGTCCATGAGCACACAAAAAATCCGCTCCGAGGAGGGGAAAAGAAATGTCCGCTGTCACAAAATCCCAGCTGAAACGCTGTCCTCCGATGCACAAACACATAGGCCTCACGCCGTACGTGCGAATGGGACTGCCGTTAGCCGTCATCAATCGCGGTCCGTGCCCCCCACGGGCGACGTCTTCACTCGACGCTGGAACTACGCTCCGTTGAGCGCCCGTGTCACACAGAAACAAGCTCCCCGAAACGCTGTCGCTGACGAAGAGGAGCCTGCATGTGCCGCCGATGCTCAGAGCCACTACTGAGCGCCGGCCCCTCCGTTTCCCGGGGGTTTGTAGCTGCACGGAGCGACGCATCTCTTCGCCCTTGTCCCGAAACGTGCGTGGTAAACGCACTCTCCGGCGTCTCCACGCCGGCTAGCCACAGCCGTGTCCGGCCTCCGCCACGCTTTCTTGACTGCCGGTGGGCCGCTGAGCGTAGCGGCTAACGTCTCTGCCCCGGGCTGTTGCGTAGCCAGGAAAAAACGATCCGCTTCCTCAGCCAAAGCACGGGGCTCCGTGACAGGCGTGTTGGCCAGCGCCGTCTGTACCCGGGGAGGCAAGTGACGCAGGAAAATCTCCGTGAATAAAATCCGGGGATCTTCCCCCCCTAGCAGATTTAGCATTTTCTCCATTAGCTGGGATGGCTTGCTGTCTCCTAGGCCTTGAATGTCAAGTATCTGGCGGGCCCTCTCCTTAGCAGATAAGCTAAATGTCTTAAGGAGAAGGGCCTTAATCGCCTCATATTTGCCATGATGTGGGGGGGCTGCGATGAATCCCACCAACCTGGACGACGTGGAGCTCCCCAGCGCTGCTACCACATGGTAGTATTTTAGGTCCCCGTCACGGACCTGTCGGCAGGCGAAATGTGCCTCCACGTGTGCGAACCATGCCTCCGCGGCGTGCTCCCAGAATTCCGGCAGCTTTATGAAAACATCGCGCTCAGCCATGTTCGTTAATTTTCCGGAAACTTTCTCGGAAAAGTCAGGGTCACCAGTGTAGTGCCGTGAAAAGAGAGTCAGAGGCGGTGTATTAAGAATGGAGTTCCAATCTTTATTATCCATTACTTTCAGAGAGGTTAACACATGCACTGCTCTGCCTGATGAGCTAGCAGGAATGGCAGCTAAAGCTACAGGTGTTCCCCACTAAAGGGTCCGTGTGGCAACACAATAAGCAAGGTGAATTATGTCCAATAACGTGTCACCACAATATATCATATATTTCCTTATCTGAGTCAGCTTCTCCAGCCGTATCTGGCCGTGCAACACTCACAGTGTCACATACTGTATGCAGAAGTATTATTTTAAGCAACACATTATGTTGACGAAACACTCGAGTCAAATATAATTAAAGTCAGATCCACTCGTGTCTTAGGGGCAGTGATATCATAAAATTATACGCTTTCAAACACTCGGTAGTTATTTTTTAACCAGTTATATTCACCTTGCAGGTGCAGCTATGTGGCTTGTATCCTGGATTATATGTTTAAATCATGGGTGTTTAAAGCTCATATGTGTCTAATATTAGTTTACTTTTCATTAATGAAGTATGACGCTGCGCTGTCAGTAGGCTACACTTGTCCCTGTTTGTGATTGGTCAAATGTAGCTAACCCCGCCCCTTTCACGTGAACGCGCTCTCAGCTGGTGAGAGAAACCCAGGCTTGATTTACCGAGTTGATAACCAGCGTCGTAGGACCGCTTAGCGAGATCTCGTTTGTTAATTTGTTGTTGTTAGTTAGTTTGTTACTCAAACATATCCAGGGTATGTTGAACTGGCTTCGTAGTACAGGGCACAGGTGGCTAGCAGCGCTAATGTCAAAGACACAGACATTATACATTATATTTGTATTTTACCAGGATACAGTGACCCAAATATTTGGGAAGGCTTAGCCTTCCCTAGCCTACAGCACCCGCCGCCCCTGCCTACAACTTTGAAGCTTCGGCATAATTACAAGCGGAGAACGGAGTAATTTAACGACACAGCAGGCATAACAACAGCCGGTGTTTCTCGTGAGTGCAGTAATCCAATCGAAAATATCTTCATGTGACCTTCATTTTGCTTAATATTTGGAGTACAAAAACAATCCTGATATCATTAGAAAGCTAGGAATCAAAACGTGTCTTCGGGACAATGCGACTGATTTCGATGGAGCTTTGCATTAGGTAAAATAAAGCAGGCAGACATGACAGGAAGAATATGTACATTTGAACCCAATCAAATAGGACATTGTCACACCATTCAAATGTATCCATGTAAATTACAACCAATAAAAAAGCTTAGATTTGTTTATTTGTTACGTTGTTTACTTTATTTGTTACGTTGTTCTGTGTGTGTCAGCCGTTAACCTAAAAATAATATATACACTTGCAAACATGTCAGAAGAACCAGCGCAGAAGAAAACTAAATACAGTCAATCTAAACTTACATTTAACAACTGGAAGGTCACATCCTTGACATCCACATCTCCGGAGCCTGGACCTTCTTCAATCATAGAAACAGCGAAGCCAGATGAACCCAAAAGCAGCACCTCGGCAGCCGCAGAAAATGTCAAAAAAGTATAAAGTTGTGTATATTTACAGACTATGGCAAAAACTAAGAAGCTTATAAACATCAGGTTTAAAACTAAAAGAGCTTTACAAAAAAGTAACACAATTAAAGATGTTTGGAGTTTTATTTGAGTTATTCATTTACATTTTTTGTCAAAGAGATGCTGATTTGAAACCGTTGTTAGGCCTACATACAGTTACGGCATTTCCTGTTTCTGCCGGAGAGAGGGGAGTTTGTCCCAAAGCTTGCTGCTGTATTTACTCCCTCCATCTGACAGGAGGGAGCCTCATGTGTCACTCCACGGAGTTCACTCCGTCACGGAGGGGGAGTGTGAAGGTGTAGGGCGTGGTTTGGGATTGGGCCATACACACGCACTTTTTTTGCCCCCCCCCCCACTTCTAAAATGAATCCGGCGCGCCTGCCATAGAGAGGATCCTGACCTTCTACAGGTGGTCCATAGAGAGGATCCTGACGCTCTACAGGTGCACCATAGAGAGGATCCTGACCTTCTACAGGTGCTCCATAGAGAGCATCCTGACCTTCTACAGGTGCTCCATAGAGAGGATCCTGACCTTCTACAGGTGCTCCATAGAGAGCATCCTGACCTTCTACAGGTGCTCCATAGAGAGCATCCTGACCTTCTACAGGTGCTCCATAGAGAGGATCCTGACCTTCTACAGGTGCACCATAGAGAGCATCCTGACCTTCTACAGGTGCTCCATAGAGAGGATCCTGACCTTCTACAGGTGCACCATAGAGAGGATCCTGACCTTCTACAGGTGCACCATAGAGAGGATCCTGACCTTCTACAGGTGCTCCATAGAGAGCATCCTGACCTTCTACAGGTGCTCCATAGAGAGGATCCTGACCTTCTACAGGTGCACCATAGAGAGGATCTTGACCTTCTACAGGTGCACCATAGAGAGCATCCTGACCTTCTACAGGTGCTCCATAGAGAGGATCCTGACCTTCTACAGGTGCACCATAGAGAGGATCCTGACCTTCTACAGGTGCACCATAGAGAGGATCCTGACCTTCTACAGGTGCACCATATAGAGGATCCTGACCTTCTATAGGTGCACCATAGAGAGGATCCTGACCTTCTACAGGTGCACCATGGAGAGGCGAAGTCCCTCCCCTTCCGAAAGCCTCCATGGGGCCCCGGAAGCGGAAAATTATACATTGAAGTCAATGGAGAGAGAAAGGTTATCTTTTGATCCCGTTTGAATTGTGCCACGAATGACACATATGATGTTTGTCAATTTAAAAGAACATTTTGCAAGTCAAAAAATTAAAATGTGTCGTAAAACTGTGAAGTTACACATTTTTTTGTGTGAAACCGCTCAGTGAACTACAGGTCTCTGGTCTCGCACAATACGCGTCACCAACATAAAGATGGCCGTCACGTTAGCACATTTCACCACATTCTTTCAGAATGAGAATACAATTATTTTACGAGGTGAAAATCATTACAAGTCTGGGCACGTTGAGAGCTGTACCTATATGAAAGGGGAGTTAGTCGGTTCTGTAAGAGCCAGCATGCGGGACCGGCTTTACAAGGTTTTGGTGAGTAATATGAGTGCAATGTTTAACGTTAATGTCAGCTAGCTAACATTAGCTAACAAGGTACACTAACGTGTTTTGTTTTAGCAACTAGTTTTCTCCTTAAGAACTTCGTGGTCTCTGTATATGCTGTGGATAACATTAGTGTTCACAAGAACAAGGTACACTCCCGTGTTTTGTTTTAGTTGCTCTTCAGATTGAAGCGGCCAGTTTTATATCGACTATACTGTATGTGTGATCTCCTTTTTCTCGTTGTGTTTGATTGATTGATTGATTGAAAAGTTTATTAACAGCTTGTATATTGGGTACAGTACAGTACAGCTCAAAACATACAATTGTTATGGGGATGCAGACCAGAGAAAGACTTTCGTCTTGTTTACATCAGGGTCCCCCATTTCCAATTCATCATGTCATTTAAGACATATAAGACATATTTGACATACAGATGGCTTATTTACAATTTACGTAGGTGGTTTTTTACATACAGATTGCTTATTTACAATTTTCATTTTAGATTTCGTTTAAATACATCCTAACCGGACATTTAAGACATACCAAGTCTACAGATATACAGTTAGTAACAGAGTCTAAAATGCGAGTATATACATAGATGGGGGGGGAAGCTGTCCATTGAACGACAGGTTGAGATTTGTACCATTACCGGGGCCAGTTTTGCAATGCTCTCCCCCGAAGGTGCTCTTTAAGAGAGGTTTTGAAGGTAAGTATAGTTTTACTTTCCTTTACAGTTGTGGGAAGAGCATTCCACCTTGATGTGGCATAATTGCGAAACGTGTATTCCCCCTTTTTTGTGCCAAATCTGGGTTTCACATGATTTGTGGAGCTCCCTCTGGTGTTATGATCATGGTATTCCTTGACCTTTGGGAAGAATTTTGACATGTACATGGGTACCATAGAGGTGTAGTGGATCTTGTAGACCAGGCCCATTGCAAGTAGCTGTACTCTGTCGTCTACTCTAAGCCATCCTAGGTTGTCAAAGTGGGCAGAGGTGAGGTGGGTTCTAGATGAAAGGTCAAGCAGTAGTCTGACCAGTTTATTTGGCGATGTTTGAAGTTTTATTTTTAGCGCCTTGGAGGTGCTATGGTACCATGACGTGCAAGCATAGTCATAGTACTCTTGAATGAGTGCTCCTGCCAGAGTTTTCAGGGTGTTTTTGTTTACCAGAGAGGAGATCCGGTATAGGAATCTAGTTCTTTGATTGACTTTTTTTATTACATTGGATGCCATTTTGTCACAGGAGAGGTTTGCCTCAAGAATAGATCCTAGGTATGTAATTTCCTTCTTACTTGTGACAATAATGTCGCCCACTGCAACTGAGAAGTCGTCTGATTTGCTGAGATTATGTTTTGAACCGAAGAGAATGGACTCTGTTTTACCCAGGTGTAATGATAATTTATTATCGGCGAGCCAGGTGCAGATTCTGCCGAGCTCGGAGCTGAGGGTTTTTTCAACCTGCAACCTGTTCCTGTCAGAGACCAGCAGCGCAGAGTCGTCCGCGAACAGGAACAAGTTGCAGTCACATGCTGATGACATGTCATTTACATAAATTAGGAACAGTAACGGACCCAATATGCTTCCTTGTGGAACACCACAGCTCACTGGGAGGGGGGGGGACAGAGTACCGTTTACCTCCACCATCTGTTCTCTCCCCTCCAGGTAGGATTGCATCCAGCTCACCGATAGTTTATCAAAACCAATTGCTTTTAGCTTGTCAATCAGAATGGGGTGATTGACAGTGTCGAAAGCCTTTTGTAGGTCCAGCATCACCATGCCGCAGTACTTGCCCTCGTCCACCTCTTGTTTGATGTGGTCGCTCAAATAAAGAAGGCATGTGTCAGTGGAGTGGGATGTTCTAAAACCAGATTGAAATTCATAGATTAGTTTCTTTTCCGCGAGGTACTTTTCGACCTGTTCATATACTATTTTTTCCATGACTTTCGAGATGGAGGTAAGTATAGAAACAGGGCGGTAGTTGCCTGGGTCCAATTTGCTGCCCTTTTTGTGCAGGGGGGATACTCTTGCAATTTTGAAGTCTTTGGGTACTTTTCCCTGTTTTATGGAGAGGTTAATTATGTGAGCTATGACTGGTGAGATGATGGTTGCTGTGTCTCTGAGGAATTTGACTTTATTTGCTGTGTGTAGATTCAAGGATTTTGGTTATCTAGGCACAGCTGTGTGTGACTCCCTCTGGTACATTGGTATGTGTTTTCCTAATGTAGAGAGCATTGATTAATTAATAAACTACACACTGAGTCTAGATCCTGACCAAATCCTTTTTTATTGTTGATCAAATGTTTTTCAAAAATGTATTCATACACATTTAGAAAAATACAATGTACAATCACAACCAATACAACACAAATTACAAAAAATACAGAAAAAACAAACAATAACAACAATCAGACAAGAGGACAAAACTATGGAAAAATAAACCCTCCCACCCCCAGATCCGGACCATCCTTGTATTATTGCTCATTCAATCTATTATAGCATGCTAACAAATGGTACTTACTTTATTTTTACAGATCTGCATGGGAGACGATGGCGCGATGCAGAGCGCTGTCTGTGATTGTGCACAGGAGATGTACAAATGCAGCCACGCTGCAGCATTAGCAATATTTGCCATGTGGCAGATCAGCTCCACAGATGTTGAGTGCCAGTGGAGGAAGCCTGGCACTTCCAAAGTAGTCCAGCCGGTGTCTCAACTTTACCAACAGCGAGAGGAGACATACAACCCACTGGCCAGAGACATCGCCAACTGTCAACTGGGGGGTTGTAAACGAAGCCGAAGGGGTGAAGGCTTTTGTGGAGGCCTATCAAGTGACAGTGTTCGAATCGAGTCTGGTCTCTTTGTGAGTGAGTCGGGTGTTTTGGGAGCATCACCCGATGGACTTGTGCAGCCATCTGCCCTGCTGGAGGTGAAGTGTCCACACAGCCAGAGGAACATGACCATCGCGGAGGCAGTCCAGTTACCATCCTTCTGTCTCCGTGAGGAGGGTGGGTCATATATTCTCAAGGAGAATCACCCATACTGGCACCAGGTCCAAGGGCAGCTGCACATCACAGACCGGAGTCTCTGCTACTTTGTTGTGTGGACCACGAAGGAGGCGATCATCATCCCCATCCCCAAAGACCCTGCATGGCATGGAAATCTCCTCCTCCTGGAACAATTCTACACCCAGCATATGCTCCCTGTGTTGGCCAATAGAGAGGAGGACATTTCAATAAACATACTCTTAACACCCTCGGACTCTGCGTTGTGTTTCGTATGTGTGATGGGGTGTTATGCAGAGGGGAGGAAAACAGGACACAGCAGATTGGGATTGTGGTGGAGATGCTGAGCAGTTATTTAATTGTTGCATGTAATTATTATTATACTGCGTGCTTCTGAGTTATTCCATTTTTTGCTGTAACATGGATCTGTATGTAACTCTATATTTACTTGTTATCTAACACACTTCCTTCTACATCATACACCATCATTATACATGATGGTGTATATAGGATATATATATTTGTATACATATCTGTAAATTGTATAATTTTATTTAAACGTCTTTTTGATCTCTCAAACTGAGTAAGATTGACAATAAAGTTGACTTTTTAAAAAAAATAAAAATTCTTTATGAAAATAGTTGACTGTTGTCAAATGAATCCAAATGAAACGTTGGACTGAACTACAACTACACCTTTAAATCTCTACGGACTGTTTTTCAGTGGGATGGCAAGTTCCTATCTTTAAACATTTATTAGTTTTTTCTCAGAACAGATTTGATTTTCTGAAGTTAATTTAACTTTGCTGACCATGTAAGGTCATCATTAAAAGGTACAATCAATTTGTTTAGGGTTGACTAAAATAATGAAAAACATTTAATTTGGATAATTTACTGACAGAATAAGAAACTCAATGATGCTCTACTTACCTGTTCCCTTTTTATAAAGTGAAACAGTTGAAACGATAGATTTTAGTAAACTTAAAAACAACCTTCTCCAAAAGCTATCAAGGAATATACCGAATACTTGTTTTAGAACTTTATTACATATTTGTATATTAATAGTTTGAATGATCCATAATTGACAGAAGCTTGTGTTTACACTGACCTGTTACTCATATATTAATGTCTTTGTAACTTCAGTAAAACCACTACCTCACTCATTTCTTTCATTCATCACGGTTCAGTAAACTAAGTGATACATGAACCAGTTTAAATCATTATAATAACGTAGGATTGCAACTCTTTGAAAATGTAGGTGGCTCTTAAAAGAGCCGTTGTGTTTGGGTGTGCTGGTCTCAGGTCAGTCTAAGCCCTCTCTCCGCGGATGCGGCGGGCCAGCTCGATGTCCTTGGGCATGATGGTGACCCTCTTTGCTTGGTTCATCTTACTGAGGGGCAGCTATATGGATGTCGGTGCAGTCCACAATCATTGTGCAGTTGAAGGCAGAATGAATGTATTATTGACTCCGAATGAAGCACAACTTCATGTCATACAATGCAATGACTTTATTTGTAATTGTGTAAAAAAATATGAGCATTGATTAGCAAGCAGGACCTGCAGGAACAGAGAATGGTGATGGATGGAGCTGGGAAGAGAGAAGAATAAAGATTGTGCATTGTGCCTTTGATGTATATAAATAATATACCATAACCAAATACTATTACGTACAGTGGAAATCAGGTTGCCAGAGCAGGTCAGTGTGCATGTTCCTCAACGTCTCAGCAGTTACAGGTGAGGTAAAGAAAATAAAAGAGAAAAAGGTCAGTAACAACACTTTAAAGTAACAACACTTTGAATAATGATCTCTTCTAACAATTTTCTCTCAATAAGCACACAACGACTGTCTTTCCAACAAACAGATTGTCATCACAATGAAACACGTCCAGAAGAATATCATGCAAAGCTCCCTGCCTGCCTTCGACTCTCCCTGAACTGCTTCCTTAGCACCCGGTGGAGGGCGCAGTAGGCTACTCTTCAAATGTTTCACGAAATACTTACCATCATGTTTGGTTACTGTTTAACATTTTGGTTTACTTCATGTAATAAAATAATAACTTCATGGTAAGGCTACTAAAAATGACAAGGCTAAGTAATGTAATGCTAACTAACGTGCTCGCTACTCGTCGCTACTAGCTAGGTAGCTAACTTGACTATGTTCCATGCACAACATGTATATTACCTATGATATTACCTGATATGTCTGATCCAGCGACTCCTGGTCCTTTCATCAGACGGGAATCGATAGAAGGAGCAAGTGGTATGATCACTTGTATGACTACAACCTGGTACAAAGCACACAGGCATCTTGTAAAAGTGAATTTATTTTTAGCGATCTATAATTTATTGGAGGGAATAAATCAGTTATGAGATCTTCTTCTTCTTCGCTTTAATTACGAGTCTTATTATAAATCACCGAGCATGCCTGTGACATCACTTACGCGACCCAGAATGGGATTTGGGATTTGTAGTCTTTGTAGTAGCGTATTTTTCATAGTCTTATATTTCAGCAGTTTACGACAAAATGTGACTTTTTTGACATGGAAATGATTGTTTAAGATTGACAAACATCATATGTGTAGTTCGTGGCACAATTCAAACGGGATCAAAATATATGTGTTCTCTCTCCATTGAATTCAATGTAAATGTTTCGCTTCCGGGGTCCCATGGTCCGGAAGTAGATGGGCGTGACTTCGCCTCTCCATAGAGAGTATCCTGACTGGCTGCATCACGGCCTGGTACGGCAGCTGCACCGCCCTCAATCGTAAGGCTTTACAGAGGGTGGTGAAAACTGCACAGAACATCACCAGGACGGAGCTGCCATCCATGGAGGACCTCTCCCAGATCAGGAAGAAATCCCTCAGGATTATAAAAGACCCCCATCACCCCAGCCACAAACTGTTCTGTCTGCAGCCGTCTGGCAGGCGGTACCGCAGCATCAGGACTAAAGCCACCAGACTCAGGGACGGTTTCATCCCACAGGCAATAAGACTGCTAAACACCTGAGCTCTGTTAAAACTGATCTAAACTATTTATTTAATCAGTCTACTCTAAACTATACTTTATAGGAAAATGATGGTACATTTAAATGCATTTCTGAAGATGTAAAATGTTATGTAGAAGTCCACTCAGCATAAATAATATGTAACACATTTGTTCAAGAAGTGTTGCTTTAAGTGCTTTTCAAAGCCAGACATAGACAAAGACCTCTTTTTAGTGTTATCAATCCCATTCCTTACCCGAGGACCTCTGCAGACACACTGAAGCTGGTACATTTAAGTTTGCACTTTTTACCCTTTATAAAATCCTTATTCCTTATTTAATATGTATGCAAGGGTAAATTAGTTGGGATAGGGGTCACACAGTTAACCTTTAAACAGTTATCGTAAAATATTTTGCATTCAGTGAGCTTCAGGAGACTGAAGCTGAGAAACAGAGGGTCAGTGGGAGCATTGTTCGTGTTCGTACAATCTACTACTTCTGTGTTTACTACTCTATTTTCTTCAATTGTAGGTAATTGTAGGTCATTTACTTACAATCAATTTTTGCCCGAGCACGGAGCGCTAGGACCCAATGGCGTTCTAGCACGAAGTGCGAGGAACCTATTGTTATTGTAGGAATTCTTCTTATTAGTCGCCATCTTTCCTGCTTTTGAGGCCTTTAGGATGCTCCAAAAGTTGTATAATTTTGCATGGATGCCAGGACCGGTAAAAATTGCAACATTCTGGAGTCAATGGGTCCAAATTGTCCAACATGCTTGCTAGTGCCACCTATATGTAAATCATTTTGGAAAAAATTACAGTCGCACCGTAACTCTGAATGACCTGAAATGTTGCACACATATCCGGGTGGACGTGCTCTACAAATAATCCTCTTGGAACCCTAAGCTCCACCACCTATTTATAACTCAAGAATGGATGGACGAAATAATTGTTTGACTTCGAGCTGAGATTTAATGTGTCGCAACAAATGCAGAATGTGGGCGTGGCCTATACTTTTTTTTAAAATTGCGATAGCATAAAATGAGTTTCGGATGCAAAACTTGGGACATATGTCACAGCCCACGACCTTTTCGAGAATGTAAAAAAAACGTGATTTTTCAAAAAGACTGCTCACTAGCAGTGTGGTATCGTGCTATTGCACATTTTTGCAAACTCCTCCTAGGGAAATGATCAAAAAAATTCCAATCCAGGACAAGTTCAGCCCCTATCCAATATGATGCTAAATTGTGAAACACATTTTTGATAGCTCAATCAGGGAGGTCGTAAGCTAACAGCCAATACACCATTTTTGACGATTTACATGTCGCAAATTACTCCAAACTACTCACATATAGTTTTTACGATATTCACGAAACGCTGTATACACATTGCTATTATAATTGCACACATATTTCAAATTGCCTTCCATTAGCCCCGCCCCCCAGGAAGTTGGCCATTTTTTTTAATATGCGTTTTTCATGCATTTTAAGCACATCTTTGCAAATTCCTCCTAGGGAAATGATCGTAAAAATTCCAATCCAGGACAATTTAAGCGCATATTCAAAGTGATGCTACATTGCGAAGGAATAGTCCATCGCTTGAACATGGAGCTCGTAGACTAACGGAGAATGTATCATTTTTGACCATTTATATGTCAGATACTACCTTAAGCTACTGAGACCCGCCTGTCTACCCGGCACATCAACTCTCACACACACACACACACACACACACACCCACACCTACACAGTGGCGTTTTCTCCCGGAGGCCAATGGAAGCCAGGCTACCCCTGTTTTTTCGGATTGTAGTTATAATTTAAATAAATAAATAAAAACACTTTGTTTTGTTTCGATAATTCTCCTTTGCTGTGTGTTGCTGCCGGCCCGTCTCTCCCCCATCCTCATTGAGTATTTTACAAAGAGTGAAACAAACAGCGCCCCTCTAGATGTTATGGTGAAACAGTAGATTGCACTCACTGTTGCGAGAGGAGGCCAGCCGAATCTGGCTTCCCTTGGTGAAAAAAAATTGAGGGATTGACCAATCAGATGAGGCTCACGTGATGCCCCTGCCAACCTGTGATTGGTCAGGGCCATGCCAAGGGAAGCCAGAGGCGGCTGGCTTCGCTTGCCTCACAATCCAATCAAATCGCATCAACTTAGTGTTGCAGGGACGCGTCCTAAAATCCGGAAGTAAGCTGCGCTCGGTTTCCCTCGACAAAAAAGCAATGGGATTTCTCCATAGGATTTAGGAAAATAGCTCGAAATAAGGTCAGTGGAAAACGAACCTGTTAGATAAATGCAAGTTTTGTTCAGTCGGATAATATCCACATGTCGACCCTACTTTTATAATTTTCGAATCATAAATCTAATCGATAGAAGATAGATAGCGTCACTGCATCACTCTCACCGCCGTTAGAAAGTAGCAAGCAATTGAAGCAAGTGCAATTATGGAGGGTGGAGATTTGGAGTATTTCATCAAAAATAATTGTACTAAACTTCCGCTACAGCAGCAACAACAAATACAATCTGATGACAGGCCAATGCCCAAACTGGAGCTGTGTACAGCGAGGAAAAAAGGAGCGAATCGGACGTAAAACGTTAAAGGTCTCCTGATTTAGTTTGTGAATGAATGCTTATTTCGGCTGGAGAGTGCGTGCGGACCTGTTGGTTAGATAACAGGCGTGTGTAAGTCCTGCATCTGATACAAATATGTGTAAAATGATACCGGGTGCTGTAATCACTCATCTGGTTACGTTATTACATTGACCACCACACCCCCGACCCAAAAGAAAGGACGTATTATTGGCTTCCCCTATTTTTTTCCCCACGCCACGCTACTGCACCTACACAATGTACAACCAGGGCCGTCCCTGGCCAACTTGGGGCACCAAGCGACATGGTGAGATGAGGCCCATATAAACCGAAGAGTAACCACCCTTACGGGACGCTCTAATGAGTAAAGCGAACGCACCCGCAAGGACACCTGGCCTCCTATTGGTTGAGGGATTTTGACAGGGTTGTTGCACAAAAGATCCGAGCGCGCACAGAAGAAATCTGAGAGCAGACATTTCACGAGCGCACAGAAACAGCCTGAGTGCGAGGAGAAGGTTTTAAGCTGGAACACAGGAAATCTGTAAGCAGCAATATATCTGAGTGCAAGCGTACAGTTTGAGCAGAAGCAGATCTAAGCGCAAGCAGGCACTATTTGAGTGCGAGGGAAAGAAATCAATAAAGTATGCTCTCAAATTTAAATACCACGCTCTTGAATAAAGATAGGGAATAACCCCCATAGAGTGCTGCATAAACATGTCTGAGTCAGCGATAACTTTCCAGGGGTGGAGGTATGCCCATTATTTTGGGTTCGTCCGAAGAATAGACAGGAATGTGACGGTGAGGTGCAAACTGTGTCCAGGGGCCTCATTTATAACGCCGTGCGTAGGATTCACGTGGGAAGGTTGCTTACGTAGTAGAAATCCAAAAAATAGGTACAGAAATCTTCCGACATTTTCCGATTCACCAAACATTGCGTACCGGCGAGGAAAGTGCGTACAGCACTTCCTACGCCGGTTTCCCTTTATAAATCACAATCGACTCGAAATGCGGTGCAGCTTTTGCGGGCTTCACGAAACGCCCATATTTGCCTATAAATAGTCAAAGAAACGCCCATTCATTCATTCATTTTGACTGACTAGAAGATAGCAGGAAATGACGACAGAACAGCTAAAAAAGACATCTCACACCGTGCAAGATTTTGGTTATTTTGGGGAGGTCGAGATAAATCATATTGTTTGGTGGATGCAGTTTGAACCAGAGTAGCAGCATGGAGGTCGGATCGTCACCAAAATAAATAAATAAGTGGTCCGAAAAAGGTTCATGACAAAAAAAATACACTTCCTCAGGCAATGTATTTGTACCGGGGACAGGAGACCCCCCTTGATGAGAAACTGTAAGAAGTGAACAGGGAATCCCTCCGGAGTGGAGTCATGACGACTGGATCTGAATTATTTGTTTGTATTTGGTGGTTTGTGTCCCAGCTGTCGATCAGCTGTGCGCAGCGTCTCCGCTGCAGCCTGTGCATCTCAACCCCCCCCCCCCTCCCCGCAGCAATTCTATATCCACCAGTTAAAGGAAATACAACTAATGTGTTGCGTTATATTAGCTGTACAATTGACCACATATGGTGTTCTTAGTTTCCATACCTCCTGTGTTTTACGAGCGACTTATTAAGTCTTAGCAAACGGCATAAAACACGATTAAACATGATAGTATAAAACCATGCTCGTATCTACAACCTATAGAAATGCAACACGGCGTCAGTTTAGACGTAATTCTGTCCTCCTGCTCACCGCATCATTTATGAGAAAACATTTCATAACATTAACACAACATATTTGAGATGGTTTTAAATAGTATATCCGTATTTATTTATTTCTCCAAGTTATGTGTTTGTGTGCACTGAGGAGTCTCAAACAGGCGTTTTGTTTAATCATTTTAAGATTGGCTTTAATCAATGTTTGAAAATGAATTCTTCATATATGATAAATGAGAGGTAACATTTTATTTATGGTATTATTTCCACATATTTCTCTCCATTCTTCCTTCTGCCAACGGTGTTGCAGTTTCTCGTCTCTCCCGTTTTTGTGCTTAGTGCGTACGCATGGGTCAGAGTTTGCGTGGAGGACCGCACGTTTTCCCGTCAAGTCAGTATTTTATAAATCGTAAACATTACGTAGAAACTGGCGTACGCCATTTTTTGAGCGTATATCCCTTTATAAATGAGGCCCCAGGCCTGAAGCTGTTATCCACTGCTGTAAACACCAGTAGCGTGGCGTGGGGAAAAATGTAGGGGAAGCCCATTTTTTGGGTCGGGGGGCGGTCAATAACGTAACCAGATGAATGATTACAGCGCCCGGTATCATTTTACACACATTTGTATCACACAGATGCAGGACTTGCACACGCCTGTTATCTAACCGAAAGGTCCGCACGCACTCTCCAGCTGAAACTCTCTTCTTATTAATTTAAGCATTTTACTTATTAATGTAGGCAGACAATCACACAATCTATGTGATTTTTGGATTTACCGTGCCTCTCAATTGCCCGTGACAGGTTGGCAAGGTCGATGAATCCTGAAGTTGCCCAAGGATTGTTCAGGGAGCACGAATCCTTGTCAAAAAGAAGACATGGCCAGCCAAATAGACGCTGAAGTTTAGCGCTTCCAGTTAGCCACTCTGTGCGGACATAATTGTCCTCATTGAACGTCCGATTCTCTCCCTTTTTCCTCTGTGTACACACAGCTCGAGTGCGGGCATTGGCCTGTCATCTGATTTAATTTTCAGTTGCTGCTGTAGCGGAAGTTTAGTAAAGTTATGTTTGATTAAGTACGCCAAATCTCCACCCTCCATAATGCTTCATTTGCTTGATAATTTCTAACGGCGGTGATGACAGTTACAGTATTAAAACTGATGTTGATGTGATTTGATTGGATGGCAGTGTCCAATCAAATCGCCAGCCGCCAGCCGCCCCTGAAGGGAAGCTAGAGGCGGCTGGCTTCCCTTGGCATGGCCCTGACCAATCACAGGTTGGCAGGGGCATCACGTGGGCCTCATCTGATTGGTCAATCCCTCCATTTTTTTTCACCAAAGGAAGCCAGATTCGGCTGGCCTCCTCTCGCAACAGAGAGTGCAATCTACTGTTTCACCATAACATCTAGAGGGGCGCTGTTTCACTCTTTGTAAAGTACTCAATGAGAATGGGGGAGAGCCGGCCGGCAGCAACACACAGCAAAGGAGAATTATCGAAACAAAACAAAGTGTTTTTATTTATTTATTTAAATTATAACTACAATCCGAAAAAACAGGGGAAGCCTGGCTTCCCTTGGCCTCCGGGAGAAAACGCCACTGGTAAACACCACGACAAACCTCAACACACACGGTGTGTGTTGAGGTTTGTCGTGGTGTTTTACAGTCCTTAGCTATTAGCTTCACCTTAGCATGTGTTCTTTGCAGGTGTGTGACACACCTGCAAAGAACACATGCTAAGGTGAAGCTAATAGCTAAGGACCCCCAAACCCAGAGTGAGGATGTTGTGAGTGCGCCGCCGTCGACTCCGAAGCAACACAAATTAGAATTTGGAGGACCGGTAACCAAAGCAGAGATGGACAGGCTTGTATTATCCTTCATAGTAGAGGAAATGTTGCCCATGTGCACAGTGGAATCACCATCGTTCAGAGATATACTGCGCAAAATACAGATAGCAGGAGACAGAGGACAGCCACGGTCAGATAGGAAAACATTCAGGAGCTATCTGGATCAGTCTTATGCGACAATGGAAACTGAACTAAAGGCAACATTTGAAACTTTAGCAGTCTGCGTGATCTGCCTGTAGGGAGGGGCGGGCCGGCCCTGCGAGTAAAGTAACGAGTAAAGTAAAGAGTAAAGTAAAGAGTTACTTTATGTAGAGAGTAACGAAGTAGTGTAATATATTACTTTTTTTTTTTAAAGTAATATGTAATATATCACTTTTTTTTAGTAACGACCCCATCTCTGATCATCGGTTACGGTTCCTCCAGACAGCCTCCTCGATAATCGATCCTGGACGAGCCTTTAGCGAAATTTGTTTTCCTTCGAGACGGCGCGCCGACATCCTTATCCGGGTCGCTGCCGAAGGACCGAGGAGTCTGGGACTCGCGCGCGTCGGTTTGACAGAGGAGAAGGCACCTAGCTGCACTGAGAAGCTACGGTCTGTCAGGTAGGACCTGAACCATGCAAGGGCAGAGCCTGTGATGCCAGCAGACTGTTCAAGCCGTGACAACAGAATGCTATGGTCCACAGTGTCAAAGGCAGCAGTCAGGTGTAACAGCTGGGCTACCTGAGTCGGCGGCTAGGAGCAGATCATTAAAAAAACTAAGGGCATCAACGTTGTAAATATTGACAATAGATCCAGCAAAACGCCCCCAAAGATAACTGGTATGGCCTGGCTGGGTGTATAATTCCCGGCCTGACCTATGGTCCCAGTCCGGCCCTGCTGACACATCACACACCCGTACACTACACACATTACTGATTAATTACTGATATCACAATTGAGTTACTCTTTTTAAATAAATATACTGTAAATCATGTGTGGTGTCCTTGTTTTGTCCGTCCTTGAGCCAGGGCTCCCTATTGTTGTATGTAGGTTATTCTTGGTTTTAGAATTAATTCAGTAATGATGTTTGCATAACACAAACATAATAAATAATTGGATAGTGTTTCTATATAATAGAAATAAAGTAATGTATCAAGACTCAGTGTGAGTTATTACTTTCTTCCTTTACTTGGCATTCTTCAAAAATACACAGAAATTGCAGCACATCGTTTCACGTCTTTGTGCAGCCTTTCTCAGCATTAGAGTGCAATGTGTTGGCAAACCTTTGTTTCCTCCTGACAGCTCACTTAAAGGTCACATGTCATGGCCATTTCCACTGATCATAATTCCATTGTTGAGGTCTACTAAAATAGATTTATACTGCGCAATTTTCCAAACTCACATTGGTTTCGCATACAGCATCTCTGTATAGTATGTGTATTCAGCAGTATTCACTTTCTCCATTAAACGGCTCGCTGCAGCTAAATGTAGCACAGTGACTTTTTTGTCAACTAAACATCATAAAACAATACATATTTTAGTAATCGGGACATTATAATCTCCGCACATTAACTCTATATTTGCCTCTGCTATGGTGCCAAAATGAAATGAAATAAAATAAACAATATAGGGGTTGCTTCTTCTCTGAACTTCTATGTATACTGCATCCCTCCATATCAAATAAACCATAAACAAATACATAGTCGTGTTCACTGCAGTGATCTATTTCACACACAAAACTATATGAAAACTTGGTGAAACAGTGGCGTTTTCTCCTGGAGACCAAGGGAAGACAGGCTTCTCCTGTTTTTTCAATTAATCATCTAAATAAAATTCAAGACTGCCTTAAGGACTTAAAAACGTGGATGACCTTAAACTTTTTGATGTTAAACACGACCAAAACTGAAGTTATTGTACTTGGCCCGAAGAATCTACGAAACAAATTATCTAAGGATATACTAACTATGGATGGCATTAATTTGGCCTTCAGTGAGACTGTAAGGAATCTTGGTGTTATATTTGATCAGGATTTATCCTTTAACGCCCACATAAAATCAATTTCAAGGACCGCCTACTTCCATCTACGTAACATTGCAAAAAATCAGGCATATCTTGCCTCAAAAACGATGCAGAGAAACTAGTCCATGCATTTGTTACTTCAAGGCTGGATTATTGTAACTCTTTATTATCAGGGTGTACCAAGAAGTCAGTCAAGTCGCTTCAGCTGATTCAAAATGCTGCAGCTCGTGTACTAACCAGAGTTAGGAAAAGGGACCACATTACTCCTGTTCTGGCTGCCTTACACTGGCTCCCTATAGAACACAGGATAGAATTTAAAATTCTTCTTCTCGCCTACAAAGCCCTTAATGGGCAGGCGCCATCTTACCTTAAAGAACTCATTATACCCTACTGTCCTACTAGGGCATTGCGTTCCAAGAATGCAGGGTTGTTGGTTGTTCCTAGAGTCTCTAAAAGTACAATGGGAGCCAGAGCCTTTTCTTATCAAGCTCCACATTTGTGGAATCAGCTTCCAGTTTGTGTTCGGGCGGCAGACACCCTATCCGTTTTTAAGAGTGCGCTTAAGACCTTCCTTTTTGATAAAGCTTATAGTTAGGGCTGATTAGATTCAGCCCCTAGTTTTGCTGATATAGGCTTAGTTTGTCGGGGGAAATCTTACTTCTTCCTTCTCTCTGTCTATACTTGTGTACTCTCATGTTCCGATTAACCCAGCTTCCCCAAATGTCTTTCTTTTTGGTGTCTGTATACGCCGGGATCCGGAGTCATGGATGATCCTGCGCTCCTCTGTCCTGGATCTTGAGTCGTGGCTGTGGTCCTGGATCATAGGTCCTGGATGGATATCCTCGTGGATTCATCTTCCTATTATACACACATGCATTTACAAACATTTGGACTACCTATGTTGCAAATGTATTATCTTTTCAATTTACACACGGCATCTATTGCACGTCTGTCCGTCCTGGGAGAGGGATCCCTCCTCTGTTGCTCTCCCTGAGGTTTCTCCCATTTTTCCCTTTAAACTGTGGGTTTTCTTCGGAAGTTTTTCCTTGTACGATGTGAGGGTCTAAGGACAGAGGGTGTCGTATTGTCATACTGATATTTTGTACAAACTGTAAAGTCCACTGAGACAAATGTAACATTTGTGATATTGGGCTATATAAATAAACATTGATTGATTGATTGATTGATTGATCTTTAAGTCATACGCTCAAATTAACTCTTTATTGTAAGATTTTCAGAAATCTTAAGACAAACATGTTGTTTTTGTGAGAACATATTTAAATGTTTTCCCTAACTCACACGTTTTTGAACATGTAGCACGCCCCCCAAGCTGCTGTTTACAATAATTCCAACAGAGGGAGTTGTCTACATTTAAATTGGAGTTGAAGAGAGAAGAGAAGTATGTGACCATTAAGAGATGCATAAGCATAATGAAAATCAGATTACATGTCGACTTAACTTATACTTTTTTGATTGGTATTATGTAATATTAAATTATACTATTTCTGAGATACAGGATTATGAGCTGTAAGCCGTAATCATAAAAATTAAAACAAAAATAGGCGTGAAAATATTTCACTTTATGCGTAAATCTAGAATATATGAAGGATACACTTTTTGATTTCAATTACAGAAAAAAATAACTTTTCTGTGATATTGTAATTTTTTTAGATGCACCTGTAAGTTTAGTTTATTGTCATTACAATACAATGCAGTTTAGAATCCGACCAGAGTGACAAGGAGGATAAAGGAAAGTTAATGCACAGGTGACAAATGTACCCTTGACAGTGTGTGTGTGTGTGTGTGTGTGTGTGTGTGTGCGTGCGTGCGTGCATGCGTGTGTGTGTGTGTGTGTGTGTGTGTGTGTGTGTGTGGATGGGTGTATTTTCTGAGTATGAGTTGGTTCAGCCCCTTAGAATAAATTAGCTTGCTTCCTGAATGTGCAAAACGAAAGTCTGAGGGAAACGAGTGCACATGGTGAGAAGACTGAAGGAACAGCACAGCACAAACAGCAAAGGTAATACATGTGAGAAAGGAAGGGAGTAGAGCTGCACTACCAAACTAATTATACTCCTAAAATATCCACACAAAAAAAGGATACTTTAACTACTGTGTTTTTTCATTTCCTATGATGTGGTGTGTATGCAGGGCAGCATGAGCCAGTGGAAGCAGATCCAGCAGCTGGAGATCAGACTCCTGGAGCATGTGGACTACCTGTATGATGATAACTTCCCCATGGACATCAGGCAGGGTCTGTCCAGCTGGATCGAGACTCAGGATTGGTGAGTCCTGCTCCATGTATGTTTTAAAAATGTTTAGCTTTCAGTTAACAGCCTTTACTGTCATTAATATCTTTGCCAGTCTGAATGTCGAAAAACACTCAAACTTAACCTGTCCAGCACCAGCAGACAAACACAGTTTATAAGGTCATAATATGCCCCATCATCTGTTTTCAGCTTGTTATCCTGCCCCGAGTCGGGGAAAAAAATTAAGAATGCAGCTTTAAAATATTATGAGTTTGTCCTTAACTTTCCAAATTAACAAACACCTGCACTCTGTCAAGAAAAGAACTCTTGATGGTCTTGTTTTAGTCTTTTTGTGGTCCTTCTCTGTCTCTTAGTTGTTTTGAGTCTCTTTGTAGTTTTTTTCTTCATGGTCTATTCGTCTCTTTGTAGTCATGTTTGCATTACCTTGTAGTTTTTTGCATCTCCAAATGGCCATTGTGCGTCTCTCTGTAGCTCTTTGCGTTCCTTTGCATCTGTGCCCTTTTATTGGTTGTTTAATCATTGAGGTCATATGATTGATTTCCAATGATAATAATAATAATAATACATTTTATTTGTAAAGCACCTTTCATTGCTAAAAGTAATCCCAAAGTGCTACAAGGGCATAATATACCTTTTTTTGAAAGGGCTTTAGGCCCTTCTTAATAGAGTCAGTGGCCTTAGGAGCCCTCCGGTGGTCTGGGATTCCACAGGTGAGGAGCGGCTGAACAGAAAGCCCCTAGGTCCTGGGGGGGGCGAAGCAGATGGTTGGTTGTAGAACAGAGGTTGCATGTGGAGGTTTGTGGTGAGAGTAGTTCCTTGAGGTAGGAAGGAGAGTTCCCGTGGATGCACTGATGGGTCAGTAGTGAGATCTTGTTTTTGATCCTGAATGAGACAGGAAGCCAGTGGAGCGAGTGAAGAATGGGTGTGATGTGATTGTAACTCCAGCCATCTTCTTCATAGGTTTAGCTGGGAATCTTTTGTCTGTTTTTCAGGGACACAGCAGCCAACGAGGAGTCCATGGCGGGGGTTCTGTTCACCAACCTTCTGTCCCAGCTGGATCGAGTGCGCTCACAGGAGCAGAACTTCTTACAGAGACACAACATGAAGATCATACAACAACAGCTACAGGTGTGTCACCTTCTTTATGTCCTAGTTATGTCACATTCACAGCTCCCTTCATTTAAACAGAGGCTTTATTTTCACACCTAACCAACGCCTTTTCAAAGTTGCTTTACTGCGGTAATAATTGCACAATGCAATCATTTGTTTACTTCCTAGTTTAAACTGTAGCTTGCCCACCGTGGAAACTTAGATAATAATAAAACCTATAATTATTTTATTGTTTAACATGCTCATACTGTAATTTATGAATCGCATAAACACCTTTTACTATATGTGTTTTATGCGCAGAGGTATATGAAGTACTTCTTTCATTTAAGTCGCCATTCCATAACGATGTACAAATACTCTGTTATAAGTCCTGCATTCATCATTTTACCTGAGACGAAACTGTGTTAGAAAGTTATGACTATAGTGAACTGTACCTGGGCTACTTCTTTCTGTTGGAATGTATCATTACAACAGGAATAGGAGAGAACTGAACAATGTGGGGGAATGAGATAACAATTTGGTTTAAAAGTAGTTTATAAAGCAAGAATTACAACATTTAGGAGAATAATAGACAGCACAAGCAACGGCAGCGAGATGTAATCAAACAAAAAAAGCTAATCAAATGTCAAAAGATCCATGGTGTTGCAGTATCTTGGTGACAGAGGCAAAAACCCCAGCACCATATACTGCCTGTCATTTGTCAAAGTCAACTTTCTTGTTAATTCCTCTATCTGTGTTACACAGAATAATTTTTCTCACCATCCCAGAGAATAAAAAATATATAAAAATAAATGTAAAATACATACACACCTTTACACCCACTATATATATATATATATGTATGTACAAATGCATAGACACAAATATACATATACACACATTTAGAGGGGGGGCCTGCTCTCTTCAGTTCTGTATGTCTGCATAATTTGACTTATGGTACATTTGCTTATTTGGCTGTATACAAATTCTGCGTTCATCACAGTAGTTTCCTGTCATTTTCTTCATTATCATAACAACATAAAGCATTTTTATTTGAGGTGACAATACTAAAATGTTGCTATTACATGACAATGCTCTGCACTTACACTTATGAAGGTGTCTTGTATGCCATTACCCAAAGTTGTGAAAGTATTTCGTGGTGGAATTAACTTCATCAAAACGCTTACCATACTCACTTTCAGTAGTTGATTTTAAAATGTCTCCAATAAGAAGAAGTGTTTTTTTGGTCTATGGTGTGTGTGTGCTGGAGGTGAAAGGGAAGTCAAAAAAGAAGTCACTCTGAATGTGTGACTTGTTTCTGTGTGTGCTGTGGTTGCTTTACCTGAGAGCAGCTTCTGTTTTGGCCGTTCCAATATCAAATGAAGTTAAGAAGGACAGAAACGACTTTATGGAATTGAAATACAATTAAAGACATTCTTTTACAAATGATGCACTGACCGCTGGCTGAAATACTTGTACTCAGCATAATAATGGTGTGTTTGTGAAAAAAAACGTCCCTTCTCTTCTTTTATGTGAGCTTTTGGTCCAGGCGCTTTACAGGATGTTGTTGTCAGAGCTCACCGACGTCATGAGCCTCAGCTCACATTTTATTCTGGAAAATAAATATACCTTTGCAGAACAAACCCATGAGGCTCATACCGCTGTTTCCTGTGTGTCTCAATGTGTCGCAGTCAATACTTCTCAGCGGAAGCAGCTACTCATGTGAAGAGTGCAGGCGGTTGTTGTTGTGAAGTACGATTGTGTTTTAATCTCTCTTTAGTTTGACTGACATATAACCCACATTTCAGCAGGCTCCCTAAGGAAAACCCCTTGTAGCTTGATCTCTGATGATCATCAGAAATACAAGACCATTTCTGCACTCTTTCCAGGATCACATTTTTTAGCTAAGTAATGCAGGGGGACAAAAAAGAGAAGTGAGCTTGAAAATACCAGAAACCAAACTACCTGCTTATAAATACTAAAAGACATAAACAAAAGTGAGTGTAGGTGTGTGTTCATGCAGCTCAGTCGTCAGTCTGGCAATGATGCGGATGAATTAAAACTTTCTCACACCTGGGGGCGAGAAAAAAATGTTCCTCTTCCCACAGCAGGATGTTTCTAAGTAGGCTTTTGAACGGGCTCATGAGCAAACCAATGCCACACTCTTCATAAGAATCTGAGTCATGTGGTGAGATAGAAGGCAGGAGGCATGTCTGCTCCATATCAAAGACGTATTTGTTTATGTAATTTGTTTCCGTTACAGGTTTTATAACGCCCTTTGAAACAACTTATTATATTGCAAGTATGTGTCACACCTTTGGCTCTAAGCCTTTACTTTTATTAGGATGGAGGTTTGGTCCAGAGACAGGCTGAACTTCATTCCTTTTCTGATTGTATGATAAGTAAACAACATGATGACAAATCTCTGAGGATACTGCACAGGTGCTTGGTTTTTCTGGATGGCAAAGATAAACATACACTGTGAAAACTGACAGTCAGCATTACCCTGCTGCCGGTTCTTGTAGGGCGTTTTCTATGCTTACATTAACGACATCTCTAAGGGTGTATTCACACCTAATAGTCCGCTTCTCTGGTGCGTACCAGACCACAGTTTGTTACATTGTTTCATTTTTCAGAAGGTTCGGTTTGCGTTCACACTGCAAAACTCAAACGGACTACACCCTTTAAACACAAGTCATGTGCACGGAAATGCTGTTCAACCATTGGTCAGACATTAAGGGGGTAAAACACAAATCTCTGCAATTTCTACTGGAGCCTCCGCCATGGAGCATCGGCACTTTCGGCAGGTTATTCTCATGCTGCTGTTAATCTGGAGATCAACAGACTCTAGCGGCCCGCGCATATGATTATATAATCAGACAACGTCCGTTAAAAAACATTATTACATGGCTTTGTTGAATACTCGATTCTGATTGGTCAATTCAGAACACGTGACACGTTGTTAATCCAGAACAGACAGACCGCTGTCAAGGATTTATTGACCGTTGTTAAGGACGCTCACATCTGCACAAAGAAGTCCGTTCGATTGAACTGTATACAGTTTGGCTGAAAAGCATACTGCATGTTTGCTTTTCTAACTGACGAGACAAGAGCGACAAGTAAACAGCGGAGAATTAACGGGCAGAAACCCTCATTTTAACGCAGCGGTCCAGACATAGACATCAGACGGCGACACATATTCAGTGTGCAGTTACTTTGGCATTAGGGCAGGGATATCTAGATACTTTCCAAGATTTGACATAATGAATTGTGCTACTTTTAAAGCAAGCAACGATGTTTTCAAATCTGTAATCAAAAAGCTCCTCAAAAACGCTATCGAAGCAGTTCCTGCCGTTGCTACGTTAGTTCAAACAGTAACAACGGACTATTTTTCTTAGCGGATGCATGACAATTTAAATCAATACATACAACTATTTTTTAAATCAATAAAATCATTTTATAAATCCATAAAAGCATTTCAATTAATATTAGGAGTCATGTCGTTACTTTGTTGAGAATGTGGCCATGTAATAAGCGTCGGGCTCCTGATCAGTCTGTCGGTGTTCTTTTCCCCATAATGACCGCGTCGCTGCACATTATCCATGAGAGACGTTCTGCAGTAAGGAGGGGCGTTTCACCGACGACAGGTGTTCTTACTTTTATGTAGGCTAGTTGATGGAGAATTTTTACTTTTCACTGTTCAACACTTCATTCTGCTTCACTCTTTAACTAAACAACCGCGGATGTCTTGAGAGACTCTTTCGCTAAATATTTTTGAAGATATCCGCGTTCTTGTGACACGTAAATACTACGCTTCCTATGTTTTGGTGCGGATCGCGTTCACACCAGCAATGAACCGCTCCAGAGTTCACTAGCAAGTGCTCCGAGACCACCTATTTTAGCGGACCAGAGTCCGGTTGTTTAGTTCACTTAAGAGGTCTCGGATTGTGTTCACACCGACCCAAATGAACCACACCAAGCGGCTAAACTCACCAGGGTTCGATTCAACCGGACTATACAAGGCAGGTGTGAACGCACCCTAAGACTGTGAGTGTAATTATCTTTGTGTGTGTGTCCCCACAGGTGAAATACACATCAAACCCCACGGTCATGGCCCGGGTGATCTCCACCTGCCTGAGGGAGGAGCGGCGGATCCTCTCCAGCGCCTGCATGCAGGAACAGGTTTGTCGTTTGTCTCTGAGAGGAAGTCTCTCCAGTTTCTTCATAACGTCTGCTGCTGGTAAACCAGAGCTGCTGCCAGGAAAACACTGCTGCAAACTACACACCCACACATTCCCAACTGCTTCACCCTCTTCCCAAGAAACACTGCTGCATGACATAATACTTCTGTTCCTTTACTTATGAATGTGCTGAAAAATACAAGATAGCATTTTAATATTCAAGGAAGGCTGTTGTAAAACAAAATGTACAGGTTGATGACGATTTTTGTCATAAAACTTTATTCAGCAAAAATCAAAAGATTATTATACACTTCTGTGTAGTTCACTGTGTAGACTATGTAGGCCTACTTCCTGTCACAGTGCATGAACTTCTACATGGCCGTTTTACTAACTCAGAAATAACAATCTCTTTTCCTCTTTACTATCATGACCTGAACGTAAACGTACCGGACAAAGCATTACCGCCATGTTTTGATTCAACACTCAAAGATTCAATAGCTCCTCCAACAGTGCAGCATACAAGACATAAGACATACAACTAAATATAAAAAGTGCAAGAAGAAACTGCAGTAAAACAGTGCATGACAATGGTACACGCGACCCTGGGAGGTAACCGGATCAAGTCCCGGAAAAGTACTCCCTAGGTGCCCTTGAGCTATGCTCCCAACTGCTCCCCGGTAAATGAATGGACTGTATAAGTAGAGTCCAGAGTTGGGTGTAACACGTTACAAAGTAATGCGTTACTCTAATAATACCACTTTTGTCGGTAACGGAGTAGTGTAACGCGTTACTTTTATAATTCAGTAATCACACTACAGTTACTAACATTGCCCCGACACGCGTTACATCGTTACTTTTATAAAATCAGTCATAATCACACTGACAGACGAGAGGGGTTTCCGCCGCAGGTTTATATGTAATCTGCGCGATTTGCGCGTCCACATCTCCACATGCAGTGCTGTATGCCCATTATTTTGAGTTGGTCCGAAGAATAGACAGGAATGTGACGGTGAGGTGCAAACTGTGTCCAGGCCAGAAGCTGTTATCCACTGCTGTAAACACCACGTGGTCAAACCTCAACAAGCACCTGCAAAGAACACATGCTAAGGTGAAGCTAATAGCTAAGGACCCCCAAACCCAGAGTGAGGATGTTGTGAGTGCGCCGCCGTCGACTCCGAAGCAGCAACAATTAGAATTTGGAGGACCGGAATCCAAAGCAGAGATGGACAGGCTTGTAGCATCCTTCATAGTAGAGGAAATGTTGCCCATGTGCACAGTGGAATCACCATCGTTCAGAGATATACTGCGCAAAATACAGATAGCAGGAGACAGAGGACAGCCACGGTCAGATAGGAAAACATTCAGGAGCTATCTGGATCAGTCTTATGCGACAATGGAAACTGAACTAAAGACAACATTTGAAACTTTAGCAGTCTGCGTGATCTGCTTGTAGGGAGGGGCGGGCCGGCCCTGCGAGTAAAGTAACGAGTTACTTTATGTAGAGAGTAACGAAGTAGTGTAATATACAACTTTTTTAAAAGTAATATGTAGCCTAATACATTACTTTTTTTTAGTAACGACCCCATCTCTGGTAGAGTCCATTTACCATTCCAGCGTTTCACTCTCACCATTTCACCGCTAAGAGTACCTGGATGCAATGGACGAAAACACTACAAGTACAGAGGAAACCATATTGAGACACAGCACAAGATGGTGATAACGGTAATATGCATTGTCATTGTGATAATGTTAGCATGAGTGCAGCCTCACAGAGCTGCTAGGCTGGGTTAGACTGTTCCATGCTGCTTTGTGCTTACGTTTGAAGTATCAGGCCATGTCATCAGATGTGTTCCGGGAGCAAAGTGTTATGCTGAATCCTTGATTACAAGAATAAATATAAGTGATTGAAGAACAGATTAGGCCTATGTTTGAAATAAATCTTTCAAAACACATTCAGAAGAAAATAATGCTCTCCAACAGGGTCCACTGGAGAGATCACTGCAGAACTCTGTGGCCTTCGAGAGGCAGAAGAACATGGACAACAGAGTGGCCATCATCAGGGGCAGCGTGCAGGTAACTGACACACACCTTTCAGGCAACATCAGAGCAAATATAAAGTTCACCCAATGATCTTTAAATGTTTGCCTGTCTGTGTGCAGCTGATGGACCAGGCTGTCAAATCCATCGAGGACATGCAAGATGATTTTGATTTCCGCTACAAGACCCTGCAGGCACGAGGTGGTCCCTGTGAAAGCAAATTTATTTCATACTTCTGTGCATTAAAATAACAAAAATGTTCTCTAAAATATCTGTGTGTGTGTGTGTGTGTGTGTGTGTGTGTGTGTGTGTGTGTGTGTGTGTGTGTGTGTGTGTGTGTGTGTGTGTGTGTGTGTGTGTGTGTGTGTGTGTGTGTGTGTGTGTGTGTGTGTCATAGAATCGTCAGATGCTCGACAGAACCCTGAGATGATGAAACAGGAAGTAACGACCCTGCAGGCTATGCTTAACAGTCTGGACTTTAAAAGGAAGGTATGCATTTGTATCAATGTGTATCAAAATGTCTCCAACATAGAAAGCAAGAAAAATGCCTTCCAGTGTACAAATAAAGGATTGTATAATTTACAACAAGTATGGCAAGGCAAAGCGACTTTCTTTAGATAGAACACTTTAAGTCCACTAAAAATGCTTTACAAAAGATGGTGCTACAACCAAGTGCAAAATAAATGCCTTAGTTAAAATGATTCTGCAAAAAACAAACAAGCTTAAGTAAAATAAGACAGATTTAGAATACAATATAAACAGTTGAATAGATAAACGATTTGAATAGTTATTTGATGTAATAAAAGGCAAATCGAGAAGTCTTTAGCCTTGATTTAAAACAAGTGAGAGACGCAGCAGTATTGGATTGTAAAGTATTTCAAGCATCACTGCGGTCTTTCCTTACCTTTGTCAGGAGATCTTGTCAAAGATGGACGATGTGATCAAGGAGATTGAAGACCTGATGAGCTCTCAGCTCAACCCGGAGCTGCAGGACTGGAAGCGCCGGCAGCAGATCGCCGCCATCGGGGGGCCGCAGCTCACCGGGCTGGAGCAGCTACACAGCTGGTGAGGACTTTTAAAGGATTATTATGTCTACTTTCATACATGGCCTAACATGCATTGTAATGTATTATAAGAACATGTTTGCTTTCTGAATCAATCTCTTTATAGACATTAATGATGAACTTTTATAAAAAATTCTAAATATTCTCTGTAAGCTACCACTAGTCAACCTACAATATTGTCGCAATATCGATTTACATTACATTTAGCTGACGCTTTTATTCAAAGCGACCGATTACAGGGACATTCTCCCTGGAGTAACTGAGGGCTAAGTGCCTCACCACTAGTGGTGGTGTTCCAGGTGGGATTTGAACTCACAACCTTCCGATCTACAGCCCACCTCACTATCCATTAGACCACCAGTACCCAGATACTTATTTAAAAATATTGTGATATTTGATATAATTCACCAAGCCCTAGATTCATGATGTGTTCATGATGTGTTTTAAACGGAGGAATAGTTTGCACCTGTGTTTGTATAATGATGAATCCCTTTTAACCTGTGAATTGATTGTGCGTGCCAGTTGATCTTAAACAACATGTTAATATCCCAATCTCTACTGAAGGCCGTGTGCACAAACAGAAGTTGAACGTTAAAAATCCTTCAGCAGTTCTGAAGTGGAGCCTCTGCAGGAACTGAAGGCCAAACAACATTTATATTTATTACTAGCTGTAGTGATTAAAAAAGAACACAAAAAAGGTGCCCTGAAATACTTGTTCAGTAATGAAGTGTCATATTTAGTTACTTAAAAAGACCAGTATGCTTTGTAAAATAATTCTTTAACAAAATAATTAAATGAACCTATATTACTGTAATCCAAGTCCTATTTAACTGTGGAATTGAAGAAACCGCAATAGCCAATTATTTTGTATTTCAGCACTTAAATGTGTGTAAGCGTGATCTTAAGTGTGTGTAGATAATGATACTTAAAGGTCCCATGTCATTTCTACTGATCATAATTCCATTGTTGAGGTCTACTAGAATAGATTTACATTGTTCAATGTTCCAAACTCACATTGGTTTCTCATACAGCATCTCTGTATAGTATGTGTATTCACTCTCTGTCCTACACGGCTTGTTGGAGCTCCTGCCCCCCCCCCCCCCTCCCTGTGAGCCCACTGTGCTCTGATTGGTCAGCTCGCCCACTCTGTTCTGATGAGTCCACCACCGTTACAGCTGAACATGAGTGTTTATGTTTTACAATGGCGTTTGTTAGCAACCAGAAAATGACACCAGTAATGACAAACAGATGAGAATACTGCGTGGGGTCTGGGTGCCGTGTTGGCGGGACATTGCAGGGCTAGCTGCTGCGAGGAGCGGACAGTGTGAGCTGGGTTCATTTCCTGCTTGCTGCGTGGGATCTGCGAGACAGCGAGACATCGCGAATGGACGCGGGAAGGGGTGCTGAGGGGGCTGCAGCACCCCCATCTGCGAGGCTCCACTAGCACCCTGGTTGCATGTGTACAGAGTGGAACCCATGCCATTACACTGATAGCAGCGTATCTCTTGCCTAGAGCTGCAAAAAGGCTTGGTACTGTTGTTAGTTTTACTGGGAGGGAACTGTCTAGATAGAATAATTCTGAGGCCTAACCTGAGCTTGACCAACCCTTACTGCGTGGAGTTTCCCCCGCTTCATGTCTAATGACCGAAACATTCTTCTTTAGGTATTGGTTGTAATTTCATACTTAGCCAGAATAGCTTCTTTGACTTGTCCATAGTCTAAGGCAGGGGTCGGCAACCTCTGGCACGCGCAGGGCCGCCCCTCCCTACAGGCCGATCACGCAGACTGCGTGGGGCCTCACCTCACGTAGGGGGCCTCAGCTTGTGGAGGGTGCTTCATTTTGTGGAGGGAGCCTCATCTGAAGCGGTTTTGGTCCGGCCTCCTCCAGCGTCATAACCCACCGGGCGCGTTTCAGAAGCGGAGCGTCTTGCCTGCCGGCTCGCAGTTTTTGTTGATTTGGGCGTATTTCCTGGACAGACTACTTTGTACAGACAAAGTTAATAATACTTGTAATATCCCAGTTATAAACAACATGAATCAAAGATGTGTTGCTGTATTTTAGTGGTAAAAAAATGCATTCATCATCATAATTATTCTATATATATATAATTGACACAGTGCCTGTAAACCGGAGGAGAACGCTGGCATTTCTCCTCCTACTTGAAAGACTACGGAGGGATAGGGTCTGCAAATTAGTTTATTTGGGGATTGACTGGATGCTCTGGCTCTGACCAGTCCACTTCCTGCCCGGCGCTATGCAGCGCCTTGCGTCGGGTCGTGTGCCACGTTTAAACCAATTATTTACATTTGTTTTACCCCCCCCGTTGAAAAGTTCACGATCGCCGGCACACTGATCACAATTTTTTTTTTAAATGGCACTTCATATCAAAAAGGTTGCCGGCCCCTGGTCTAAGGAATATGATGTCCATGAGAACATAGGCACTACTTGCCTTACCTGTGAGCAGAGGGACAGAGTGAAAAGCTAACTCTTCTTTCGGCCATCGGCAGACAGCTGCCATTCTTTCAAAAGTTGTCAGAAAGTGCTCAATGTCATCTTCTGGATTGAGTGGTTTCGACTTGGGCTCTCAGCTCTGTGTGCTGCCCTTGTTGGTGATGGCGGCTCATTCTGCTGGGTGGGTGGGGCCTCACCATCAGGCCACGTCGTCACCTTCAACACTGTCACGTCACTCTTCTTTGTTATCATATCCTTCTCCCAATTCCGTCACCTGTGCTTGGATTTGTTCTAATTGGTGCTGCGTACTGTATGTCTCCATCTCTGCTCTTGGGGCGTGGCCTCTTTCTCCAACTGCTGATCTCTGGAAGCATGGGAGCGGACAAGAGATTTCACCATGCTTGTCAACTCCTCCATGTCATCAGGTGTTCTGGCTGCCGCGGCCCCCTGCTGGTCAGGATGGAGGCAAAGAGGAGAACACAGACCGAATGGCGTTTCAAGATACTAATCTCTGCCCCCCCCCCCAGGTTCACTCTGACAGCACAGAGTCTGTTCCAGATGAAGCGTCAGCTGGACAAACTGGCCGATCTGATCGTGAAGGTCACCTACGAGAGTGACCCGATCCCTCTGCAGAAACCTCAGATGGAGCAGCGAGTCAAATACCTCATCTATCACCTGATCAAGAGGTAACCTTAACACCACACAACGTACCACTCAACACACCCAAAGGATGTACCCTTACTGAAAAAGGCAACCATACAGTGCAAGATAATGCAGATGGATCTTTTCTCTTTTAGTGTCCTTGAACCCTTCTTATGTTTTAAGCGCTTTGAGCACTATTATTATTATTATTATTATATGTTTGGATCATGACTGGTGTTCTCTGCTGTTGCTAAGAGACCTTTCATTTTGTATAATGATGTAGATTGTAGACAATAGGCCCCACATGCAAAAGGCCCCAGCATCTCTCCTACCTTTTTGCCAAGAGCCACAGACGTTATAGTTATTTTTACACTTTTTTCATTTATTGATATGTTGTGCGCATAGTGTGTATTTTTTGCTCATATTGTGTCTCTTTCTGTTCATAGTATGTTTTTCTGTCCCATTTTTTCTACCTTCGTAGTGATGTATTGTGTTCATTCTGTCTCATTGTTGTCCTTTTGTGCCTCTTTGTGGTCATCTTCTGATGCTTTAGGCACTTTGTCGCTGTTGTCATATGGCGCGTTTCCACTGCAGGCCTCGCTCGGCCTCGCTCGGTTTGGTTAGGCCTTATTAGGCCCGGCTCACTTTAATGCTGCGCTTCCATTACAGTTTAGGAACTGGGGTAGTTACTATAGTAACGCAGTGCAGGCGGAGCCGTGACGTCATCTTCAATGAGAGCCCCAGAAAAACATCACAGCCGTTAGCTGTTAGCACTCAGAGCTCACAGCTCCTGATATCTGTTCAGAAACTAGACAAAAGTTAAACAAGTACAAACCACAGACTGTCTGTGTCATGGCGAATACAGTCGCTGCTTTATTTATGTCTGTATAGGCCGTTGTTGTGAGTGTGGACGGTCGGAGCATATATAACGTTAGCTTAGCCGATCTCCATTCAGAAAACACGCATTTTAAAAGGGTTTTTCGCCTGCCGTCTGTCTGCAGACTTGTCAAAGCATTAATTCATGGTTTTTACTAACCGGTATCAGTATGTTGTTAATTCGGCATCATTTTGAAACGTGTATTACAATTTAATCACGGTCAAATATGTTCATCTTGTTGTAGTTGTAGCCCCCTTGCCAGCGATTCTCTCTCTAGTTTAGCATACTCAGCCCGACTCAGCCTGGTTGTTCCTGGCCCTAGAACCACGATTTAGTCGGGCCAGAAAAAAGGTGAAAAAGTAACCCCAAACTAGGCCAAAACTAGGCCAAGTGGAAACCCAACCAAAAACGGCTAGCCACGCTTAAAGCGAGCTACCCGCTGCAGTGGAAACGCGCCAATAGTGTGTCTTCATTGGCCATTTTATATCTCTCTGGTTGTTTGTTGCCCATTTTGTGTTACTTTAGTCTTCTTGGTCATTTTGTGTCTCTATGTAATCGTTTTGTTTTATAGCTTGAAAGTTGAATTGCTTTTTGTCATGTGCAAATATATACAGATTGTACTTGAAACACTGATATTTACTGTACAAAAAACGTCCTCTTTAACTAGCAGCACCAACAACACATTACACAATACAGGCCTAGTGAGGTGCTAAATACAGGACCAGCACACACAACCATCGAATGACCCCAGCTGCTGTGAAGTGAAGGGTGAAACTCTGCAATGACTGTGGTTTGTTCTCAGCTCGTTTGTGGTGGAGAAGCAGCCATGCATGCCCACACATCCCCAGAAACCCCTCATCATCAAGACTGGCGTGCAATTCACCACCAAAGTCAGGTTTGTGACACAAAACACTCTGATGATGAGTTTTGAAACTCTGAATTATTGTGCTTGTAAGGTCAATTGAGGTGTTCCAATGTCCTATATTCTGGTTGCCAGCAGGTGAGGGGTAAGAGTGATCTTTCGCAGGCACAAACAGATGATTTACGGTGGTTGGATGTAGTTTGATGTTTATTAAAGAGTGTACAGTACCCTGGGTTGAGTGTTTGTAGCTGTTAGCATCTGCGGCGTCTGGTTAGATCAGTGTGCTCTGCTCTCTTTCTGGATTCTGTGCTCTTTCCGGTCACCTGCGACCCTGTTTATACACCCTGTGCAGCTAACCCCCGTCACCAAGTATTCAAAATGATATTGCATTATAAATATAAACATTACATTATTACATTGCATTTAGCTGACGCTTTTGTCCAAAGCGACTTACAATAAGTACATTCGACCAGGAAGACACAACCTTGAAGAAAACAGAATCATATAAGTACATCAGGTTTCATAGAGCCAAACATTTCAAGTGCTACTCAACTGGCTTTAGGTAAGCCAGTCCTTTATTAGTATAAAAGTGCTTCGTTAATAGTTCTAACGCTCGAAGTGGAGTCGAAAGAGATGAGTTTTCAGTTTGCGCCGGAAGATGTGCAAGCTATCTGCCGTCCTGATGTCAATGGGGAGCTCATTCCACCATCCTGGAGCCAGGACAGCAAACCCACGTGTTTTTGCCGATGGGAACTTCGGTCCCCCTCGCAGCGAGGGCGCAGCGAGTCGTTTGGCTGATGCAGAGCGTAGTGCACGCGCTGGGGTGTACGGTTTAACCATGTCCTGGATGTAGGAAGGGCCAGATCCATTCGCAGCATGGTAAGCAAGTACCAGTGTCTTGAAGTGGATTCTAGCAGTTACCGGAAGCCAGTGAAGGGAGCGGAGGAGCGGAGTGGTGTGGGAAAATTTAGGAAGGTTGAAGACCAGACGAGCCGCTGCATTCTGGATGAGCTGCAGAGGTCGGATGGCACATGCAGGTAGACCAGCCAGGAAGGAGTTGCAGTAGTCTAGGCGTGAGATGACGAGAGCCTGGACCAGAACCTGAGTCGCTTTCTGGGTCAGCTGTGGACGTATCTTCCTGATGTTGTAAAGCGTGTATCTGCAGCAACGGGTTGTAGCAGCGATGTTTGCAGTGAAGGACAGGTTGTTATCTAGGGTCACACCCAGATTCCTTGCAGTCTGAGTCGGGGAAACAACTGAGGTGCCGATGTTGATTGTTAGGTCAAGAGTGGGACAATCTTTTCCCGGGAGGTAGAGCAGCTCAGTCTTGTCAAGGTTGAGCTTGAGGTGGTGAGCAGACATCCACTGAGAGATGTCAGCTAGACAAGCAGAGATGCGTGCGACGACCTGGGTCTCTGAGCGGGGAAAGGACAGAATTAATTGGGTGTCCTCAGCGTAGCAGTGGTAAGAAAAACCATGCGGGCTAATGACTGATCCGAGCGAGTTTGTGTACAGGGAGAAGAGGAGGGGACCAAGAACAGAGCTCTGAGGGACCCCTGTAGTTAATTGACAAGGGTCGGACTCAGACCCTCTCCAAGTCACCCTGTAGGTACGGTCTTTCAGGTATGAGGTGAGGAGGGAAAGAGCAGAGCCTGAAACTCCATTTTTTTGGAGAGTGCGAAGGAGGATCTGATGATTCACCGTGTCGAATGCAGCAGACAGGTCCAACAGGATGATGACAGAGGAGAGGGATGCTGCTTTGGCAGTGTGCAGTTCCTCCGTGACAGCAATGAGAGCAGTTTCTGTGGAGTGACCTGCCTTGAAACCAGACTGGTGCGGATCCAGAAGGTTGTTCTGATTGAGATAACAGGAGAGTTGTTTAAAGACAGCGCGTTCAAGTGATTTAGACAGGAACGGGAGGAGAGAGACAGGCCTGTAGTTTATAATATCAGACGGGTTGAGAGTGGGTTTCTTTAGGAGAGGGTTTACTCTTGCCTCCTTGAGACTGTTTGGAAAGTGACCAGAAGTTAGAGAAGTGTTGATGAAATGGGTGAGAAACGGTAGAATATCAGGAGCGATAGTCTGAAGGAGGTTTGAAGGGATAGGATCCAGAGGACAGGTGGTAGGGCGGGCAGAAGTAATGAGGGTAAGAACCTCACTTGGAGAGAGAGGGGAAAAGGAGGTTAGTGTGTGGGTGGAAGGAGGGTCTGGTGACCCAGCGGTGAGTATAGCTGAGTCAGAAAAAGAAGAGCGAATATCATCAACCTTTTTTTCAAAGTGGGTAACAAAGTCGCTTGACAGAAGTGAGGAGGGGGGAGGGGCTTTTGGAGGGTCCAAGAGGGTGGAGAAGATGGAAAATAGTTTTTTAGGATTGGAATAGGAAGATTGGATCTTATCTTGAAAGAAAGTGCTTTTTGCCTGAGAGATCGAAGCAGAGAAAGAGGAGAGGAGAGCCTGATAGGTTAGGAGGTCGTCACGGTGTTTGGATTTCCACCATTTCCGCTCTGCTGCCCTAAGGACGGTTCTATTAGCACGCAGCGCATCATTTAGCCAGGGAGCAGGAGGGGACTGACGAGCCTGCAGAGATGTGAGAGGACAGAGAGAGTCCAGAGAGGATGAGAGAGTAGAGAGGAGAGTTTCTGCAGCAGAGTTTGGTGGCAGGAGTTGGAACGAGTCAGAGGAAGGGAGGGCTGAGAGCACCGACAAGGCAAAGGTAGAGGGGGAGAGGGAGCGAAGGTTACGGCGGACAGGTGCAGGATGAGAAGAGATTAGTTTGTTATGTTTGGAAAGGGATAGAGAGAATGAAATGAAGAAGTGATCGGATGTGTGGAGCGGGTTTACAGAGAGGTTAGAAGTAGCGCAGTTCCTTGAGAATATGAGATCAAGGACATTGCCAGCTTTATGAGTCGATGGGGACGGAGACAGTGAGAAAGCAAAGGCGGTTAACAGAGATGTTAGTTCGTCTATCTTCCCCGTCTGGAGGTTGAAGTATCCGAGAAGTACAGCGGGAGGGCCAGTTTCAGGGATGTGTGAGAGGAGATTATCTAATTCCTCCAAGAAGTCCCCCAAGGCGCCTGGTGGATGGTAGAGAACAACAATGGTTAACTGTATAGGATGGGTTACTGTGACGGCATGGAATTCAAAGGTGGAAGGAGTGAAGTTAGGTAGCTTGAAGAGGGAAAAGCTCCTTTTGGGAGAGAGCAGGAGACCAGTGCCACCTCCTCTGCCAGTGGGTCTGGGTGTATGGGAGAAGGAATATGCAGTGGAGAGAGCTGCTGGGGTGGATGTGTTGGATGGAGTAATCCAGGTCTCAGTGAGAGCAAGGAAATCCAGAGACTGCAGGGAGGCGTAGCCAGAGATGAAGTCAGCCTTAGGAACAGCTGACTGGCAATTCCACAGGCCACCAGAAACTAGATGTTGGATCTCAGTGGAGCACGTGGGATAGACGAGAGCAGGCCGGTTATATCGATTAGGAGATACACGGGGCCAGTGATAATTGCGAGAAGACACATGAACAGGAATGGAGAAAATACACATGATTATAGCATGAGGGGCTAGAAAACTAAAGAAAAGAGAAATAAGACACCAGCTCAATCAGAGTAGGATTTGCCTCCTCTTTGCCTCCCTCGTGACTCCCGCAGGACTCCAATGTATTTGTCAGTCTTACTCCCGCAGGACTCCAATGTCTTTGTCAGTCTTCGGCTGTCTGACGCTGAAGCTGACGCTCCAGGAAAGAGCTACCCAAAATGGACGCCCGATTGCTCAGTTCTCACAGCTGTAGGAGCACGCCCCTCTAATTAGTTAACTATCTACAGCTGATGGGCGACAATAGACTGGCCCTGCCTATATTAATGCAGGCTTGAGTGCTGAGAGCTGTGAAGCAGGTTTCGCCTGAGCAGATCTGAGATTTAAAATCTCTCAAACGCGATTTAGCCGTTTAAGCTACAATAACAATTATACAGAGTCGAATAAATGAAACAGAGAAGTCTAATTAAACAAGAATATAACTTACAGTGGTTGCTGTGTCAATAGGTAATGTCGTCACCGGGTCCAGATGCACACTGAGTTCATCAGATTTTAAATGCGGTATTTAAATGCTTTTTAAGGTAAAAAATGACTTAGTCACGCGGTTGTACTTCACGCTATCAATAGACTGGCCCTGCCTATATTAATGCAGGCTTGAGTGCTGAGACCTGTGAAGCAGGTTTCGCCTGAGCAGATCTGAGATTTAAAATCTCTCAAACGCGATTTAGCCGTTTAAGCTACAATAACAATTATACAGAGTCAAATAAATGAAACAGAGAAATCTAATTAAACAAGAATATAACTTACAGTGGTTGCTGCGTCAATAGGTAATGTCGTCACCGGGTCCAGATGCACACTGAGTTCATCAGATTTTAAATGCGGTATTGAAATGCTTTTTAAGGTAAAAAATGACTGAGTCACGCGGTTGTACTTCACGCTATCAATAGACTGGCCCTGCCTATATTAATGCAGGCTTGAGTGCTGAGACCTGTGAAGCAGGTTTCGCCTGAGCAGATCTGAGATTTAAAATCTCTCAAACGCGATTTAGCCGTTTAAGCTACAATAACAATTATACAGAGTCGAATAAATGAAACAGAGAAGTCTAATTAAACAAGAATATAACTTACAGTGGTTGCTGCGTCAATAGGTAATGTCGTCACCGGGTCCAGATGCACACTGAGTTCATCAGATTTTAAATGCGGTATTGAAATGCTTTTTAAGGTAAAAAATGACTGAGTCACGCGGTTGTACTTCACGCTATCAATAGACTGGCCCTGCCTATATTAATGCAGGCTTGAGTGCTGAGACCTGTGAAGCAGGTTTCGCCTGAGCAGATCTGAGATTTAAAATCTCTCAAACGCGATTTAGCCGTTTAAGCTACAATAACAATTATACAAAGTCGAATAAATGAAACAGAGAAGTCTAATTAAACAAGAATATAACTTACAGTAGTTGCTGCGTCAATAGGTAATGTCGTCACCGGGTCCAGATGCACACTGAGTTCATCAGATTTTAAATGCGGTATATAAATGCTTTTTAAGGTAAAAAATGACTGAGTCACGCAGTTGTACTTCACGCTATCAATAGACTGGCCCTGCCTATATTAATGCAGGCTTGAGTGCTGAGACCTGTAAAGCAGGTTTCGCCTGAGCAGATCTGAGATTTAAAATCTCTCAAACGCGATTTAGCCGTTTAAGCTACAATAACAATTATACAGAGTCGAATAAATGAAACAGAGAAGTCTAATTAAACAAAAATATAACTTACAGTGGTTGCTGCGTCAATAGGTAATGTCGTCACCGGGTCCAGATGCACACTGAGTTCATCAGATTTTAAATGCGGTATTGAAATGCTTTTTAAGGTAAAAAATGACTGAGTCACGCGGTTGTACTTCACGCTATCAATAGACTGGCCCTGCCTATATTAATGCAGGCTTGAGTGCTGAGACATATTAAACAAAATAAACTGACATGCCAACAATACACATAAATGGCTCCTTTAGTGCTATTTCACTCCTGTTTTAACATCTGTCTTATTTGAGTAGTAATGTTGAATGATAACTCAACTTCTCTGTTTCTTCTTCCAGACTCCTGGTTAAACTTCCAGAAGTGGATTATCAGCTGAAAGTCAAAACAACATTTGACAAGTGAGATTTTTGGCTCAAAGTTTTTAAACTGGTTTGCATTTCCAGGAGATGAAAAATCCTTAAATAAACAAACGTGTGTATTAAAAACGTAATAAAAACATGTTCACACACACTTATCAAAATGCAAATCTCTGTGTGTTTTTGTGTGTCTCTAGGGACCTACCCCCCGGCAGAGTGTGAGTACAAACAAGCTGAAGACAGGAAGTACTGCTGATGTTAAATTTAAACATATTCTCCAAACATTATACAACATCACATTACATTGCATTTACTTGACTGCTTCCAGAATGAGTTTCATTGCAGAATGCTACATATCAATTAAGAGGAAAGCTATTTTTAAAGTTGAAATTCTTTTTCAACATAAACATTACAATAAATCTTTCTTTACGTTTTTTCTGTGTTGATTCATCAAAATACCTTGAAAATATATCAATCCTTGAAGCAGGTGCTTTAGTTGTTAACATTCTACAGCTGAGTATTGATGTGCTCCGACAATTATTCTCCTATCAGTTGCATTTGTATCATATAAAAACAGCCAGCATAGATACAAATTTGACAAACCCACGAGGCCGCTTTGTTTTACCTTCTTGTTCTCCTCAGAAGTCGTCAGTTTTTCATCCTGACCAACAACACTAAAGTTATGGATATCGAGGACTACTCAAACGGCTGCCTCTCAGTGGAGTTCAGACATCTGGTAATACAATTCATGCTTGTGTGTCATTTATTACCAGAACATGTGACCATTAACCATTTCTGTCAGTTTGAAAAAAATATCCTGTAAGTCTTTTTGAAACATTTAAAAGTCATTATTTTAGAAAACTAACTTTGTTTTTGAGATATATTATATGTTGACAATAATTCTCAGTATTTTGAGATACTGAGTCATTACTTTAGATCAGAGGTTCACAACCAGTCGATCGCGAGATGTGTCTAAAAATAGAACAACAATATTCAGTTTTATCGTTAAATGTCCTATAACATAATCTTTCTGTGCCATAATAATGCACAAATAACGCATCAAAGCTTTGTGATTGGCCGGCGCCACCCCATGTGTCGGGGCGTGGCTGGTGGGCAGTGGGCAGTGCACTAGTTCGCTGACGTTGTCCGTGTCAACAGGAGTGACAGTTGTCACCATAGATATATATAAACACTAGATGGCTCAAGGGGGAGTCGCCAGCGTAGCTCACTGGCGGCCATCTTGCCACAGTCAACAACTACTGCTACAGCTGTTCTAAGGTGAGTGATCTGCACAGAAATGCTCTTAACTCGCTGAATTATTGACTGATTTACAAACGGTTTGGTTTATTATAAACGTTATTAACATGGCTATAATACAGGAGACAACAAGACATGTTGAAAAAAAAAGTTCATGATTATAATGATAAGTATGCAGTATCATAACTACATCTTTGATGTTTATAACAAACCAAACCGTTTGAAAATTGGTTGAAAATTGAGCAATCTACGGTTATTTCAATAGTGCACCATATACATAATGTTATGAATGAGCGAGCTGCCTGTGGCAAGATGGCCGCCATGTGGCAACGTCAGTCGCCAGCAGCGCGGGTGAGTCATCTAGGCCCAATCCCAAACCACTCCCTCGACCCTACCCCTCCGTGATGGAGTGAACTCCGTCTGTAGCCACACTCGCAGCTCAACGAGGCTCCCTCCTGTCAGATGGAGGGAGTAAATACAGCAGCAAGCTTTGGGACGGCCTCCCCTCTCTCCGGCAGAAACAGGAAATGCTGTAACTGTATGTAACAACGGTTTCAAATCAGCATCTCTTAGACAAAAAGTTTAAATGAATAACTCAAATAAAACTCCAAACATCTTTCATTGTGTTTCAAAGCACTTTTAGTTTTAAACCTGATGTTTATAAGCTTCTTAGTTTTTGCAACGGTCTGTAAATATACACAACTTTATAATAAAATGCACACATTTACCTTTTTCTAGACTAAACACAGGTATGATCCTAAGTTAAAAACATGAGGTCATCATGAGGTTGTTAACATCGCAATTTATCAGTGGATGTTTGCTGGAACTACTTGTAAACAGCGTGTTTCCTGACGGACACACAGGGTGACTCCGGTCAGGTAGAGACCGGTCTCAAGTCAGCACCGCTGCAGACTCGCTGTTTGAGGGCTTGATAGCCCACTCCCCTTCCACACTCGTTGCTTTGGAACAGCCCTCAATATGGCGGACCCTCCGCGTGAACGCGCAAACGGAGGGGTAGAGTGTAGGGGTAGGGTGTAGGGGGCGGTTTGGGAATGGGCCTGCCTGATCCGTCACCCTGCCCGATCGGTACTGCGCATGTGCGAGATGGTCCGCCATATTGGACAACTCCGGACGGCAACCCAAGATGGACACTTGACACAGTGGCTTTTAGCAAAGCTCAAAAAGAAAACTCGAGAGAGATGAGTTATTGTTATCACAACGTGACTTCACTATCATTTAACAACTCTTTTTATTGGGTTCTTTTATTTGGGGTTAAGTACATTGTCAGAATAAGTGAGAAATGAATTTAACTTCTGTTAGACAGCCATATGCCATACATTTTTGCATACATTCACAGTAAATATTTATTCAGTATGATAGCTGTCTAACAGAAGTTAAATTCATTCCTCACTTATTCTGACAATGTACTTAACCCCAAATAAAAGAACCCAATAAAAAGAGTTATTAAATAATAGTGAAGTCACGTTGTAATAACAATAACTCATCTCTCTCGAGTTTTATTTTTGAGCTTTGCTAAAAGCCACTGTGTCAAGTGTCCATCTTGGGTTGCCGTCCGGAGTTGTCCAATATGGCGGACCATCTCGCACATGCGCAGTACCGATCGGGCAGGGTGACGGATCAGGCAGGCCCATTCCCAAACCGCCCCCTACACCCTACCCCTACACTCTACCCCTCCGTTTGCGCGTTCACGCGGAGGGTCCGCCATATTGAGGGCTGTTCCAAAGCAACGAGTGTGGAAGGGGAGTGGGCTATCAAGCCCTCAAACAGCGAGTCTGCAGCGGTGCTGACTTGAGACCGGTCTCTACCTGACCGGAGTCACCCTGTGTGTCCGTCAGGAAACACGCTGTTTACAAGTAGTTCCAGCAAACATCCACTGATAAATTGCGATGTTAACAACCTCATGATGACCTCAATGTCAATGTTGTCCATCTTGGGTTGCCGTCCGGAGTTGTCCAATATGGCGGACCATCTTGCACATGCGCAGTACCGATCGGGCAGGGGGACGGATCGGGTAGTGACAGCCACTACCCGATGTGCGAAATGGTCCGCCATATTTGACAACTCCGTACGGCAACCCAAGTAGGACACTTGACACAGTGGCTTTTGGCAAATCACAAAACGAAAACTCGAGAGAGATGTGTTATTGTTATTACAATGTGACTTCACTATTATTTAACAACTCTTTTTATTGGGTTCTTTTATTTGGGGTTGAGTACATTGTCAGAATAAGTGAGAAAAGGATTTAACTTCTGTTAGACAGATATGCCGTTTGTGCACTGTTTTGAAATGCCGCTCCTAAATTACCCTTCTTCGATAAAGCCACGCTCGCATTGCAGATGAGACAGATGGACTTTGAATTGGAATAGATACAAAAATAATCATCCTCCCACTCGGAGTGAAAATTATATATTTTGGGCTTTTTTGCTTCTGCTATAATTGCGGTCTTGTGTGTGTGCGGACTGTCACTCCTGTTGACACGGACAACGTCAGCGAAATAGTGCCCACTGCCCACCAGCCACGCCCCCACACATGGGGTCACGCCAATCACAAAGCTTTGATGCGTTCAAGTGCATTATTCTGGCACAGGAAGATTATGTTATAGGACATTAACGATAAAACAGAATATTGTTGTTCTATTTTTAGACACATCTCGCGATCGACTGGGAATCTCCTTGATCGACTGGTTGAGCACCCCTGACCTACAGAATGGTATTCTTCATCACTAGACTATGATTTGATCTTATTTATGTTATTTTACAGACAGAAATGGGCTAATGTTCACTTACACATGGATATGACATTAACCAGTTTGTCAAAGTGGTGATTTGTTGAATTTATGTTTTGTTTCCTTTCACTAACAGCAGCTGAAAGAGAAGAAATATATCAATGGCACAAAGGGGAACGAGGTACGACATGCGGATGAGTTGATCATTAATGTATTAACTCATTTCTGGGTTCAGGACTCATTCCTACACTAATTTGAGTCTGTGCATTACCCCTGAATAAAAATAAGTGCATGTAATACTATTGTTGTCTACATATACTTTTATTATTGCAAAAGTGTTGTCCCTAATGAGGGATATGCTGTGTGGATGTGTGTTGTGTGTTCGCAGGGCCTCCTCTCTGTGACAGAGGAACTTCACTCTCTCAGTTTCGAGGCGTGCTTCACAGTGCAGGGCCTCACCATAGAACTGGAGGTCAGGAGCACTGTACATATGACTGGATATTCGGCTCCTGGTTGTTGGTGCCCAGCTCACTCATTGTGTATGTGAATCCTTCCAGACATGTTCCCTGCCTCTGGTGGTCATCTCCAATGTGAGCCAGCTGCCTGGAGGCTGGGTGTCCGTCATGTGGTATAACCTTCTGTCTGATGAGCCCAGGGTGAGCTGACACACTGTTGCTGATGTGTTTAAAAGTGGATAGTGCTGCTACTATCCCTCAGTTGCCAGTTAATTAAACCAATGTCATCTAATACAACAGTCCTGCAATATTCTCTACCTTCATGAAGGTTCGGAATTTGTTAAACCCTTGTGTCTCACTTAACAGTCAAAATGACTAAATGTATGTGGTGGTTATGATCAGGACTAATGTTAAAAAACAGTACTCGGTGCAAGTAGAAAATAATATACATATGTAAGCTGTAGTGTAAGAATTTTGACACAGATGTTTTTGTCCTCTAAGGACCTTAGAGCTAAAAGGGTTAGGGTTAAACTGTTTTAGAAAGCAGTTGATTAATCTTTTATGATCATTTTTAGAGGATTTATTGTATGGTGCAGTTGAACAGGGCTCTCGACACACATCCCAACTACTCCACTTTTACCTTTTTCCCACCCCTTTCCTATAATCCACAGAACTTGGCGTTCTTTGGAAACCCCCCTCGGGCCACCTGGAGCCAGCTCTCTGAGGTCCTGAGCTGGCAATTCTCAACCTTCGCTGGTAAAGGCCTCAACAAGGAGCAGCTCAGCATGCTGGGAGGAAAGCTTCTCGGTATGTCTGCCCTACAGCTTTCAAACAACATATTTGTACTGTATATTTCGAAATCTAGATTTTGGGATAACACATGTTTCAGGTGGCATTTGAAGGAGCCCTTTTCTGATTTGGTGGTGTTCCCTCTCCTGTAGTGTGTTGTATAGTTTATTGTGCATGTTAATGTTCTAGGCTAAAATCCCTGTGTTCCCTCTAGAGCGAGTTTCTCCCCCCCTGCCTAAAAAAGCCTCCATTGGACCCCTTTGTTTACTTCCGTATATTGACATCACTATGTGTCACATCCTTTGTGATTGGCTAAGGGGCGGGACATTGCTATGCGGTTGATCAATCACAACAGAGCCAGCCAGCTAACCAATCAGAGCAGACTGGGCTCTGGTTTCAGACAGAGGGTGAAAAGAGGTGCTGCAGCACAGGCAGTATGAGAAGAAATAAAGAGCTTTTTGAACATTAAAGCATGGAGACATGTCCCAGGAGAGACACTACATACTGATATACACCTGATATGATCAGAATAGCGGCCCTTTTTACCACACGAGTTAATGTTGGCATTATAGCTGTTAGTCTTTGCAGGCTCACGGGTGTTGGGTAGTAGTCATTCATGTTGTTTACTGTATGTTGCTGTAGGCCAGCATGCCTCCTGTAGTGACTATCAAGTATCCTGGTCCAAGTTGTCCAAGGTAAGTGTTCAATTCCTCATGTACCATGTGGTTTCATCTGCAATTTGGTTGTGCCAACTAGTGGCCAATGGGATAGAATTATCTGTGCCCCATGCTGTTTTGATGACCCTGGATCTTTTTCTACATTCCATTATGTTACATCTCTTAAGTCATGTTTTAATGTCCAAAGAACTCATTGTACCCCTTCAATGTGTCGAACATTCTTTAAGGAGAATATTCCAGGAAAGCCATTCAGTTTCTGGATGTGGCTGGACTCCATCCTAGAGCTCATCAAGAAGTATTTGCTGCCAGTCTGGAATGAGAAGTAAGACCCTGGGTCACCCCAGACTCACTGTCAACCCCCCCCCCCCCCCTCCTCCCCCAACTAAAAAGTGGTAGAAGAAGCAGGAAATAATATTGTTGTTATTTTCCCTTGCGCCATCCATACAGCTATATCATGGGTTTTGTGAGTAAAGAGATGGAGCGCACTCTGCTGAAGGACAAAGAGCCAGGCACATTCCTCCTACGCTTCAGTGAGAGCCACCTTGGAGGAATAACTTTCACCTGGGTGGAGCACGGCAACAATGGTGAGGAAAAACCCATGCACTTAGCTCTTTAAAGTTTCTCTTACATAGTTCCTGTTTTCTTTATTGATGCTCCGCTATGCTAACACTGTCTTTTCACAACAGGAGAGGTTAAATTCAACTCTGTGGAGCCATACACCAAAAATCGGCTTAGCGCCCTACCATTTGCCGACATCATTCGAGACTACAAAGTGATCTCAGAGGGGGTGGTCCCAGAGAACCCGCTCAAGTTCCTCTACCCCGACATTCCCAAAGATGAAGCCTTCGGACGGCTTTACAACATTCAGCCAAGCAAAGGTAAGAGTGCAAACCATTCATGTTTCTCAGTGGTTGATTTAAATCACTAACACTAATCTCTCTTATCTTCCAGTCCATCCATACATAACATCTACCCTGATCCCAATCTCACAATTGCGGTGAGTTCATTGAGAGACTTATACATTTTTGATCATCAATTTTACCCTGACGTGTAGTTATCAGACTTAAGAGGATGACTATGGGATATTGAGTGTGCTATCAAATCAACCAATAGGAGAATTACACAACTGAAAATTATCTAGAAAATGCTATAATATCACAGAAGCAGCCTCACTGTCTCTGGACTCACTCTGCCTTTCGCTGTGATTGCAGCTCTAATACCACCACCACACCCTCTTCCTGTCAGTCTCCTGAGCCCCCGATGACTCCTGGGGAGTTTGACATGCTCAGTGAGCACCTATGCTTCGACATTAACAGCGTGAGTTTGCCATTCTTTGCTATTTGGTGGACTGTACCTGTTGGGGAAATATTTTCCTGGGCCCATAACTTTGACTTAGTTTATCAGGTTATACTGTCCTGACTGTTGCTCTACAGTACAGTACAAGTACTTCTGGGTGTTTCAAGCTCGGCTCTGTGTGTGTGGCACGAGCGCACGAGTGAGCGAGAGAGCGAGAGAGAGAGAGCACCGATACCGGAGATTGTTGTTGTTAGCATCTGGTTAGCTAGCTACGCTAACAGATATTAGAAGCTGTTTCTACACTGAACAAAAATATAAATGCAACACTTTTGTTTTTGCTCCCATTTTTCATGAGATGAACTCAAAGATCTAAAACATTTTCTATATACACAAAATAACCATTTCTCTCAAATATTGTTCACAAATCTGAAAAAATCTGTGATAGTGAGCACTTCTCCTTTGCCGAGATAATCCATCCCACCTCACAGGTGTGGCATATCAAGATGCTGATTAGACAGCATGATTATTGCACAGGTGTGCCTTAGGCTGGCCACAATAAAAGGCCACTCAGCACAGCACAATGCCACAGATGTCGCAAGTTTTGAGGGAGCGTGCAATTGGCTGACAGCAGGAATGTCCACCAGAGCTGTTGCCCGTGAATTGAATGTTCATTTCTCTACCATAAGCCGTCTCCAAAGGCGTTTCAGAGAATTTGGCAGTACATCCAACCGGCCTCACAACCGCAGACCACGTGTAACCACACCAGCCCAGGACCTCCACATCCAGCATGTTCACCTCCAAGATCGTCTGAGACCAGCCACTCGGACAGCTGCTGCAACAATCGGTTTGCATAACCAAAGAATTTCTGCACAAACTGTCAGAAACCGTCTCAGGGAAGCTCATCTGCATGCTCGCCGTCCTCATCGGGGTCTCCACCTGACTCCGGTTCGTCGTCGTAACCGACTTGAGTGGGCAAATGCTCACATTCGATGACGTCTGGCACGTTGGAGAGGTGTTCTCTTCACGGATGAATCCCGGTTTTCACTGTTCAGGGCAGATGGCAGACAGCGTGTGTGGCGTCGTGTGGGTGAGCGGTTTTCTGATGTCAATGTTGTGAATCGAGTGGCCCATGGTGGTGGTGGGGTTATGGTATAGGCAGGCGTATGTTATGGACGACGAACACAGGTGCATTTTATTGATGGCATTGTGAATGCACAGAGATACCGTGACGAGATCCTGAGGCCCATTGTTGTGCCATTCATCCACGACCATCACCTCATGTTGCAGCATGATAATGCACGGCCACATGTTGCAAGGATCTGTACACAATTCCTGGAGGCTGAAAACATCCCAGTTCTTGCATGGCCAGCATACTCACCGGACATGTCACCCATTGAGCATGTTTGGGATGCTCTGGATCGACGTATACGACAGCGTGTTCCAGTTCCTGCCAATATCCAGCAACTTGGCACAGCCATTGAAGAGGAGTGGACCAACATTCCACAGGCCACAATCAACAACCTGATCAACTCTATGCGAAGGAGATGTGTTGCACTGCGTGAGGCAAATGGTGGTCACACCAGATACTGACTGGTTTTCGGACCCCCCCAGACCCCCCTAATAAAGCAAAACTGCACGTTTCAGAGTGGCCTTTTATTGTTGCCAGCCTAAGGCACACCTGTGCAATAATCATGCTGTCTAATCAGCATCTTGATATGCCACACCTGTGAGGTGGGATGGATTATCTCGGCAAAGGAGAAGTGCTCACTATCACAGATTTTTTCAGATTTGAGAACAATATTTGAGAGAAATGGTTATTTTGTTTATATAGAAAATGTTTTAGATCTTTGAGTTCATCTCGTGAAAAATGGGAGCAAAAACAAAAGTGTTGCATTTATATTTTTGTTCAGTGTAAAACAAAGTGAAGGGAAAGTCCTCTTCTGTCAGATAACGTCAGCTCAGTGAGGTAAAGGAGTCTCTCTGTGTTTAGATAGATACATTTAGTCTAAGTTATTCAGGTCTCAAACTGTCTGATCTCCATTTATGTAAACAAGTATTTCCAAGGCACAACTTTATATGATCATTATAGTTAAAAAATAAGAGAATAAATGAAAAACAGGTATGAAATACTATATGACAGTAAAACAAGAATACAGTTTAAAAGGGTGATTTGTAAAATATCCATAAAGAAAAAGAAAATCTGCTTACAGGTCTGTTTCATATGGGTGTTGAGAGATGTATCCATAGATCTCTTCATTTTGCTCTCAAAGTGCACCAGATTGATGCTTTCAACTTATATATTTAAAAAATAATCTTCCCGGGGGAATATGCCCTCGGACCCCCCTAGGACATTAGGTCCACCCTCCACTTATAAAAAACAGCACTTTACCCCTGCTTACACATACAGTTGCAAGGAAAAGTATGTGAACCCTTTGGAATGACCTGGATTTCTGCATAAGTTGGTCATAAAAGGTCATAAAAGTCACAACAATAGACAAACACAGTCTGCTTAAACTAATACCACACAAACAATGATATGTTTTCATGTTTTTATTGAACACACCATGTAAACATTCACAGTGCAGGGTGGAAACATGTGAACCCCTAGGCTAAAGACTTGTTCAAGAGCTAATTGGAGTCAGGAGTCAGCCAACCTGGAGTCCAATCAATGAGACGAGATTGGAGGTGTTGGTTAAAGCTGCCCTGCCCTATAAAAAATACACACCACTTTTGAATTTGCTATTCTTATGAAGCATTGCCAGATGTGAACCATGCCTCGCACAGAAGAGCTCTCAGAAGACCTACCATTAAGAATTGTTGACTTGCATAAAGCTGGAAAGGGTTACAAAAGTATCTCTGAAAGCTTGATGTTCATCAGTCCACGGTAAGACAAATTGTCTATAAATGGAGAAAGTTCAGCACTGTTGCTACTCTCCCTAGGAGTGGCCGTCCTGTAAAGATGACTGCAAGAGCACAGCGCAGAATGCTCAATGAGGTGAAGAAGAATCCTAGAGTGTCAGCTAGAGACTTAAAGAAATCTCTGGCACATGCTAACATCTCTGTTGACGAATCTACGATACGTAAAACACTGAACAAGAATGGAGTTCATGGGAGGACACCACGGAGGAAGCCACTGCTGTCCAGAAAAAACATTGCTGCACGTTTGAAGTTTGCAAAAGAGCACCTGGATGTTCCACAGCACTACTGGCAAAATATTCTGTGGACAGATGAAACCAAGGTTGAGTTGTTTGGAAGGAACACACAACGCTATGTGTGGAGAATCCAAAGGGTTCACATACTTTTTCTTGCAACTGTATATGCCGTGAGCTGATTATCGAGCCTTCATTGTAACAGTCGCGGGTACACTGTGTGTGCGTGTGGGGAGTGTTTCCACTGTAGCGCCGGTACCTTAATGGGAAACCCTACATGTTTGAGCATCCTCTATGAAACGTCAAGCTACGCCACACAGCACCCCAAAAGAAAATCTCTGGCGCCGCCCATGATCTATATAGACTCGTTTTGAATGAACATTTGAAGGTCACCCAGCTGTGCGGGCAGTTGCTGATTGTTTTTCAAGAATGACACAATATGTCTCTAATCTCTACATTTTTAAAGATGTATTTCTTAAACTGAGTGAGAGCCGCAGACAGGGAAGGTCATCCGAAAAACGATTCAAGTTTATAGACGAGTTCTCTATGTTCTGCTGCTGGTAATGTTCTCCTTTTCCTTTTACAGATGAGCTCTCCATATTCAGAGTAAGGCGAGGGGAAATATGTAACTCTCAACCGAATTTTCTACTCATCTGATGCCACTGCCCGATCAACGTCTACATCTTTGTTGGCTGTGTCTATTTTGTGGTAAAATTAGATTCATAGCTTGAACTATTATTTACTGCTTTTTTTATATTCATAATTGTTCTTTAAAAAAGTATCTGTTTCTATTGTGACAACTCAATTTTAAATTATATTTTAACAGTATATTAAAAAAAAAGAACATGTTTATTGTGTCTGCTTTGTACTATGTTGTTGACATTGGCTTGCTTCTTTATTTCTGCATTTGTAGCAACACTTTCTCTTTAGACCATACGTTTGCCTGTGTTGCTTACAACACTCACCCATATTCATCATTCAATTGTGTAGAAGGAAACCGGTTTAGGTCATATTTTCAAGCAGAACCAGTTGCAACTCACCACAAACCGTTTATCGAGATTTGCCCAGATTTAATTGTTTTAACGCTCTATGGCATGACTTTTTATTTTGGGAGGAGGCGTTTTAGGAGCTTAGGGGTCCCTGATATTATATCAATTATAAAATGTAACCCCCCCCTCACCCCTCAACCAGGGGTTGGTTTGTTGCCTCAGGGCAACACTGTGCTACGAAGGTATTGAAACACCAAGGATTTCTACAATTCAGAAGAAATAGAAAAAACAACTCCAAATGAATTCAAAAGGTATTCTTTGTGTGTGTGTGTGTGTGTGTGTGTGTGTGTGTGTGTGTGTGTGTGTGTGTGTGTGTGTGTGTGTGTGTGTGTGTGTGTGTGTACGTGTAATGTGTGTATATGTGTGTCTGTATGTCTCTGTGTGTGTGTGTGTGTGTTTGTATGTCTCTCTGTGTGTGTCTGCGTGTGTGTATGTGTTTGTGTGTGTATGTATGTGTGTGTGCGTGTGTATGTGTTTGTATGTCTCTCTGTGTGTGTGTGTGTGTGTATGTATGTGTGTGTCTGTGCGTGTGTGTCTGTGTTTGTGTGTGTATGTGTGTGTCTCTGTGTGTGTGTGAGTGTGTCTGTGTGTGTATCTGTGTGTGTCTGTGTATGTGTGTGTTTGTGTCTGTGTGTGTGTGTCTGTGTGCCTAACCCTATCTTGACCTTCACTGTCCTCACTGTCAGACGGAATAGCCCTAACAGCCTGATCGTGTCCCTTCTGCCCATAACATGTGTTGGTGTCCATTTCCTGTAAATATCAGTAGATGGTAAAAACATTGATTAGGTTTATCATTTTACAGCTGAGCACACTTGTATGATATTGCCTGGAAAAAAGTGGTCAAGTGGCACAGTGTTGCCCTGAGGCAACGAACAAAAAAACATAGTTTTAGCTAATTAATAAATACATAATAAGTATTTAAACAATCAAATATACTTCTTTACGTATTCATGCACATGCATGTATTTTTTATTTTAAGTTGTGTACATTTCTAATATGTTAAAAAGTGAAATGTATCTTACCAAGTGGTGGCCCTGAGTCCCCTGCAGCTTTGCTTGCAGAAAGGACTGCTCCACCCCCAGACAAAATGCCACACCCATATAATTCCCTCATTGTATTGGACACCAGCATGTCAGGTGACATTGTGTATATTTAAAAAAATAAAAATATTTAGAGGGCCAGTGTGAGGTCCAAAAAAGTGGTTTGTTGCCTTAGGGCAGTGTTTCTCAAACTTTTTCAGACCGCGGACCACTTAGTCAATAATAAAACACTCGCGGACCACCTAACTCCCCAAATATCCTAAATAAAATAATAAGCCTGTTTACCACTCCAACAGTAGCTATATTAAAAATTACAGCATAATAATGACAACTTTGTGTGAACTTCTCTATCGCTCGTTCACACATTAATCGACAATACAAAACAACTACAGATTCTACAAGCATTTTGTTCATATGCGATTTAAACGGTAAATGCTGATAGATTTGACACATCATATGAAACGTAGACTACATTTATTATGGAGTTAATGTCCGTGCGAACAGAGCCGCAATTTACTGACAGCAAGATCGTTTGCTACTGAGAGATATGCAAAATACACCGCATTTAGTACGACAAACTTCCGCTGCGGATTTTCAAAATAAAATACAGTAAAACTATGGTTGCAGTCCCAAGTTAAATAGGAATTTAACAATAAACACAAGATAATTATTTACACTGTTACATTTACAAATAGCATTGTTTACTCACTCATACACTGCGTGTCTCTGTTGCCAACTAATGGGAGGAATGGTGCTGCTTGTGCTGAGACATCAGTGAAACAATGTCGGGATCCAAACTGGAGAGTTGTAGTCTCATATCACAGTCCACATTGATCCTGTTACGCTGCTTTGTTTTCAGACCAACAAGTGCAGAAAAACCAGCTTCACAGTTGTAGGTGGTTGGAAACGGCATCAACTGTTTCAGAGCAGCGTCAGCCAGCTCTGGGTGCTCAGGCTGGACGTGGACCCAAAAGTCTGTCAAGCTTTTCTCTCTGAAAGTCGTCCTCAGTGGCCCATCAGATGCGATGTCCACAAGGCTGTCAACCTGTCTCGGTGGGAGCTTGGAACTGACATGTTCAATGTGTGTTTTGTCCCCAAATGGATTCCTGATCCACTCAAAGCCTGCATCTAGTTCTGGGAAATATCTTCCCAGCTGAAAGTGAAGGCCTTGCAGATGTTCCTTGAAGGCTGCAACTGTGCCGCCGTCCAGCTCTTCATCTGCAGCGAGGAGAAAATCCGCCAGCGTCGGAAAACAGTCAAACTCCTGGCGATCCAGACGGACACACCACAATTCCATCTTGAGGCGTGCAGCTTTAATTGTGTCCTGCACATTGAAAACAGTAACAGCTTTCCCCTGCAGCGCTAAGTTCAGAGCATTGAGAACGCTAAAGACATCGGCCAGGTATGCCAATTGTGAGAGCCACTGGAAGTCATGCAGTCTGTCATACAGTTCATCAGTATGATGCAAGAATAACATCACCTCATCGCGCAGTTCAAATAGACGGGTGAGAACTTTCCCACGCGACAGCCAGCGAACTTCAGTATGAAAAAGCAGTTTTGTGTGTTCACTTCCCATTTCTTCACACAGAGCTTTAAAAAGACGTGTGTTCAGTGCTTTGGTTTTTATTGTATTCACAATTTTCACAGACTGGTCCAGTACTGATTTGAGGCATGGTGGCATTTTCTTCACAGCCAGCTGTTCTCTGTGAATGCAACAGTGTGTTGCTGTGGCGCAAGGTGCAACTGCGCGTATGCGCGCTGCCAGTCCCTTATGTTTTCCAGTCATTGCAGTCGCACCATCTGTGCAAATACCAACACATCGTGTCCAGTCGATATGATTCTGCACCATGAAATTGTTGACCGAGTCAAAAATGGCTTCCCCTGTGGTGTTGGTCGGCAAGGAACGACAAAAAAGAAATTCATCCTGCACACCGCCAGCATGAATATACCTTACAAAACACAGCAGATTTGCCTCGTTCCCGATATCAGTTGACTCGTCCAGCTGCAGTGTGAAAAACTGGCTTTGGCGTAAACGTGTGATCAGCTGATTTTTCACATCTTCAGCCATGGCTGTTATTCGCCGCTGGACAGTGTCATTAGAGAGTGGGACCCTGTTAATTTCGTCACTTGCGGTCTCCCCAAACAATATGTTAGTCATAACTTTGGCAGCTGGTTTGACTAAATTCTCACCTATCGAATGAGGTTTTCCTGCTTTTGCAATTAGAAGGGATACCCTGTATGATGCCTCTGTAGCCTTCGCATTTTCCCCCGGTAAAAAAAACTGTGAGGGCGCCTTCGTCATTTGTTTCTTAAATTCATCAAGTTTTCTCTCAAAAACTCCCAAATGTTTCCCAATGTAATCCTTGTGTTTACTTTCAAAATGTCGCTTGAGCTTGGCAGGTTTCATAGCCTCGTTCGCCAACGACTCGTAGCACAAAACACATTGTGGATTGGGATCCTCTTCATCTCCACTCCAAAAAAAAGCCAAATTTGATGTAGTCGCTGTGATATTTTCTCTTCACTTTAGCGCTGGACTTTCTGCATTCAAGCCGAGTTTCACAGCTTTCAGCCGGGTGGTTATTAGACAGTGAACCACTCTCCTGGGACTCAGTAACGCACACAAAAGCACTTGTTGCTGCTGAATCACCTGCATCAGGACGATGCACCTTGACTGTTGCATCCGATTTTTCATTTAATTTTCTTTTAACTGACCCTGTCTTTAGCCATCGATCCATCTTGTCAGTTGACCGTTCTTTTGTTTATTTTTTTTAGTTGACCGCTCAAATTGACCGCGCAGATTATTTATGACATAAGACGTAAAACAAACGTACGTACCTACATACCTACGTACATACACTACATCTATGATACACTCTATACTAGTAATTTTTTAACAGTTTGAGAAACACTTTAAACTTATAATATATATGAATTTCAAATGTGGCATTTTACCAATATACTCACGGACCACTTGGGGCCGCTCGCGGACCACCAGTGGTCCGCGGACCACTCTTTGAGAAAGACTGCCTTAGGGCAACAGTATGCTGTAGAGGGTTTTAAGGATCAAAAAGATCTTGCCAAGTCACTATTTCAAAACTAAAAAGGCTTAATCTGATGCAGATAAAGTATCATACATTTCTGACGGCAGGATACACATGGAGACCGTTTTAAACATTTAGGTTAACCAAACACATTGAATTAAATGAGGAAACATACAGAGAGAAAATAAACTGTAATTCATCTTTAAAGATCATGTAATGCAATATTCTACATGGGAATTATGGTTACTTGTGGACCCATTGCAATTTATGTTTTCTTATGGATTAAGCAACCTAAATGTTCAAAGACATATTATAAGACAAGAAATCTTGTTTAAAATGTAGATGTAAAAATTGACCTGTTTCTTCCTGCTTCCAGTGTTCATGCTAAGCTAACCGTTAGCTGGGAATACGTAATAGGGAATGGGAATGTGACGTCATCAACTCTAAATCGTCCATTTTTGGAGGGTATTAGCAACCTGCGACTGCAACCTATTAACTTAAACTAACAGAGAAACGAGGGAGACGTAGCAAACATCAGCAGGAGAGGCTGAATGTGTTGGATGTCAGCCACCTGCTAAACCACAGTAACACAAACTACTACACTGCAGGAATATGATTTAAAACATGAAATATGGCAGTATACGTACATATACATGGAGATGAAATATCAATAATGGGATGATGTTTTGAAACCCTCAGTTAGCATAGCATTAGCTGTCTTATCTCTGTCGGGATGACTATAGTTGTCATTAAACCTGTAGATGTCATTTATTATATTATAACACTGTTTCTGACTAGTGCTTCTCTTTGTAAGGGCGTTTATATTTGTGCACATACTTAATTCATTTTGGATGCAAACCCGCTGATAGGTAGCGGTGGGTATTGTCCACAGTAATGACTGTTACATGTCTGATATGTGTAATGTGTATTTGTAAAGCGCTTTGAGCACCTGGAAAAGCGCTTTAATAAAAATGTAATTAATTATTATTATTATTATTATTATATTGATGAATGTTGCTATTGCTATAGAAGCTATCCTCCACAGATGCACAGCAGCTCCCACTCCAAAGTGGTATTGAGATTCCAAAATATCAAACAATTTCTTTAAAAAGTCATTAAAGTAAAGTTTCTGCTCTGCGGCAGAAAACAAATGATTAAACTTGACTTTTCCTTGTTTAGTTTGGAGGCCATGCTAGCAGCCAGATTTCATTATGGAAAAAACATTAATTAAGTAATTATGGACGAAGGCTCTGCTGCATTTAGGTGCCAGCAAAGCAATACAGTGAGTATGCAGTTGTAGACCTCAATTGAATCAAGCCATGATTTATATGAATGAAACCATGGCTTTTCCTGTTAACACATTTTAAAGTGTGTCCACCTAATTAAAAGTTGTATGGTCCAGCTATCTGATCATGCATGGTAAATGCAGACGGTTGACACCTGTTTTATAGGGTCAAACTGAAGTCAAGTCAAAGTCAACTTTACCGTCAATCTTTCCGTTTGTGTGTACAGACAGAGAGATTGAAATACAGTACTTGAAGAATTGAACTTGAAAATTGTGTAAACTGTGTAAACCCTGGTTGACTTAGCCCAGTGGTATGAATTCTCGAAAGCCCCACGGACCCTTCAGTGGATCCGAAACCACAACATCTGCAAGCAACAGTGTCTGAGGGCTTCTTCAGATTTAATAAACTATGAATGTTTCATATCCATGTAACGGGAAAAAACTCAGCTAACTGATTTTTTTTATTTTTAGCAAAAAAAAACAAGACTAACGCTGAGCGAAAAAATTCTAACACCGTTAACACAGAACTCATGGTATAACACCCTTATTACTTATCGTAACTGCACATCCAACCCATCGATTAGCATCGTGAGATTACACAGATTTGATAGGTATCTGTATCATCACTCCATGATCAGAACTCGCGACATGAGAAACAAAAACAGACATCACAACACGTGGCATTAGGTAGCCAACACGGCAATATGTCTTACCTTCGTTGTTGTCTGATCAAAAGTTGTCTTCAATGGCATTAAAACGATAAAAACGCTGCTGAAGGTTAATCCATAGGTTAATCCAATGTGTCTGTGTCACTTTTGAATGATTTCTGATAATCCATCAGCAATAAACCTAGTTTTAAGTTTTCAGACTTCAGAGCGTAAATTAGGCTTCGCTTTGGGCAAACTGCGTGCGCATAGCTATCACTTCTCAATGGTAACGTGTGTGGAAATTCCCCTTCGATTATATTGGCTCTAACGGTTCAAAAGAGATGTCAATCATCACAATTGACCAATGGGTTCCAGAGAAACGGCAAATATGCCCATTTCCACCCAAATGACCCCAGAGGTGGAGTTTATTTTGCTAAACCTCTCTAAAAAGGTCAAATATCACTTGTTTTGCATCAATCTTAATACAGGGTACTTATTATATGTTGTACTTTGGATTCCTAAAGCTTTTAGTCTACCTTACCATCATCCAAGGGTGGTTTTAACTATAAGTAAAAAAGAAATTTTGGACGGACACTATAATTTACAGTTTTTTACTATGCTCAATCTGAATTTACTTTAAAATAAAAAACATCTATATTGATTCTGACTTTTCTACATCCAACTCACAGGTGTATCATTACTTGGAGAAAAAAGATTATTAATGTACCCCTTTTAGAAGTGAAGTTATTGTCATTTGTTGTGGAAAGGTCATTTTCGAGCCTGAGACCTGAAAAACAGGCTTGGGGCTTAACAGGTGTGGAGTTGCGTCAGATTGCTTAGGAAGATTCCAATCTGAGGGAAATGACCCAGAAGAACCCAACTGTCAGCCATGTCAGCTGTTTGAACTCTCAGAAGATAAGGAAAGGAGCTTCAGCTTTCCTTTAGTATCTCCTTTAGCCTTGGACCATCCTTTGCGAGAATAGGATAATTGCTGTCCCACAGTAAAATGGAACTTTATAATGTAAAAAAAATAAAAATCTTCCCGGAGTAGCATGCTCCTGGAGCCCGTTAGGATCTGAGGTCCAACCCCCACACACAATTAAACGTATATGGACAGAAAAAGGGGAACTATATTCGACTTCTGGACTTTGCTGAACCCCGGATGTACATAGACTGTTTGTATAAGTATAGTACAAACACATAGGTGTTGAAGTACTCATGAAGTTTTCATACTACAGTGTACAAATATTTGTTACATGTAAAAGTCCTGCTTACAAAGTCTTGAGACTTGAGTAAAAGTACAAACATACTGCTGCTCGATATCTTTACCTATAATGTGATATCATAGTTTATGTATTAGTTTCTTTATATTTTGTATTAGTTCATAATGTGAATATGTAAAGTAACTAACTATAACTACATACATAGGTAGGCTATATATGGTACAGTGTAGCTCCCCTGTGGTTTCTTAAGGGGCGTGCCAGGAAGTCCGCTGCGCGTGCCCGTGAGTCACGTCCGGATTGAGGAAGTACTAAGTTTGGGTCTCTGTTATACAGACAGATAATGACGGCTGTGTTCGAAAACGGTATGAAATGACGCTGTCACGATGCTTCTCGGTGTCCTGTGCATTCTAGTCGTCCCCCGGGGTAAGTCATGAGTTAGCTTTAACAATTTGAACTAACCCTGTGCTGGCAACATCCTGTATCCTCACTTCACCCAGGCTAACGCTAGCTAAGCAAACAGGCTCCCTCCCTTAGCTCTAATCACAGCCGTGTTTAAGGAAAGAGCTGTTAGCTAGCTATTCACTGTAAAACTACACAAGCTCTAACACTATGTCAGGGTTTCCCACACATAGACTTTACTTGGGCTGGCCGCCCAGGTATATTAACGGCCACCCAAGTATATTTCGCGACCCATTTAGTTGATCCCTCGCTCTACGCCTCCTGTACCCAGTCCCGGACTGGCCTGGCCTGTTAAGTGGCCTGCCTCACACAGGGTGACTGGCTGTCTACATGATGTGGCCTGCCTCACACAGGGTGACTGGCTGTCTACATGATGTGGCCTGCCGACATGGCCACTGTCATACAGATCATAAATCAAAGCCCTTGATTGGTCTGTGTGTCATTCAAGCTCGGGATAACCTCAGCTCAGGTGAGGTGAAGGACTCTGAGTGTTTAGATAGTTAACTTAGTCTAAGTTCTCAGTGGGTCTCAAACGGTGTGGTCACCATTTATGTAAACACATATTTCCATTTGAGAGGGTAGTGATCAGTAAACATGCATGAATAAAAAAATAAAAAAAGTTAACTAGGTGAAAAAAGGTAAGATACACTTTTAAAACTAGTCTTTGCTGCTGCCTCAAAGAGGAGCAGGGGGAGAGGGGGGAGACAGGAGAGGCTGGTTCAGGAGCACAGACACACTCACAACTATAAATGAACCAAAAATAAATAAATAAACAAGTTTTAGTGTTTTTTTCATATTGGAAATGGTATGTTATTGGTTATGGCCATGATTTTATGATTATTGAAATGTATACAGTTCTGTTTCATATAGGTGTTTCCATAGATCTAGTCTCTTTATTTCCCCCTCAAAATGCACCAGATTGATGCATTTAACTCCAAAATAAAAATCTTACCCCCCTAGAGGATTTGAGGTCCACCCCCAATCATATGCATAGGTTCCTAAATACATTTATAATTTTTTTTAAATAGTAACCCATGTCCATATGTTTATTTGTGGGTAGTACATTTAAACTATAGGGCTGTCACTATGGGCCCTGCCTGTACCTGTTCGCTCTGCCATCGCGTGAAGGGTCTGCCAACAAGCGACCAACAGAAAGGTTCATGTTGTTGCACGTCACAAAGGCACGTCACCTCACAGAGGATTTAGACGTAGTGTTTACATTGTATAACTCCACACACCTTTTCTCCTCTTACTCTCTTTCATAACTTTTTATTTAATGCATTTTAACGGCTGCAATCGTTGTTAACACAAAACCGGAAGTTAACCTCACTGTTGACATTCGGAGACTTCTTCCGGTAAAGCTTTTCAAAATAAAGCATTTAGCATCAACGTTAGCCGCAGACGAATGCTAACCGGAAATGTTTTCACAATAAAACCGTTTTAAGTTTACTGTATGTTTAAACTAAATTACGTCATTAAACATTGATTTTAATTTCTTACAATACCATGGTAATATCTGAGGTACCATGGTAATATCTGAGGTACTAAGGCATGTATCATAGTAATATCTGAGATACCATGGTAATATCTGAGATACCATGGTAATATTTGTTTGTTTTGCCCTGTTCTTCCTTGTAAAGCGACCTTGGGTCTCATGAAAGGCGCTATATAAATCCAAGCTATTATTATTATTATTATTAATATCTGAGGTACCATGGTAATATCTGAGGTACTAAGGCATGTATCATAGTAATATCTGAGATACCATGGTAATATCTGAGGTACCATGGTAATATCTGAGGTACTAAAGCATGTATCATAGTAATATCTGAGATACCATGGTAATATCTGAGGTACCATGGTAATATCTGAGGTACTGAGGAATGTATCATAGTAATATCTGAGATACCATGGTAATATCTGAGGTACCATGGTAATATCTGAGGTACTAAGGCGCTTTCACACCGGAGTACTTTTCCCGTACTTTTCCCAGAAATAGTTCCGATAGTTCTTGGGATGTTGTTGTTTTTTTCGGGAACCTTTTCACCCCTTTTTATTCCCTGCTAGAGAGCAGGTACTTTCCTGGGGAGAAAAAGGTTCCAATTTCTGATTGCTGGGCGAATTGCAAACCACGGCCCGTAAAACTCTGAAAAGTTTTTGTGAAGCCGCCATTTTATTTCCTCGCATTAGCATTAGGGTTGCCAGAAACTGACCATGATCAAAATCGATTATTCGGCAACCCTGGTGAATAATAATCGATTATTCGACCGACCCAACATTTCGATTCCAACGGCATCATTTAGAAATGTGAATTTCGGTTCCGCTTTTCGATGCCTGAGGAAATGTTTCTCGCCGCTCTCCGTTGCCTACTGTATGACTGCGGCGGGGCGGGAAATGTAGCGTTGTACCCAGGGCCGTATCCAGGATTTCCTAAATACCAAGGTCCAAACATGCTAGGGGGTTTCGGGGGTATACCCGCCGATATTTTTGGGGATTTTCATGATCTATTTAGGTGCTTTTTAAGTCTTGTGGGGGGTCACAAATTGGATAATATATTGATTTCAAACCAAGTCAGTGGGCTGCACCATAAATTAATACATAAGTATCAGTTGATTGTTACTATTAATGATCTGGACATGCAGAAGGCAAGGCAAGTTTATTTATATAGCACTTTTCTGTATGCGACAATTCAAAGTGCTTTACAAAACAAATTAAAATACTTTTTAGGAATAAATTAGGGCTGTCAAACGATTACAATTTTTAATCAGATTAATCACAGCTTAAATTAATTAATCATGATTAATCACGATTCGAACTATGTCCAAAATATGCCATTTATTTATGTATATTGTTGTGGGAATGGAAAGATAAATGAAAGAAGGCGGATATATCCATTTCACATACAGTATCTATGTTTATTATAAAAAAAATTCTGTGTGTCAAAATGAAAGACAACCCACACACCTATCAATCATCAAACCGTGGGGTCTTAATTCATTACGTGTTGATTTCTATCAACGGGGGAGTACTTCAGGAAAGTCGACAGAGGGGGGGGGGGGGTCAGCTGAACGTTGTGATCAGCTGTTTTAGCGCAGTTCTCCAGTGAAGGGGGGGGGGGGGAGTCTCCCTCCGCAGCCGGTTGGCGTAGTTTTGGCACAAGTCCGTTGTACAGACCGACGTTAACAGCAGCCCTGTCTGTGCACACGGAGACCGACTCTGTCGTCCGGTGATCTAACCGCCTTCTGGAAAAGCTTCACAAGTACGTCGGTACGCAAATGTGCTTTGTGACACAAGTGACGGTACGCATTTCAGAGAGATTACGCACATAACCTGCGTACCAGTTATGTGCACCCCTGTACTACAGCAAAAGTATTCTCCGTCGGGACTTCCTGCAACAACACCACGCCGTTATCAAAGATGTTCTATTGAGAAGACGATCACTACGTGACAAAAGTTTTCAAAACCGTGGCTACTGAAATCAATCTTACTAACTGCTGTCTGTGCAATTTACTCCGCGCGAGTTGGCAGACTTTATTTTGCTTACTTTAACATCATTTTTCATGGTGGGGCTAAGCCATTTCTTGGTATGGGTGTAGCCTACCCCAGCCATACCCTGGCGCTGCCACTGGTGGCACGTATGGGGCGGGCCATTCTGCACATGCGTTAAATGCGTTAAATATTTTAACGCAATTAATTCAAAAAATTAATTACCGCCGTTAACGCAATAATTTTGACAGCACTAGAATAAATACATTAAAAACACATTATACAATTGTACAACAGACATTACGAAGCAAAGATAATAAAAATAAACACCACAGGTAAACAATACATGTTTAAAAGGCATACTGTAGTTTGAATATGAGCATCTCAATTCAAAGCAGCGGCAAAGAGATATGTTTTTAGTCTCGATTTAAAAGCGTTTCTGCGGACGTGCATGCTTTGGGTAGTTTGTTCCAGAGTGTCGGGTCATAACAGCTAAACGCTGCCTCTCCATGTTTTGTTGTTACTCTCGGAGCCGATAGCAGACCCGTCCCAGAAGACCTGAGGCACCTTGATGGCTCGTAATTATGTAGGAGTTCAACAATATACTTTGGTCCTAAACCATGTAATGATTTAAAAACTAGCAATAGTACTTTAAAATTAATTCTTTGACTGACTGGAAGCCAATGTAGAGATTTCAGAACCGGACTGATGTGATCCACTCTGTTAGTGTTAGTGAGGACACGTGCAGCAGCGTTCTGGATCAGCTGCAGCTTTCTGATGGATTTTTTTGTCAGCCCTGTGAATACACTTTTGCAGTAGTCGAGTCTACTGAAAATAAAAGCATGGACAAGCTTTTCTAAGTCCTGTTGTGACATTAGTTTTTTAATCCTCGATATATTCTTCAGGTGATAGTAAGCAGACCTAATGACTGTTGTAATGTGACTGTTGAAGAGGCTAAAATGATCACAAAACATTGTCAACATTCACTTTCCATGTATCTCTCCTTTCCATAACCTGCAGCCTCTCTTCCATCTTCTTGAGTCTCTCTGTCTTCTTCCTGTTCATTACTCTCTCTGTCCTCTACTCTTTCTCTTTGTTCAATCTCTCCCTCGTTGTTCACTGTTTGCTCCTCCTCACTTGTCGCTCCTGCCAGTGAATTAAAAGCAATTCAGCTATTTAGTTCATTTCACTCGTTTGTTTGCATTCTTTTTTTATTTAAATCTGTTTTGTTTGATTCTCAAAAGAGAACAAAGATGTAAGCAAATTGTGTTTTATACAATTGTATGTTATTATGACATAACTGCAATAGATGTATGTTGTTTAAAATAGATAGGGTTATTAAGCCTACATTCTTCTGTGTGACTGCAGTAAGGTAAGTGATCGGAGAGCTAGAGAGAGAGAGAGAGAGAGATGAGCAGAGGAAGATGAGAAGAGAGAGAGAGAGAGAGAGAGAGAGAGAAGAGAGGAGAGAGAAGTAGATGATGTAGATAGCTATATCTATCTACGCTCTCTACTCTCTCCTCTCGATCTTCTTCTCTCTCTCTCTCTACTCTCTCTCTCTCTCTATCTCTCCTCTCTCTCTCTACTCTCTCTCGTCGTCTCTCTCTCTCTCTCTCTCTCTCTCTCTCTCTCTCTCTCTCTGTCTCTGTCTCTGTCTCTGTCTCTGTCTCTGTCTCTGTGTTGTCTTGGTCTGTGTCTGTGTCTGTGTCTCTGAAGCTGAGCTTCGACTGGCGTAATCGTTTCATTATATCTGAGTCAGTGTAAAAAGAAAACAATACAATGTTATATCTTCAATGTTTTACTCAAATTGAAATGAAAGAAAAACATTACAACGTTTGTTAAAAGTTAATCCTGACATTGGATGAATGTAATTAACTTTAGCTCTCTAGCTAGTTTATTCACGCAATTTAAACCAAAGTATAGCCTATAGCTGCAATATCAGTTCGTGTGCATGTTGTCGGACGTCCACTGACTAACGTAGAGCGTTCACACAGGATCTGCTGGTCATATGATGTCCTGATGAACAGAAACACAAGCAGCCCGCTGGACTCAGATCTCTAGATACCTCATCACTCCTCCTCTGGACTCAGATCTCTAGATACCTCATCACTCCTCCTCTGGACTCAGATCTCTAGATACTTCATCACTCCTCCTCTGGACTCAGATCTCTAGATACCTCATCACTCCTCCTCTGGACTCAGATCTCTAGATACCTCATCACTCCTCCTCTGGACTCAGATCTCTAGATACTTCATCACTCCTCCTCTGGACTCAGATCTCTAGATACCTCATCACTACTTCACTCCTCCTCTGGACTCAGATCTCTATATACCTCATCTCTCCGCTGGACTCAGATCTCTAGATACTTCATCACTCCTCCTCTGGACTCAGATCTCTAGATACCTCATCACTCCTCTGCTGGACTCAGATCTCTATATACCTCATCTCTCCGCTGGACTCAGATCTCTAGATACCTCATCACTCCTCTGGACTCAGATCTCTAGATACCTCATCACTCCTCTGGACTCAGATATCTAGATACCTCATCACTCCTCCTCTGGACTCAGATCTCTAGATACCTCATCTCTCCTCTGGACTCAGATCTCTAGATACTTCATCACTCCTCCTCTGGACTCAGATCTCTAGATACCTCATCACTCCTCCTCTGGACTCAGATCTCTATATACCTCATCTCTCCTCCTCTGGACTCAGATCTCTAGATACCTCATCTCTCCTCCGCTGGACTCAAATATCTCGATACCTCATCACTCCTCCTCTGGACTCAGATCTCTAGATACCTCATCACTCCTCCGCTGGACTCGGATCTCTAGATACCTCATCACTCCTCCTCTGGACTCAGATCTCTAGATACCTCATCACTCCTCCTCTGGACTCAGATCTCTAGATACCTCATCACTCCTCTGGACTCAGATCTCTAGATACCTCATCTCTCCTCTGGACTCAGATCTCTAGATACCTCATCTCTCCTCTGGACTCAGATCTCTAGATACCTCATCACTCCTCCTCTGGACTCAGATCTCTAGATACCTCATCTCTCCTCTGCTGGACTCAGATCTCTAGATACCTCATCACTCCTCCTCTGGACTCAGATCTCTAGATACCTCATCTCTCCTCTGGACTCAGATCTCTAGATACCTCATCTCTCCTCTGCTGGACTCAGATCTCTAGATACCTCATCACTCCTCTGCTGGACTCAGATCTCTATATACCTCATCTCTCCTCTGGACTCAGATCTCTAGATACCTCATCACTCCTCCTCTGGACCCAGATCTCTAGATACCTCATCACTCCTCCTCTGGACTCAGATCTCTAGATACCTCATCACTCCTCCTCTGGACTCAGATCTCTAGATACCTCATCACTCCTCCTCTGGACTCAGATCTCTAGATACCTCATCACTCCTCCTCTGGACCCAGATCTCTAGATACCTCATCACTCCTCCTCTGGACTCAGATCTCTAGATACCTCATCACTCCTCTGGACTCAGATCTCTAGATACCTCATCTCTCCGCTGGACTCAGATCTCTAGATACCTCATCACTCCTCCTCTGGACTCAGATCTCTAGATACCTCATCACTCCTCCTCTGGACTCAGATCTCTAGATACCTCATCACTCCTCCTCTGGACTCAGATCTCTAGATACCTCATCACTCCTCCTCTGGACCCAGATCTCTAGATACCTCATCACTCCTCCTCTGGACTCAGATCTCTAGATACCTCATCACTCCTCTGGACTCAGATCTCTAGATACCTCATCTCTCCGCTGGACTCAGATCTCTAGATACCTCATCACTCCTCTGCTGGACTCAGATCTCTAGATACCTCATCACTCCTCTGGACTCAGATCTCTAGATACCTCATCTCTCCGCTGGACTCAGATCTCTAGATACCTCATCACTCCTCCTCTGGACCCAGATCTCTAGATACCTCATCACTCCTCCTCTGGACTCAGATCTCTAGATACCTCATCACTCCTCTGGACTCAGATCTCTAGATACCTCATCACTCCTCCTCTGGACTCAGATCTCTAGATACCTCATCACTCCTCTGCTGGACTCAGATCTCTAGATACCTCATCACTCCTCCTCTGGACTCAGATCTATAGATACCTCATCACTCCTCTGCTGGACTCAGATCTCTAGATACCTCATCACTCCTCCGCTGCTCCGGTACAAGTCCGGGCTGCGGTGGTTTGTTGATACATGTCGTCTTCTTCTGTTTGCTTTAATCGAGGCTACGTAGTTAGGCAGCGCCCCATCGTCAGTAAATGGAATACTACAAAGAACCCCGTTTAGTAGGGATGGGTATCGTTAAGGTTTTAATGGTACTACTATTATCGATACCGCTTATCGATACGGTCTTTTAACGGTACTCTTATCGGTTGTTTTGGAGAAAAAAAGAAGGTAAACTAACTAAACAAATTGTGAACAAAACTAACATTGCTTTTTATTTAAATTAAATAAATAATATTTCACATCAAAAGAAACAACAATGTTTTAACAAATCGTATTAAATAATGTGATGACAGAACTGAAAACAGAATAGCTGAAACTTTAACAAAATAAATAACTCAGTCACCTCTAATCATTAACCCATGTTTGTATAATGTAGTTAACTCCGTGTGTTGCTGCTAGCATACATAACACCTGACGTGGAAACATTACTCGTGGATGGGGCTACAGAGCTGCTAGAAAGACAGTCGAACCCGGTGCATTCCTCCGTCTGAATGTGGAGCACCTTTTGCTAAATGTTTAGACAAATTGCTCGTGTTACCGCCCTTACATGCTAAACTCTTATAGAACTTTTGGTAACGAGTATTGTCCACATCGAGACGGCTATAGTTTAACCACCTCGGAGCGCGTTTTCTCCGCCATCTCCTCCGTGTGTGTGTGTTGCTGCATGTAGCAGCTGCGTGTGTGTAAACTGCCCCGCCGGTTCGGAGCTAGAGCCTGATAAGCACCGTGTTTTCCTGTTCACACCGCAGCGGAGCCGGCTCTAAGCACCGAAAACCGGTGCTTACCAAGCACCCAAACATTGTCGGTCTAGAAGGCAAGGCAAGGCAAGGCAAGTTTATTTATATAGCCCTTTTCAACACAAGGCAATTCAAAGTGCTTTACAAAAAATGAAAGAGATTAAGAAAATGGCATTTAAAATCAGTCATTAAAAAGAAAAGCTAATAAAATAAACATTAAAAGAAAAAATACATGGATAAAAGTTACAGTGCAGTCAATTAAATATTAAAAGAAAAAAAAGTACATGGATAAAAGTTACAGTGCAGTCTAAGATATGAATAGTTCAATTAAAAGCAGCGACAAAAAGAAAAGTCTTCAGCCTGGATTTAAAAGTAGTCAGAGTTGTAGCGGACCTGCAGGTTTGTCGGAGCAAGAACCGCATACGTTACGCTTACGTCGAAGGCATGGGCAGGGGCGGGATCAACCTGACCAATGTTTTACTGTTTTGTATGCTTTGTTTTATCTATTTGCCTGTACAGCACTTTGGTCTGGAGGTTTAAAGTGCTTTATAAATAAAGTTGTATTGTATTGTAATAACAGTTTATGGCGATTAAGGCAAATGAAAGTTGTAACAAGCAAAGTGACTAGAACACAACCACACACTTATTAAAACGAACACACTTTATAAAGTCAGGCAACACTAACCAGGCTTCGTGTGATTCTGTTTATTTGTACCTTACTTTGACCATCCGTTCACTTTTATTGATCATTGTGGAGAGAGGCAGATCATTTTTCCGAAATAAGGTCCCATGGAGTTCCACCGGAAAGGGAGGGATTTCGGCTCTCTATTTTGGAAAAATTATGTATTGAAGTCAATGGCGAGAGAAAAGTTATCTTTCGATCCCGTTTGAATTGAGCCATGTGATTAAAATAATTTCCAAGTCTAATTTAACAATTCAAAAACGTTTTATTTGTGTCATAATTGCAGACAAGTACTAACTCCTACAAAAAGCTCAGATCTTATGACACAATGTGCCTTTAGCTTGTATTAAGGCTGCTTCATAAAATGTTGAACATCCTCTTATCTGTTCACGTCCCTCCCCATGTGTCCCAGTGTTTTCTGAAGCCCCTCCAGCACCCCCACAGGACATCCAGGTAGATAACTGGCTGCTGAGATGGAGTCCTGACCCTGACGACGGAGATGTCACCTACACCGCTCAATACAGCAGGTGAGCTCTGATGGTGGGGGCCTTATGCAGTGTGCCAATCTACACCCTGCATGAGGAGCGATCAGTAAGATTCTTTGTTGTCTGTCATATCTGGACATATGTTAAGATTCAAAGGCTTTAATGTCATATGCACAATAGCCACAGTGCATTTGTTGGCAATGAGCATCTCAAGTCCCAGGCTCCTCCAACAGCGCAACATAAAGTAATATACATAAAAGAGGAAGTAAATGTGCAGTATAAAAGTGCAAGTGACACAATAATGCATGTAAAATGCAGGAATATTGATTATTTTTCCCTTCTGTAGAATTATACTTTTTCCACTAAATATCCATATATCTACTATTTATAGACAGATTTATTATTTGTTGTGAAACAGCTCACAGACAGTGTTTTTCTTAGTAGTTATCATGACATCATGACAGAACTAATGGTTTCTCCTGTTTCTTTTTCTCAGCTTTGACAGTTGTGTGTGGACAGATGTTCCATACTGTGTCCATATATCTTTAAATTCCTGCAATGTCAGTTCCATCAAAGCTAGGAGTGAGTACGGCTGTGTGATGCTGCGTGTGCAAGCAGAGAGGCATGGGCAGAACTCCCCATCAGTCCAAGCCTGTAGCAAACATGGTAAGAGCACCACCTACCATGTAAAGAGGGCGCTGTGGATCGCCATGATAGCATTGTTCACACTGGCTCAGTGCTGCGAATGAGATATGTTGATATTAAATGGTGGCCTATGATCTATACAATTCAAATGTTGGTTAGAGGGAAATATTTTCAGTGGACATTATAAATAACAGCAGACTTTAGCATGAAGAAATCCTTTCAATTCCCAAATACAGTAAACACTGATCTCTGTCTTGATTTTATCAACACTCAACCTGTTTATTGTGCTCTTCCAGGTCACCTCTGTACTCCGGACTTTAGTCTCACTGCGAGTCCTGGCTCCCTCACTGTACATTTGAGTAGGAACACCACTTTTCTTCGGGAACATGCCGACCATGCAAAGTACAGGGTTTACTATGGCAAGAAAGGAGAGGCCCTCCAGGTGAGGAACCTTGTCAGTTATGGCGCATTTCCACTACAGCGCGGTTTAAGCGTGCCGTGCCCGGCCCGTGTTTGGTTGCGTTTCCACTAGGCGTAGTTCCGGCTAGCGGGTACTTTTTCACAGTTTTTCTAGCTCTCCAAAATCGAGGTTCTTTCCGGGCCAACAACCAGGCTGAATATGCTAAACTAGAGAGAGAATCGCTGGCAACTACAACAACATGAACATATTTGACCGTGATGTAATTGTAATACACGTTTCTAAATGATGCCGAAGTAACAACATACTGATACCGGTTAGTAAAAACCATGAATTAATGCTTTGACAAGTCTGCAGACAGACGGCAGAGAAACACCTTTTTAAAAAGCGTGTTTTCTGAATGGAGTTCGGCTAAGCTAAAGCAGTAAATGCTCCGACCGTCCACACTCACAACAACGGCCTACAGACATAAATAAACCAGCGACTGTATTCACCATGACACAGACAGTCTGTGGTTTGTACTTGTTTAACTTTTGTCTAGTTTCTGAACAGATATGAGGAGCTGTGAGCTCTGAGTGCTAAGAGCTAACGGCTGATGTTGGTTTTGTGTTTCGCATTGAAGATGGCATCACGGCTCCGCCTACACTGCGTTACTATAGTTACTACCCCAGTTCCTAAACTGTAATGGAAACGCAGCATAAAGTGTGAGCCGTGCGAGGCCCTGCAGTGGAAATGCACCATTAGACACCTGCTTTTGCTACCTGTTTCACTTTGTAGGTCATCTAAGACTGTTTTCACACTAAGCTGGTTCATTTTCGAACTGCTGTTTAGGTGTTAACATTTTTGTGAGGATCTCCTTTTACAATAAATAAAAGGCTTAATCTCCTCTTCCTGTCGACAACAGCCAACATGAGATCAGCATTGGGAAGGACAGACTTGCTACTGTCTCTGCCATCACCTGCCTGTGTGCTGTGTTTTTAAGCCAATTTCACTATGTATGATGATTAGTGTTTGGTGGTGGCTCATAAATGCTAACCGTGTCAACAGCTCCATTGACTAATCATGATAATTAATGATTGAATACAAGGTAGACAGTTGACAGGAAAGGAAGGAAAACAGACTGAGAACAAAGGTGTGCAGCAGGTTGACATTGTGTTTCACAGTCAAGGCTTTGAATACCTAAATTATCTTTTTCGTTTGTCAAGAAATCCATCTTACTGGACAGAAGGCCAAAATGCAGAATACTTTCCAATTTATCTGGCTCAGTATTCCTCCAATTCGTATGGTTTTACTTAAGGGTAAAACAGAGGGACTGCCTCCACATGGCGACTGCTGAGCCAGAGGATAACAGCTAACAGTGCTATCAAAAGCGTATAGTGCTTGCAGTGCTAACAACAGCAACAGTGTTTACATGAGGGGGAACCGCACGCTTGCCACTACATTTATAGACATTGAGCGAACCCGCTGTTTGAGCACAGTGCAGAGCTTGCCCTAACATGTGCTCACTGCACTCAAATGTGCTAAAATGCACCACCCAAATGGACTAAGGCCGGAGTGTGGCCTAAACCCTGGAAGGAAGCAGGCTCACCTCTTGCGTCGAGTTCCCTTCAGCGAGGCATTTCTCTTCATTTTGTACAGAGTCCGGCAAACGCCATTATCATTTAATATGTTTATCAATGAAAATGAAAACAAAAATGATCATTCTATCTTGTATCGCAAATATCAGTCATAGTAGAAATAAGTCATAATAATGGCAATTATATATTTAATTACATTTGTTCATCACTAAAGGAAATATTGGCCTTGTATGTGTAAAATGCAGTGATATTATCCAAACGCTTTGCACTCTTATGCAGGATTATAAAGATGGTCCGGCCTCAGTGACCATTGATGAGCTGCAGGAGGGACAGCGGTACTGTACTAGGGTGCAGTACCTGTATTTCAAACAAACCGAGGGACTACCCACCTGTACCCAGTGTGAGCTCATCCCCGAGTCAGGTAAGGACATGGTAGTTTTTCAGCCATGCAAAGCCAGTGTTCAGGCATTAAAGAAGCACATTGGCCGCATTACTTTGGTTGGCTTCTGCAGTTTTCCAAAAAAGTTCCCCCGTTTTTATGGTTGTGCAATTTCAGATGAACATTCCTTGCCATGGAAGCTGGTATTATTTTACAGATTTTTAAATATTCCGCTGAAATGTACTCCTTTTTGAGTATCATATCACTATGTTGCCCCTTTCCCACCAAAACAGTTCCAGGGTCAGTTCAGAGCTAGTGCCCGATTAACAACCGGTTCTTCCTGTTTCCACCGCAGCAGGGCCGGCTCTCATCTGGCTACTTCGGAGGGGGCACCAGCGCTGAGCAAAGTGACTAGAGCCACACAAAACACACTTCTATAAAGCCAGTCAACACTAACCAGGCACAGTGTGATGCTGTGTGTTTTTACCTTACTTTTATTGACCATTTGTTCTCTGTTATTTCCCGTCTTGAAGATCAGCACACTGCCTCATACGATTGTTGTTTTTTTATTATATCAGCGGGTGAAGTCAGTCATCCGCTGGCAGGCTACACAAGTTAAATCATAAAGAAAAATAAGCCGGTAAAATGTGTCTGTGGAAAACGGCTAATGCCACAATATGATAACAACCATCAGTCAATATAGTCACATTAGCTTAGGTTGCTATGCTAACATCACCTGTCTTATACCAGAGACACTTTAATAACAGTGTTGTGATGCCAAACAGCGTCAATTCAGACTGACACACATTCACTTATGGGGGGGGGGGGGGATACTATGAATACTTTCCAGCGGAAGCTGCCGTGAATTAGAGGTAGACTAAACTCCAGTGGACGAGCAGCACTGCAGCGGTCGGTAAATGCTGCTGAACCACATTAATAAACAATGAACCACGGCACTCTGGAGAAAAGTACAAGGGTTGAGAAGTCGTTATTTAATTTAATCTGGCTTCGTATGATTAAAAGCAACACGATCATCGACCCGACGCAGAAATAAATCGGCAACGCAAACGGTGATGTCATGACGACGCAGCACCAGTCGTGCTCTGAGCGGTGGAAACACACCTGGGGCTAAAAAGAAGAACCGGTTCGGAACTGGAACTGGTTTGATGGTAACGAGATAGAAATGTGGCTCTGAAACAGCAGAAGCACTCAAGATATCCTCCACAACATATCTTCATCTGTGCTTGTAATTTATTGGCAATGCAACATGAAAATCTTCTTCTGTAATTTTAAAACTACTGAACTGTGTGTGTGTGTGTGTGTGTGTGTGTGTGTGTGTGTGTGTGTGTGTGTGTGTGTGTGTGTGTGTGTGGTGTGTGTGTGTGTGTTGTGTGTGTGTGTGTGTGTGTGTGTGTGTGTGTGTGTGTGTGTGTGTGTGTGTGTGTGTGTGTGTGTGTGTGTGTCAGACTCCAGACGGACAGTCACCATAGTCTCTTTGGTGCTTGTGGGCGTCCTGCTCCTTGTGTTTCCTGTGATAGCGTACTTCTTCCTCTTCCAGCGTGAGAGATTCAAACGTTGGTTGCAACCTCGATACACGTTCCGAGAACACGTAAGCACAAACACTTAAACACAACCCCTCAATCACACTGTACACACTGTTTCAGACAGCAAATATACAATGCACACACAGCAAATCAACCAGCAGCTGGCTGGCCTCTCTAATCGCAGCTCATTGAAACTGCCAGAGATGGACATCGGAGCTTTGTAAGAATTGCATTTTTCAATTAGTCAATTGGACTGAGAGCTGTTCTGTTCAGAAAACTACTCAGAAACCCCCCCACTGTCAGTTTCAGCAGGAACAGTTTGTTTGGCCGGTAAAGTTTCATGAGGCTCTAATTATCCTAAATGAGATCGTAGAAAGCCAGATTAAATTAAAGAACTACTTCTCAACCCTTATACTTTTCTCCAGAGTGCAGTGGTTAATTGTTTATTAATGTGGTTCAGCGGCATTTACCAACTGCTGCAGTGCTGCTCGTCCACCGGAGTTTAGTCTACCGTTAACTCAAGGCAGAGTCCGCTGTAAAGTATTCACTGTCTGACTGTCACACAGCAGCTGATAAATATCCCTCTAGTCTAGTCACTTTGCTCAGCACCCCTGGCCCGCCTCAGACATAAGCGCAACGTATTTTATCTATTTATATCTTGGTTCTTGACGGGCAGTCGAGTGGGGCCAGATAAGACCGGGGCCGCTGTGTTGGAAACGGAAAGAACCGGTGCTTAATCGGGCACTAGCTCCGAACTGACCCTGGAACTGCTTTGGTGGGAAAGGGGCATCACAGATCTTGAGGTGAGGGGTGAATATGGCCTCAGTGTTTTCCCTATATACAAATGGCGCCGCTGCTAATAATTTTTTTTATTAAAATAATAAGTGGCAACCCTTTTTCATTTTTGATTGTTTGTTATGTGGATTTGTAGTATTTGTGTTCAATAAAGGTGTATTTTTGCTAAATCTTGAGACATTGCCACTGTATGTACTAGGCAGGGCCGATTTTTGGCATAGATCTGGGAGGCGCTGCACTGGTAGCTCTGGGAGGGGAAAAAACATTTTTGACCGTTGGCGCTCATCCTAATTTTCGGCCTTGATGTAACAATATTCATAATTAAGTAAATGTAACACCCTTTTAACTCCGGTTACACTTTTAATTTGCCCTGTACGATGGGCGCTGTAAGTGATGAAAGTGGGGGATGTTGGCTTATCAGGCGCCATCAGCTCACAGCCAAAGTGCGAGGGAGCGAGCGAGTGAAGGAGAGAGAGAGGGTGCACCGGTAATGGCGCTGTTGTTATTAGAATCTGGTGCTAGCTGCGCTAACATCTACTTCTATAAGAAGTAGATGTTTCTACAACCAGGGTGGAGGAGAGCTCTCCTGTCAGTGAGGTAAAGGACTCTCTGAGTGTTTAGATCAGGGGTGGGCAAACTTTTTGGCTCGGGGCCACTATGAGTTTTAAAATTTGACAGTAGCAGATCGGTGAAAAAATATTTAGCTGTCCACTCCTCATTATACACTCTGCACTCATTGTCGACTTTTCTTTTCTTTGGTCCACTCATTGTTACAGATGCAGGTTCAAAGGTGAATTAGGTTCAAAGGTGAATTATTGCGTCATTACGTCATCGTTTGCGTCATGACGTAACCGTTTACGTGCTTTCTTATGACCCACACAGCGTTTTACGGCGCTGATTTTCTCCGCAACACCGCTCACAACAACATCAATATAGGACTGCGTCGGGTAGTTTTTAATTATACGAAGCCAGATTAAATTAAAGAACTACTTCTCCAACCTTGTACCTTTCTCCAGAGTGCCGTAGTGCATTGTTTATTAATGTGGTTCAGCTGCATTACCGCCCGCTGCAGTGCTGCCCGCTGCAGTGCTGCTCGTCTACCGGAGTTTATTCTCCCGTCAACTCGCGGCAGCGGCCGCTGTAAAGTTTTCATTGTCTGACTGTCACTCAAGCAGCTAATAAATATCCCCATCAGTGAATGTGTTTTAGTGCTGCTTGGCATCACAACGCTGTTATGAAAAGTTTATGAAAGTTTCTCTGGCATTCTACAGGTGATGTTAGCATAGCAACCAAAGCTAATCAGACTATCTTGACTACTTGTTGCTATCATATTGTGGCATAAGCCGTTTTCTACACGCATATTTTACCGGCGTAGTTTTCGTTATGATTTTACTTGTGATGGCCACATGTAGCCCATGTATTGATTCCATCCGATAGCTGCAATAATACAAAACAAAAGGAAAACGACTGCCTCTTCACAATGGTCAATAACAGAGAACGGATGGTTATTAAAGTAAGATAAAATAAACAGAATCACACTAAGCCTGGTTAGTGTTGCCTGACTTTATATAAGTGTTTTTTATAAGTGTGTGGTCGCGTTCTAGTCACTTAGCTCAGTGCTACTGCTTGTTACAACTTGTATTCGTCGTACTTGCCATGAACTGTTATTGCTCAGGTTAATCTCGACCCCCTCCAATGTAAGCGTGACGTATTTGGTTCTTGGATCTTGCCGGGTTGCCGAGTGGGGCCAGCTGAGAGAATAGGCCAGACTCCAGCAAAGGTCAATTGTGTCTAGAGTGCGCCATCTAGTGGGATCAACTGAAATGCCGGGTATTGCAGGAAAAAGACAAAATGAATGCGGTCTTTACTATAATTTGGACAAATTTGTACCAATATTCGGCGGGCCGGATTCAAAAGCCCAACGGGCCGTATATGGCCCGCGGGCCTTAGTTTGGCCATGCCTGGTTTAGATAGTTAATTTTAGTCTAAGTTATCTCAGTGGGTCTCAAACGTTTTGACCACAAATGATGTAAACACATATTTCCAAGGCACCCCTTTATAATTATTAGAATGAATAAAAACAGATTTGAAATCATTCCAATGTATACTATAGGACAGTAAATCAAAAATATCGTTTAAAGTTGGAGAGATACAAATTATGCATAAATAAATGTTAACTAGGTAAAATAAGATATGAATGAACGAACAAAAATAAAATAAGTTACATTTATTTGTTACTGGTTATGTTCATATACTTATTTAATTATTAAAATGTAAACCGATCTTTTTCATATGGGTGTTTTAGAGTTGTACCCCCTAGATCAGGTCTCTAGTAATTGTGTGCTCAAAGTGCACCAGATTGAAGCATTTTACTTTACCCCCGGACCCCCCTAGAGGATGTGACGTCCACCCCCCAATTCAAACATGTTGATACAATACTGAATACATTTGAAGCCATTTTGACGTATATTACTCTATGTCAATAAGTTTCTGTTTTTCTAGTGTATTTGTCTTTTGTAGAGATTTTTCATTTATTCTTTATAAAATCTCGCCTAGGGCATCAAATTGGCTAGAACCGGTCCTGGTACTAGGCCTCAAGAGCCTTTCTTGTGCTGGCAGACACATATGCCCCTTTCACACCAGCGCTTTTTCAGCTCCGGCTCGGAGCTGGAGCCTGAAAAGCGCCGGTTTTTCCTGTTCACACCGCAGCGGCGCCGGCTCTTAGCTCCGGAATCGGGTTCACTTCCAGCTCCAAAAAATGGTCAGTCTAGAGGCAAGAGCTTCGGAGCTAAGAGGTGGCGTCGCTTACGTCTCTCTTACGTCGAGGCGTGCAGGAAACTAAACCCACCTCCCCTGAACATGGGTCGACTGTCATGCCTGCCTACAAGCAGTAGTGCTTATAAACACACTTTATAAAGTCAGGCAACACTAACCAGGCTTCGTGTGATTCTGTTTATTTGTACCTTACTTTGACCATCCGTTCACTGTTATTGATCATTGTGGAGAGAGGCAGACGTTTTGTTTTGTATTATAGCAGCTATAGGATGGAATCAATACATGGGCTGCACAGGTTGTCATGTCCGACTATCACAAGTAGAATCATAATAAAAATACGCCGGTAAAATGTGCCTGTAGAAAACGGTTTATGCCACAATAGGATAGCAATAGCAAGTAGTCAGTTTAGCTTCGGTTGCTATGCTAACATCACCCATTTTATACCAGAGAAACTTTCATAACAGCGTTGTGATGCCATACAGCGTCAATTCAGACTGACACACATTCACTTAGGCTAAGGGGAACTGGGGATATGTATCAGCTGCTTGTGTGAGTCGGACAGTGAATACTTTAGAGCGGCCGCAGCAGTGTGAGCTAACCGGGAGCTAACGGAGGAGAATAAACTCCCATGGAAGAGCAGCCAGTGGTCGGTAAATGCTGCAGAAACACATTAATAAACAATGAACCACGGCACGCTGGAGAAAAGCATAAGGTTGGAGAAGTCCTTATTTAATTTAATCTGGCTTCGTGTGATTAAAAGCAACACGATCATCGACCCGACGCAGTTCCCCGTTGTTGTTGTGAGCGCCGTAACGACGTTGGGGAGCAAATCAACGATGTAAACGATGACGTCATGACGCAGCAGCACCAGTCGGGTGCTGGGCGGTGTGAACAGAGCGGGAGCAGAAAAGGGAAACCGGAGCTGAACCAGAAAAGCTCCCGCTCGGAGCTAGAAAGGGAAAAGCGCTGGTGTGAAAGCCGCAATAGAAACAAATTGGCGGGGCGCACTTTGCACGTGCACACACTAAAAAATTCCACGCGCTCCACGCTCACATTATGCTGGGCCCACGGGCCTTAGCACCGCTGCTATGACTCCATCCTAGGGGAAACACTGGGCCTGTTTACCCTCACTGATACATTTCTTAGGTTTTATGCCTTCATATGATGCCACTATCTCCACAATAACCTTGTTTTTTCTTTTCTTCTAGTTATTCGAGCCAATTCCTGAGCCCTTCCTTCCCATCCACAGCAGCACTGAGGAGCACTATGATGTCATTACTTCCATGTCCCCAGTAGAGCTCAGAGAATGAAACTGTTTCTGCACTACTCTTCCTCTAAGTGGCCTTCTTATTTTGTTATGTGGCGATTAGACCTAAACACTGAGCTGTAGGGAGACACTCTGCTTCTCCCTTAGGACAAACGTTCTGCTGGGATGGATTTAAACTCATTACAAGTGAGGATTTGATGTCAGGTTGAAATGTGATTGCTGGGTAGAGGGTATAAGGTCTAGATTGAGTAAACAAGCTCCCCACTATTACAATCCACCTTAATTCTCTCTTCAATGTGGCTTCAATGATTTTAGGGAATTACAGACATAAGGACTTATTGGCAGAATTTCTGAACCTTGGAATGAGCATCCATCTTTTTTTAAATGCCAACAGGAGAACAATGTCAAAAATTGCACCGGGACCTACAGAGAACATTTTTCTGTTAAGATCAACGATTAAACCCTTAACCCCCCCCCCATGTTGAGATAGTAATCATATATTGCTTTATAGGCATTCATTTACCACATTAAAACACTCATGGCATTACCTCAGGTTGCCTTGGTTTAACTAACCGCAACCATGGAAACGAGAAGATTTAGTCTGAAACTTTATGAAACCATTACTAACGGCTTCAGATTGGACTGAGACATGCCCATGGCTGGAAATATAACTGGCATTTAATACTAAATCAGGTATGGTGAAGATGAAATGACATAAGAACCATTGGCAAAGAGCTGTTTATTCCCTAAAGCAGAAACAATTGAGTGATCATCTTAATTCTGGAAGAATACTAAACCTTACTCTGGCCCCTCCTGGACATGAGACACAAAGGCTGCGTTTCTGTTGATTGTCTACCAGTGTACGTTTTCTGATCATGATGTTGCTTTTGTCTGATGCTCTTTCTTGGTCAGCATCAAGTACTTTCTTTACTAATCTCAGCATTGCCAAGAGTGATTTTTACTTCTTGATCATTATGTGTATGATGCTTAACTTTACTGACTCGCAATAAATGACTTAATGTAAAGCGTAGAAAGCATTGGGATCCAGTCTCATCCGGTTGGTGACGTCCTGTCCCTGTGACTTCTCTGCCTCTGCTGATCATTCACACCACACTGTCCACAGCTTTCATACTTCTAAAGGAGAAAGCTCCTGAGTACTGTCTGATTAACTGGTACACAGTTTCTGAAAGGACCCATTGTATTTACATAAAAACTTTAAGCACCAGAAACAAACGTCTAGTCCGGTCCATTGTGCTGCAGACTGCTATCAGATAACAGCAACACGTCATACCACTGACTGAAGGTAATGAGAACAAAAAGCATGGTACCATCTGTAGCTTACTTTCACAGATAATACCACATCTACTATGTTGACAAAGACTGCTACACACACTTGTTCTTTTGTTGCATATCATTCGTAATATGTATGGAATTAATCCTAGTACAAAGTAAAGATCCACCACCCAGCTGGTCGATGGAGCAATGTCCAATCAGAGCGTTCCATGATGTCAGTCACACACCCGCCTCCTCAGATAGATGTGTTGTTGGTAGAGAGTAGGGGCTTTGCATGTACTTATAAACTCTTCTTGGTTCTAGCGAATTGGCTACATATGAAATCTAAATCTTTTCACAGCACCACTGTGATTTATTAGATCTTTGTCTTGTATACAATTGTAATTTGCTTTGATTTACTTTAGATATGGTGTGGTGTGTGTCAGTGAAGTAGATTCATCCTTCGGGTATCTTGAATACTGGCTCTAGCTCTTTGTCTCTGGACTGAGGTGAATTAAGGTCGGCGCACGTGAAGCTGATGAGCAGAGGAGGAGATACAACTACAACTCCCATTATATCAGCATTGTAGCCTACAGTGATTCAAAACGACGCCGACGACGCTCTATAAATAAAGAAATGTGTAACTCAGAATTTAAAGGGAAAAACACAAAAGCATTGTACACAATTAAAACCAATGAATGTCGTGTAATTAACAAGGACAAACTGATATATTTTAGTTGAGTACATGCAGATATCACTGTAAAATCAATCAACAGTGACGAGATTACTCACGGCTGTATGAAGCCAGAGCTGCGTAGGTTACCTAGCAACCACATTACTATGAAAACGCAGACACCTGAAATACTGTTTTCACTCCGAGAGATAACGATAACTTTACATGGACACCGGTCAATCTAAAACCTTTTTATGAACATACGTAGTATATATTTTCTACGGAACCTCTAAAGCAGTGGTTATCAAACTTTTTTCAATAATGTTGAATTTGAAAAAAAAATTCAGCCAAGTACCCCCTGATCAGCGCAAACACAATTTGTTAAGGAAAAAATGCCTATATAAAGAGGTACAGTGCAGCGCTGCACCATCGGTGTCTGATTTATTAAAACAAAATTGTAACTGAGAAACACTTAAATGCTACATTTCAAATGTTTACAATCCATCACTAAATTCATGACAAACCAATTTTAACATCATGCAATAACACTGAGACGACATTAGTTGCATTGAACTGATCTTTTTAATAAGTTGTAGGCCTACTTACAATTTAGTGAGAAACTTGTGCTTCACTGAGGATCTTTGTCATTCTGACAGGGAGGCAAACTGCAGTTATTACACTTTGCGTTTTGAAATATGTGTAACTCTGTTCATATAAAACACACACTGCTCAAACTTCGTTACTTTTCCTAAAATTGGTATATTTAATTATTTATTTATTTAGGGGCGTGTGGAATGAAGAGAAAAAATATATGAGCATTTTATGAGCATGGGATTTTGACCCCTCATATAAACATATGCATAATGCTGCGCTATACTTTGCGGCCACACGCCGTTGTCAAGCAACGGTTATTGTTTAGTTCAGGCATCCTCAAACTACGGACTCCGGTCCGGATCCGGACCGAACCAGCACTGTCTCCGGACTCTGAGCAAATTATACTTTTCATATGTATGATCTCTCTGTATTATATGTGAGACATCGCCACAACGCATTCGCAACGAGTCAAAATTCTCCGCTATGTCCACTGCAAACAGCGCTCTGCATGTCTGACTGTTCCACTGTGTTCCACCTGTGTGTGTCAACGCTTTGGTCCAATCACATTCAGCATCCAGTCAGCGTGTTTCCCCCCAAACAATCTGCGAATCAGAGGCACAGTAGGGCGGGTCTTCGCGGAATGCGGGTGGGAAAAATGTGTGTGTCTCTTTCAACCTGTCTAAGTCAGAGCGAGAATTAAAACAAAAACAAAAAAAATTCAGAGCGAGAGTTAACAGCTCATCTAGTTCCATCTGTACTGTAGCTAGTAGCCTAGTTTCACCTACCGGGGTGGCAACTGACACCCTAAAAATAGCCTTGCCACCCCAGCTGCCACCCCAGCTGGCAGCTTTGTTTTGAAAGAAAAGTTGTGGCTCATCGGACATTTATGAGAGAAAGTCTCTAATGTCCGAGTGCAAGTGAATGCAGCACAAGATGCACGTCATGTAACCCCTCCCCCGGTCCTGGCGCGAGCGTGGACATACGATTTGGCGGCGATTTCATTTTTAACTGGACGGCGCAAAACGAGAAGCATTCGGACCCAAGCACTGAAGGAATGAGGTATTTGCGGTCTACACTGACAGAGAAGAGAATGTCAGTTTGGCTGTACTCAGCATTGAATCAAAACGCACTGAAGCTGTTGATCTTAATACGTTTGTGAGGCGTTTCGCTGAACAAAATGGTAATCGCCGCATTCAGCTGTAATAGACATGTCAACTTGATGCTCTGCTCACGGATGAGCATACACAACTATTAAGATGATGACCTTACGTGTGTAAATATATTGTTTTCTTTGAGGGGGTCTGCCCCCAAAAAACTGTTTTAAGTCCTGAGAAAGTCAAATAAGACGGTGTTTAAAACTACACTGCCCAGCCAAAAAAAAGTAACCACTTTGATTGAACTAGGCCAGTAGGTAAGGGCTTTCCACTGGATAATAACTGCAGTATAAAAGAATGCATGACTGAAGTGATGGACACCATGTTGAAGGCAAACAAAAAGAGGAAATAACAGGTCAAAGCAAATCTCCCTCTCAGATTCCACAGCAACCAGAAGAACATAAAGACTGGCTGGTGATTTGATTCATCAGCTTTGTGATGGAATAAAAAATGCACAGTGCATTTCCTTAGCTGTGGGTGAGTCCACTGACACCACTGACAATGCTCAGTTGCTGGTGTTTGTGAGTTTTTATGATGAGGCAAAGGGTGAGTTTGTTGAAGATGTGTTGGGCCTGACGAACCTCAGTGGACACACAAGGGGGCAAGACATTTATAAAGCAATAATGGGAACGCTGAATGAAAGAGGGCGCAGAGGCCTTTATTCATAACTGTGCAGCTCTGACACTGCGACTCTGAGGGATCAAGCACTGACACAATAACAATGAAAACTGCTGCATACAGATTATTTTTGTTTTTGCAACCTCGTGTTAAGAATCTTGTTGCAATTGTTTAAAAGTTTGAATGACCGTAATAAACGGACCTTTGTCTTATTGAAACATTTATTTTGGACCTTTAAGATTTGTATTTGAGTACCCCTGGTTTAGTTCCTTTGATAAGCAGGCAGTCATATAATTAACTAGAACTAGCTAGATCTGATAGATTTGGACATAAACGCGAGTGAAGTCTAACCGGACACGAGAGAGAGATCAGATCAGCTGCTGCTGACGGACAACACGCAGCTCTGCATGATCACAGCTCCGCCGCTGTGACGGACCGTTGAGTGGAGCAAAATTAAATACACTAAGAGTTAGACCTAACACACTTAGCCAGTTTATCTACTCTGGAACTAGCTAAACTAGTTATAAATATATGTATTCTTTACTGTCGGGTCACTTATTACAGGTTCAGCGAGCTGCACGAGACTGACGGGCTGTCAGGAGAGGGAGAGGAAAAGAGAGCACCCCGTTTATTTTTCCCATTTTATTATCCAGAATTACTGTAAATCTTTGAATAAAGTAGTTCATCTACTATTAGTAGTTTGTTTAAATGCATTACTTATGTTTTTCATTAACATAAAATAAATCTCACGTACCCCTAGGGGTCCGCGTACCCCCATTTGAGAACCACTGCTCTAAAGAGATATGAAAAAAAAAGAGAGAGAGAGAAAAAAAAAAGTCGGGATAGAGCATGGGAGCCTGCCTGCCAGCAGTGCCAGTCGGAAAACAAAGAGTGGAACAGGCGAGCAAGTGTGTAGGTGTGAGTCATATGAGAGGCCCCGCCTTACATTTTCCGCCACAGATTTGGGGAAATTGGTCCGTGCGTGTGGGGATTGAAAGACCGCGGAGTCTACACATGTGCAGCCTCGAAATGTCTCCAAACGAAGTACGCCGGGCTCGGTAGAATTCCAAGTATGCTGGACATTGGAACGGTACTTCGGCGGCACTCGATGACGTAGTATGCTTGAAATAGTGGCTCTGGAGCAGCTTTACTCGAGATGGAGAAACACCTCTCTACTCTGAGGACACCTCCACTCTCAGGACAGGAAGTGCATGCACACTAACAATTACAAAATGAAATCGCCACTATCAGCGTCACTTTCTGAACAGGAAATGCACACAAATACAAAATAAAATCGTAGGCCTACTGGCACTTATTACATAGCCTATGTATATATATATATATATATATAAATAAATAGGGACACCTTGTATTGTTTACTCTCAGTACAGCACCACTTCCCGAACAGGAAATGCACGCTAATACAAAATATCTATATAGATATTTATATATATAAATAACGATATCTTGTATTTTAGTTACACCCGCTAGACAACAGTGGAAGGTTCGAGAAACAACCGTGTTGGGTGCACCGCGGTGGAGGTGGGGAGGTTCCAGCCGGGAACCTCCACCCCGCTGCGGGACCCGTGGTGTTGTTATTAGAATCTGGTGCTAGCTGCTCTAACGGATATAAGAAGATGTTTCTACAATGATGTGGAGGGAGAGTCCTCTCCAGTCAGACTGAGAGGCTGATAACTACAGCTCAGTGAGGTAAAGAACTCTGAGTGTTTAGATAGTTCACTTTAGGGTGCGTTCACACCTGCCTTGTATAGTCCGGTTGAATCTAACCCTGGTGCGTTTAGCCGCTTGGTGTGGTTCATTTGGGTCGGTGTGAACACAATCCGAGACCTCTTAAGTGAACTAAAGTTTAACAACCGGACTCTGGTCCGCTAAAATAGGTGGTCTCCGAGCGCTTGCTTGCGAACTCTGGAGCGGTTCATTGCTGATGTGAACGCAGTCCGCACCAAAACATAGGAAGCGTAGTATTTACATGTCACAAGAACGCGGATATCTTCAAAATCTTTAGCGAAAGAGTCTTTCAAGACATCCGCGGTTGTTTAGTTAAAGAGTGAAGCAGAATGAAGTGTTGAACAGTGTCGTTTAAAGTAAAAATTCTTCGTCAGCTACATAAAATTAAGAACACCTGTCGTCGGTGAAACCCCCTCCTTACTGCAGAACGTCTCATTATGTGTTATAATGTTTTTTAACGGACGTTGTCTGATTATATAATCATATGCACGGGCCGCTAGTCTGTTGCTCTCCAGATTAACAGCAGCATGAGAATAACCTGCCGATGCTCCATGCCGGAGGCTCCTGTAGAAATTGCCGGGATTGCACCTGAGAAGCATGTGAACTAAGTTATCTCAGTGGGTCTCAAACGGTTTGATCACAATTTATGTAAACACATATTTCCAAGGCACTCTTTTATAATTATTGGGATAAAACAGGTTTGAAATCATTCCAATGTATACTATAGGACAGTAAACCAGACATATCGTTTTAAACTGGAGAGATAAAAAAATATGCATAAATACAAAAGTTAAATAAGATATGAATGAATAACAAAAAAATACGTTACATTTATTTGTTATAGGTTATTGGTTATGTTCACATACTTATTTGATTATTAAAATGTAAACCGATCTTTTTCATATGGGTGTTTAGAGTTGTACCCCCTAGATCTAGTCTCTAGTAATTCTGCTTAACCCTCTGGAGGCTAAGGGTATTTTCTCGATTTTTAGATGTTTTCTTAAATCACCTTTTAAATGTATTTCTTCTAACATGGCACCCCATGTGTTAAATATCAAAATGTTCAGGACAATCTCTGGTCTTGCTATATATGCATATTGCTCACCTTAGAGCACTGTTTGATGCGATAAGTAGCTCAAAAGCTTAAAATTTGACATCCGATTTTCGGAAAATCTTCAAAACTCTTGTGAAAACACAAATGTACTCATGTGATCGAATTGTTTTGGTGTTTTAGATTTGGTTACCAAAGTCTTAGGATCACAAAAGCAGTGAAATATTTGAATTACACTGTATATAAATGTGTTATTCATGTCTAAAATGAAAAAAATTCAATTCGAATTTTGAGTAAAACAGGTGTTTATCACTCTACTTTCACCACAGCAGGGACTGAGATACATTAGGACTGAATAATGACTTCATATTACATACCAAAGTTCATGTGATGTGTACAAATACAAATTGAGCATGCAACCTTTTTTTTCAACCAACAATGTATTATAAATATGTTTTTTTCAACCAACTATTTATATAAATATAAGAAACTGGAAAATATAACTATTTACAATATTGAACATCAGAACTTTCAACCAACTATTCATTATAAATGTCAAGACAGTGTCAAGGTCTTTGTCTGTCTTCCCTTCCAAGACAGTGGGTCTGGCTGCTGTGTAGGTGGGGGGTACAAGTGAGCTATACGAGACCTCCACGAGACCTCCTTGCTGGCTGGGTTGAAGGTGATGGCTGTGGTGGAGCCTTTGTGCTGAGGTGTATCTTGACCTGGTAGCAGCCGCAGATGGAGGTGGAGGCAGCTGTAGTGATGCTGGTCAGCTGGTCCTTGGTGGTGATGGCTCTGGTGAAGACCCTTGAGCCACAGTAGATCTTGACCTGGGGGCCGGCACAGATGGATGTTCTGGCTGCTGGATAAACGCCCACTAGGCCCAGACAGCTGTGAAACATCTCTGTAAAACAAATTAAAATGTAGGACAATAATTACAACTCATTTAATTGAAATAAAGTTCAAGTAAAATGTTGCTCAAGCACAAATAACAATGTACACATAAAAAGAAAGTTTGGGAGGTTGGAGAAGGAGTCTCTCACACACACACACACACACACACACACACACACACACACACACACACACACACACACACACACACACACACACACACACACACACACACACACACACACACACACACACACACACACACACACACACACACACACACACACACACACACACACACACACACACACACACACACACACACACACACGTATTTCCAGTTACTTTACATTCAGTATAAAATCACAGACACACATATACATAGGCTACATCCGATTACAAACTCTCATCTGTACAGGACGCTAAAATAATAACAGGCACACATATAAATAAATCTATGACAAAGTCTCATCTGTACAGAACAGTATGATAACATAATCGATGGCAAAAACATGTCACTGTAAATGTCTCCGTTGTGGGACGAATAAATGATTAATTTAATCATCTACACATGTAATCTCACTTTCTAATGGAGAGTCTATTTTGTCCCAATAAAAAGTTCATGACTCTCGATAAAAAATATATATCAATAAACCTATTGTTCATTTTCGCGGTATTCCCCACACATTGCCAGTACACTATTACTGTAATATTTACACTTACCCATGTCGAAATGTATCCTTGTTGTTGTCTTTGTATTCTTCTTCTTCAGAAGAGTGGAAGACTTCAGGTTCTGAGGCTCTATCTTCACTGCTGCTAGCGAAAGAAATCTCTAGCGAAGTCGGCGACTGAAACGTTTTTTTTTAAGCCATTTTCTGTCTCTCTCTTTCTCCTCACAGACATAAACTGATGGGAGACACGTGGTTTATGTTTTTTTTACTTGGTGGGTAGGTCCTTAGTGATTTCTCGATGTCCATTGGTCATTTCAGACCATGATGGCTGCCGGTGTTCCGGATTAACCGGTTCCCCGATCAACTGGTTGACAGATGTAGAGGCGTGGCCTTCGACTGAAATACACATTTCGATCGCTTCTTCTGTCGTTTACATAAATATTTTTGGTATATTTGGCTGGGTAGGAACACTTTGATGCACATTCAGTACCAGTGTGTGAGGTTGTGGTTACGATGGCGATATCCGGACGCGAACAGCGAGGACTACAAAAAGAAAAACTAGTTGACTGGGGATGTCTGTTCAAAACATTGCGAGCTCCAATAAATCATTTAAACCAGCTATTGTTGCCAGACTTATTTCTGAATATCGTTCTTAATGTGATACCAAGTCCATCTGAGACCTGTGTACACCTTCAGACAGCCTCCAAGTGAAGCACACGTTGTTTACTCACAGTTTGAAAGCAGCGTGGAGAAGTCTTCAGCTGTGTTAAACTGTGATCCGCTCAAATAAATCCTTAAAACCAGCTATTGTTGACCGACTTATCACTGAATATCGTTCCTAATGTGATACAAAGTCCATCTAAGACATGTGTACACCTTCAGACAGACTCCCAGTGAAGCGTACGTTGTTTACTCAGTTTGAAAGCAGCATGGAGAAGTTTTCAGCTGTGTTAAACTGTGATCCTCTCAGGTAAACTGTGATTCGCTCAGGGTCAACTGGGATCCACCCATGGGAAAATGGGATCCGCCCAGGTGTGTGTTACGACTTCTGTGGCTATCTACCAGCGATCATGTTTAATATGAAAGACACACACATATACATCCCTTATAAAAACGGCATTCTGCAGCACTCATCCAGATAAAATGTGACTGTTAACTCGTTTTGCAAAGATAGCAGCAGAAATGTCATTGCTGCATGTGCAGGGATATTTAGACTTTAAAATGCTGATGGGTCATTAATGTTGGTGTCGGCAAACAATATTAGGAATCCTCTATTCAAACTACATAATATTCAGTGTCCATCGCCATGAAAATAACAACAAAGTTCATGCTGGACTCAAACCCGAGTCCCAACAGCAAAAGTCACTCCAGCCCTACGCGTTATGAGTGTATTTCCACACAAATCCACCAATCCTACACAGTGTAAAGTCAAGCTGCTTTGAGCGGCCAATATTGCTCCTTTAAAAGTTGGACTGTTGCACTGTTGTAGCTTCAGTGGTTCTCAGGTTACAGTTACATAGCAGTGAATATTACTGTAAACTAACCTGTGTAAAAGTTTCTCGAATAAATGTAATTGTTTTGGTGGAAGAAGCATGTAGTGGAGAGTTAGAGATAACTCAGTGTTGGCACTAGTTTTGTGTCTATCACTAGGTTCACCCAGGTGTATCGGCCAGAACACCACTTCAGGCCAAAGGTCCAGAATAGAGGAAATGAGGAGCTACGATGAGGTTTGACTCATCGTAGCTCCTCAAGCTATAATACAACATGTCTCCCGTTCTCTTATCATCATAAATACATTAACATATAATGTCAAACACTCTTTACCAGGCAACACAGAGATTCAAAGTTAAGCTACCGCTAATGAATAACGTTCCACTTCCGGTTGGCGGGAAGCGGCAGCCGATGCTCTTATTGTGAAACGCTACAGACATGCTACTTCCGGTAGCCGAGTAGCGGAGCAATAAATGAACTGTTAACACATAATATCTCACCTCTAACGCCACATAAACATTTATCCACATAAACTACATCCTATTACATTAATAATAGATCTGTGCCACTCAACACGGTGTATATACCCCTAACTTTGAGACAGGAGTGCCGACTCACTTGACGAGTGACTTAATGAGCAGCCATAATAAACATGCACGCAGCATGCACCGATCACATGAGCACGGAGACTCTGCATTAAGCCACATCGGCACAGAAGTTATCACAATAATAATAAAGTGTAGAACAACTTAACAGGCATCACTGTGGACAAACACTCACGTTCATTTACGCACACAATACGAAACTTAAGACGGCCTAACTTTCCTGCAACAACTGACGCACATTACCCTCTGATGTGTGACGTCATCCAAACCACGTGGGTTAGCCCCTCCCCAGTATGAAGGCACAATTTAACAGGTATCAACTCTGTATAATAAAATAATATATATATATATCAATAACTATAACTTTGGGAACTTTTCTACAGCCGCCCCCAAATGTATAATACATTTGGCTCATCAATAGAGGCAACAAAGTCCTGAGGCTTGGATGTGATGACAGGAGTAGAACTGTCCTCATCTTCTCCAGATGGAAGTGCAGGGAGGACCACCAGTCTGGCAACTGGTCGGGTGTAGACTCTCTCCTTGACCTTCATGTCGGCAGACCTTATATGTCCGTCGCTGCTTGGATGCGTCTTGACAACTGTCCCTATGGGCCATAGGGCTCTTGGAAGATGCGGATCAGCGATCATCACCACGGCGTCCTCTTTGATGTCGGCAGGTGTAGCTTGCCACTTCTGACGAAGACATTGGAGTCCTGCGGGAGTCACGAGGGTGGCAAAGAGGAGGCAACTCCTACTCTGATTGAGCTAATTACCGCTGGTGTCTTATTTTATTTTCTTTAGTTTTATAGCCCCTCATGCTATAATCATGTGTATTTTCTCCATTCCTGTTCATGTGTCTTCTCGCAATTATCACTGGCCCCGTGTATCTCCTAATCGCTATAACCGGCCTGCTCTCGTCTATCCCACATGCTCCACTGAGATCCAACATCTAGTTTCAGGTGGCCTGTGGAACTGCCAGTCAGCTGTTCCTAAGGCTGTCTTCATCTCTGGCTACGCCTCCCTACAGACCCTGGATTTCCTTGCTCTCACTGAGACCTGGATTACTCCATTCAACACATCCACCCCAGCAGCTCTCTCCACAGCATATTCCTTCTCCCATACACCCAGACCCACTGGCAGAGGAGATGGCACTGGTCTCCTGCTCTCTCCCAAATGGAGCTTTTCCCTCTTCAAGCTACCTAACTTCATTCCTTCCACCTTTGAATTCCATGCCATCACAGTAACCCATCCTATACAATTAACCATTGTTGTTCTCTACCGTCCACCAGGTGCCTTGGGGGACTTCTTGGAGGAATTAGATCATCTCCTCTCACACATCCCTGAAACTGGTCCTCCCGCTGTACTTCTCGGAGACTTCAACCTCCAGACAGGGAAGATAGACAAACTAACATCTCTGTTAACTGCCTTTGCTTTCTCACTGTCTCCGTCCCCACCAACTGATAAAGCTGGCAATGTCCTTGATCTCATATTCTCAAGGAACTGCACTACTTCTAACCTCTCTGTAAAACCGCTCCACACCTCCGATCACTTCTTCATTTCATTCTCTCTACCCCTTTCCAAACATAACAAACTAATCTCTTCTCATCCTGCACCTGTCCGCCGTAACCTTCGTTCCCTCTCCCCCTCTACCTTTGCCTCATCGGTGCTCTCAGCCCTCCCTTCCTCTGACTCGTTCCAACTCCTGCCTCCAAACTCTGCTGCAGAAACTCTCCTCTCTACTCTCTCATCCTCTCTGGACTCTCTCTGTCCTCTCACATCTCGGCAGGCTCGTCAGTCCCCTCCTGCTCCCTGGCTAAATGACACACTGCGTGCTAATAGAACCGTCCTTACGGCAGCAGAGCGGAAACGGTGGAAATCCAAAACCATGACGACCTCCTAACCTATCAGGCTCTCCTCTCCTCTTTCTCTGCTTCGATCTCTCAGGCAAAAAGCACTTTCTTTCAAGATAAGATCCAATCTTCCTATTCCAAAAAACTATTTTCCATCTTCTCCACCCTCTTGGACCCTCCCAAAGCCCCTCCCCCTCCTCACTTCTGTCAAGCGACTTTGTTAACCACTTTGAAAAAAAGGTTGATGATATTCGCTCTTCTTTTTCTGACTCACCTTTACTCACCGCTGGGTCACCAGACCCTCCTTCCACCCACACACTAACCTCCTTTTCCCCTCTCTCTCCAAGTGAGGTTCTTACCCTCATTACCTCTGCCCGCCCTACCACCTGTCCTCTGGACCCTATCCCCTCAAACCTCCTTCAGACTATCGCTCCTGATATTCTACCGTTTCTCACCCATTTCATCAACACTTCTCTAACTTCTGGTCACTTTCCAAACAGTCTCAAGGAGGAGAGAGTAAACCCTCTCCTAAAGAAACCCCACTCTCAACCCGTCTGATGTTATAAACTACAGGCCTGTCACTCTACTCCCGTTCCTGTCTAAAACACTTGAACGCGCTGTCTTTAAACAACTCTCCTGTTATCTCCATCAGAACAACCTTCTGGATCCGCACCAGTCTGGTTTCAAGGCAGGTCACTCCACAGAAACTGCTCTCATTGCTGTCACTGAGGAACTGCACACTGCCAAAGCAGCATCCCTCTCCTCTGTCATTATCCTTTTGGACCTGTCTGCTGCATTCGACACGGTGAATCATCAGATCCTCCTTCGCACTCTCCAAGAACTTGGAGTTTCAGGCTCTGCACTTTCCCTCCTCACCTCATACCTCAAAGACCGTACCTACAGGGTAACTTGGAGAGGGTCCGAGTCCGACCCGTGTCAATTAACTACAGGGGTCCCTCAGGGCTCTGTTCTTGGTCCCCTCCTCTTCTCCCTGTACACAAACTCGCTCGGATCAGTCATTAGCCCGCATGGTTTTTCATACCACTGCTACGCTGATGACACCCAATTAATTCTGTCCTTTCCCCGCTCAGAGACCCAGGTCGTCGCACGCATCTCTGCTTGTCTAGCTGACATCTCTCAGTGGATGTCTGCTCATCACCTCAAGCTCAACCTTGACAAGACTGAACTGCTTTTTCTTCCGGGATAAGATTGTCCCACTCTTGACCTGACCATCAACATCGGCACCTCTGTTGTTTCCCCGACTCAGACTGCAAGGAATCTGGGTGTGATCCTAGATAACAACCTGTCCTTCACTGCAAACATCGCTGCTACAACCCGTTGCTGCAGATACACGCTTTACAACATCAGGAAGATACGTCCCCAGCTGACCCAGAAAGCCACGCAGGTTCTGGTCCAGGCTGTCGTCACCTCACGCCTAGACTACTGCAACTCCCTCCTGGCTGGTCTACCTGCATGTGCCATCCGACCTCTGCAGCTCATCCAGAATGCAGCGGCTCGTCTGGTCTTCAACCTTCCTACATTTTCTCACACCACTCCGCTCCCTTCACTGGCTTCCAGTAACTGCTAGAATCCACTTCAAGACACTGGTACAGATACCATGCTGCGAATGGATCTGGCCCTTCCTACATCCAGGACATGGTTAAACGGTATACCCCAGCGCGTGCACTACGCTCTGCATCAGCCAAATGACTCGCTGCACCCTCGCTGCGAGGGGGACCCAAGTTCCCATCAGCAAAAACATGTGGGTTTGCTATCCTGGCTCCAAAATGGTGGAATGAGCTCCCCATTGACATAAGGACAGCAGAAAGCTTACACACCTTCCGGCGCAGACTGAAAACTCATCTCTTTTGACTCCACCTCGAGCGATAGAATTACTAACAAAGAACTGCTAACAGAGCACTTATATACTAATAAAGGACTGGCTTATCTATAGCCAGTTGAGTAGCACTTGAAATGTTTGACCTGATGTACTTATATGATTCTGTTTTCTTCAAGGTTGTGTCTTCCTGGTCGAATGTACTTATTGTAAGTCGCTTTGGATAAAAGCGTCAGCTAAATGCAATGTAATGTAATGACGAGCTTGAAGAATCGGCAAGTAGAGCCTCATGAATCGAGCCCAGAAGTGGTCAGCAAGAACTTGGGAGTGTTTCCAACGGCGGCGACTTATGAGCTCGCTCTCCAGATAGACTACCTGTGGTAGTGAACCATCTGGCCGCCCCATCAGAAGAACATTAGGAGTCACTGGATCTGGGTCGCTGGCATCTGAAGACACATAACCCAAGGGCTTACTGTTGAGGATCAGAAGCTTAGTCATCCAATGACCTGGGTCTAGGATGATAAGGTGAAGAGCTGTCAGTTCCAGGTCTTCTTCCCGACGTAGTCTTCCTCCAACATGGATGAGTTCTCCACTCTCATCTAACTCCGGAGACAGAGTGAGGAGTCGACTGCTTCGAAGAACTGGCTTACCAGCTTTCAGTAGGCTGCACTCTTGTGGGAAGCTATCCCTCTGAACCCTCTGGAGGATCAACCGCTCAGCTTGACGGACGTCTTCAGCAGTAGGGGGGGTCGTTGGATTTGGCCGCCCCATGCAGCTCTTGAGGTAGCAGCAGGTCATCCCATCCACGATGTTTACCCCATAGGTGCCTGACGAGTATTTTTGCCCTGGTTGTGTAGGGTATGATGAACCCTAGCGGGTCGTACTGACTTGCCAGCACTTTGTAGATGTTGCCCATCGTGATTTCACCATAATCCACGGGATGATGCTTGTAGGCGAGGATATCCTTTTGGAAGAGCCAGCTCAGTCCTAGAGTGGATTCTGGGACATCTGTCTTGTTTTGAGCCAGCCATAGCTCAACACTGGTAGAGCGACTCTCTTCTGGTAGGTGACTGATGACCTCTGGTTGATTGCTGGCCCATTGACGCAGCTCGAAGCCTGCAGATGCTAGGATGGCTCGTAACTTGTCGACCAGGTTCCTCGCCTCAGCAATGGTGTGGACGCTCTGTAGGCAGTTGTCTACATAAAAGCACTTCTCGACTGAGCTCCTCACCTCTTCATCTGGCTGACTATGGTCGATGACGTGGTGCTGAAGGGCAAACGTAGCACAGCAGGGGCTACACGTCGTTCCAAAAGGTAACACTTTCCACTCGTACACCGCAGGAGGATCTTGACTGCTGTCTCGCCAAACAAATCTGAGCAGGTCTCGATCTTCTGGGAGGAGTCGAACCTGGTGGAACATGCCCTTGATATCTCCACTGATTGCTACTGCATGCTCTCGGAAGCCTATCAGGACTCCCAGGAGAGATGCTCCTAAGGTCGGCCCAGGCAACAGATAGTCATTGAGATGTTGCCCTCGATACTGAAATGAGCAGTTGAACACCAGTCTGTTCTTGCCATTATGGCTTACCATGTGGTGAGGAATGTACCACAACTCACGACCTTCCTCTACTGGTAGTTCAGGGTCACACTTGATGACAGAGCCTGCCTTGATCAGCTTTTCCATCTCCACTTTGTAGGCTTCAGCCTGCATAGGGTTCTTGGCCAATCTCCTTTCTATATTCCGTAGACTGTGCATGACGGCTTCTTTAGTAGCTTGAAGGAGTGGCATGTCTTTCCGGCGTAGCAGCGGGGTGGCATAACGGAGTATGTCGTTATCCTGTACTCTGATGGTTTTGGTCTCCAGGGTACCGATGGCCTCTTGGTCCTCCCTCGAACGTGTGACTAGTTTCTCGCTTCTGAAAGGAAGAGTGTCGACCTGCCACAACATCTCGACATGCTTCGTCAGCTCACTCACTTGTGGTGATACTGATGTGAAAAGACACTGCTGTGGTTGTGCGAGATGATAGTGTTGAGATCATAGTATGAAGTGAATACTTAAAACGAAAGTTAATTATAAATCATATATGATCAATCATATTCTTGTATGAACCCATAATGAGAATGCTTCTTGATGGTTTTTGAATATGTATGTATGCTTACAATTTTAGTTGTTGCTGTTTGATAACTTTGCGTTTTAAAAAGAGGGTGTTGAGAGCTTCATAGTATGTTGAATACTTAAAACGAAAGTTAGTTATAATCAAATATAATCAATTATATTCTTGTATAACCCACAATGAAAATGCTTCATATTTTAGGTTTTCTATAGTTACAGTATAAACAAAACCAAGTGGTTTGTTAAGTTGAGTGTAAGACCTATAATGATTTATGGGTGTCAGTGATAAGAGAATAGGCAGTTTCTTCCCTCTCCTCTCACATCAGTACACAGGGAGGGGAGCTCCTGACTTAAGGGGAAATACATTGAGGCCTGAAAAAGTAGGTTATGTCATAGCCATAGAATATGTCTGGTCATGTCCCTTTTTACACAAACATGGGAAGGTGTGTCTTATGCCATAAGCTATGGAATATGTCTGGGCATGTCCAGCCCTGTACATCAGAGGCCATGCCCAGTTTGTTTCATTGGTTTGGCTATGGAGGAGGTGTTTTTGGGGTTTTCTATCCGGTTTTTTGAGCATAAAGAGACTGGCTTTTTGGGAGCGAGCGAGAGAGAGGGGGGTTTCCCCTGGTATACTCTCTCCCGGTAGGCTCTGGCCCTCAGAGCTGGGTAAATAGCTCTCGGTAACGGCCCGTCCACACAGCAGCTTTTGGCGATTTGTCCACCGCTTCCAGCGCGTCTCCGCCCATTGACTTTGAATGGGGATGACGTCACTTTCCCTCGCTTGTCGCCGAATTGCATTGTGGGGGGGCGAGGCGAAGATTTCCAGGATTTCCAGGATGTTCAGGATTCCAAAGTTGAACAATGTTCAACTTTTGAGGCTGAGCTGGAAGCGACAGCCAATCAGATCCGTTTATGCAAATCTGACAGTTCAAGTGCTAGCCGCGTGCAAGCTGGGAGAACGAGACCCGCAGTTCATTTCTATATTCCACAAAAATGGAGGAGAACTTAGTTATTGCGGTAGCAAATCACCCGGTTCTTTATGACCAGTCCCTATTTACTTACCGGGATACAAACCGGAGGAACCAGGCATGGGGGGAGGTGGCAGAGGCAGTGGGTGAAACTGGTAGGTTTTCGCTTGTTTGGGGATTTTATATCCAGTTTACTTCGTTGCTAGCAAGCATAGACAGTATCATTAGCCAGCATGGAATGTAGCATAAAATAGCACCATAAACATTAATCTCATAAATGTTCAAAATGTTAAAAAAATAAATGTTCATCATAGCCCTTCCTATTTGACAATAGTGTAGAAGAACCATTTTTTTTTGCTTTGTATGTCGGGGGCGGGATATTCATGTGATATTCATGTGATTGGTTGTTGGTCGCGAAATCCCCAAGCTGTCAGACACGCCCAGCTCCAGGATTTTCAAGATTTGGTCAAAGCTGCTGTGTGGACACACCGTTAGGTTCTCTCGGACTTGGTAAATATCTCTCAAATTTCTTGGTTGAATGCTGAGTGGAATGATTTCATGGGAGATGTGTTTGCTGAGTGGAATGATTTGATGGGAGATGTGTTTGTGAATATTAGTAACCGCCACCTGTGAGGACCTTCCTCCGAATTCATGCGGATAGGAATGGGTTTTTGAATGTTATTCCCGCCATCTGTGTCGGAAAAACGTGTATGAATATTAGTAACCGCCACCTGTGAGGACCTTCCTCCGAATTCATGCGGATAGGAATGGGTTTTTGAATGTTATTCCCGACGTCTGTGTCGGAAAAAAGGTATGAAATTGATGTGAATTGATTGGGTGAAAATGAAAGTTTGAATGTGCTTTTTATTATCACCGGTCATTTATGAGGAAATGCCTCTAAATTATATCGGGAGATATAGAAATCACAACTGAATTGGGCAGTTGAAATTACAATTTTGGTAATAAATGTAAGACTGTGAATTAAAGTTTCATATTTGAACATGATCACAGCATCATTTTGTTTAGTATGATTATAATGTTGTAAAGAGAGAAGGTAAAAACCCTGTATAAGTTTGGACCTATTTTTCTTCAAATAAACTGATCCCACCTTTTGGACTGGGACAACTTAAAAGACATCTGTGCTCTCCTCTCCTGCTTCAAATGTAAGATTGCACCCTGCCACACTCACACTTAGGTAGGGTCACACCTCATTACTGATATCAAAATCCTTCGGGATCGCTTAAACAGGTTTAAGAGAGTTGTCTGAATTGAAACAGCAGTTAATTGAACCTGGTTCTTCGGGGAGTTAATAGTGGTGAGATCTTGCTAACGTTGGTGGATCTGAGCCAAGCGGTAAACTTACATAGACTCAATAACTTCGGTCAGGTCAATTAGTAGGTCAGAGTAATTTCCCGGAATAAATTATCAGGACCTCACCTACTCTAAACAATAGACAACACTGGCTGGGCCTTGCAGCGTCCAGCTTAGCCTTGTGTGAATGGCAGCCGGTCCCCCTTTTGGGCCTAACCTGACTCGTTCAATGGGGGTGACGAGATGTGGGTGGTCACTTCCAATGAGAAGCAGAGGCTTCACATTTGTGAGGGTCCGGATGGGAAGGCCAATGAGGTGCTTATACTTCTCCCGGAGTTGCTCCATAGGGTAGTTATGATCTGCTAGTCCAATGTGAGCAGTGGTGAACGCACCTGTAATCTTGAACCTGGTCTTCGGCTTAGCAGGAGAGGAAATGGAGAAGGAGACTGATGCACCGCGAAGGGTCTGCACATCCTGTCTGATTGTGCATAGTGGCAAGTCTTCTGGGGTCCCTTGCACACCTAACTTCTCTACAGCCTCTGGCAGCAGCATAGTTCTCTCTGAACCGTCATCCAGTATGGCATAGGTGTTGATGAATCGATCCTTATAATGGATGCAGACTTTGACGACTTTCAGAAGGACTTGACTGCCTTCAGCGGGTCTGTCCAGGTACAGTACCTCAGTCGTGGCCCTCATGCCATGGTTCTGCGAGGTTGGTGCTGAGTCTGTCTCCTTAGGTGGCCTCAAGTTCACATCATGCAGCACCTGGTGATGTTTCCCTTGGCAGAGGCCACATGTCTTCTTTAAGTAGCACTGCGCTGCCTGGTGCGGCCGTGCACAGCGCCAACACCTCTTATTGGTTCTTATCCATGCTGTCAGCTGTTCTTTGTTCAGCTTGGTTACTGCTGTACACTGACTGAGGTAGTGGTCCTCATTATTACAGTATGGACAGTATGGCTTACTCTTGTTCCCTTTGAAGGAGTTACCTGGAACTTGAGAGTCTGGTTTCTTCCAAGTGTCCTTGGCACCATGGAGCACAGTGGTGTGGTGCTTTCCCTGCCGTCCCTCAGGTCTGGATGATGACTCCCACGATCCCTTCACAGCTAACTGTTCTTCGGAGTTCTGGCACCAGGACTCATATTTCAGCCACTCTGCAAGATCTATAAGGTTGTGAGTTCTTGAGTCCTGACGGAACATGTAGCGGCGGAAATCTGCTCTCTGTTCAGGCGGCAGCTTACTCAGCAGACGAGCAACATGTGAACCACAATGTAGCTCCACTTCTCCCTCAGACCCTATGGTTCTCAGCATTCCCACTAATGACTGGATCTGAAGAGCAAACTTCTCGAAGGCAGCAACGTCTCCCCGCTTAACGTCCGGTGAGTCCATCACAGCAGCAATACGCTTCAGCGCTATCTGATGTGGTTGGCCAAACGTATCGTTCAGGGCAGCCATAGTGTCTGAGAAGGGCGTTGGAGAGTTGAGGTAAGCATCTGCTATTAACCTGGCTTCTTCTAGCTGCAGGTGATCCACCAACACCTGATACTTGAACAGCTCTGTTGCACTGGGCGGTAGGAGGTTCTCCAAGGAGATCTTGAGCCGTGCAAACTCACTTGGGTCTCGACTTGAGAAGTTGCGGATTGTTGGGCGTGGTCCATGGTAACCTGGCTCTGATATGAGGGCAGGTCTGGAGGGCAGTAGCTGTGTCCATGACCTATGTGGATGAGGCTGCGGTGGGGGAACTGGGTTACTGCTATGCTCACTCCTGTGACCACCATAAACTTGGTACTTGGGCTCATTTGGAGCCAAACTGGGTGGTCGCGGTGACAGCTTAGCAGGCTGGTACCAGGGAGTTGAATAATCAGCATAGTTCTCCCAAGACCGCGTAGCAGGAAGGGCACCATGTGCTGAGTGCTGTACATGTTGCTGACCCACAGACGGCTGAGTCACTGGAGCTACTTCTTCCTTCGGTGGAAGCTCATCTGGTCTCCCGTTGGGGTGATGAGGCGTTATATAGTCGCCAGGCAGTAACTCTCCACTTACTGGGTCAGGCCATGGTGGTGGTGCAGGCCAATCATCCTCACTATCGGGTTTGCCTACAAACGGTGCCGGTGGCTGCATCACCGTTAACTCTGGCTTGTTGCCATGTAGTGATGGGGTCTGAAGGTTACGGACAGTATCCACCAACTATCTCATGTCTGATCGCAGTGCTTTGAGCTCATCTATATCTGATGACATACGTCGCTGTGTCTGCTGAAGTAGAAACCTTTCTTGACGAATATTCTCCAGCTCTACTCTGTCATCCTCAGGCGGAGGTCTGTAGTGCAGTGATGTAGGCAGGTGAGCAGGGGCGGCGGGTGCTGTAGGCTAGGGAAGGCTAAGCCTTCCCAAATATTTGTGTCACTGCATCCTGGTAAAATTAAAATATAATGTATAATGTCTGTGTCTTTGACATTAGCGCTGCTAGCCACCTGTGACCTGCACTACGAAGTTAGTTCAACCTACGTTTGAATAGTAAACGTACTAACAACAACAAACTAACAAACTAGATCTCGCTATGCGGTCCTGCGACGCTGGTTATCAACTCGGTAAATCAAGCCAGGGATTCTCTCTCCAGCTGAGAGCGCGTTCACGTGAAAGGGGCGGGGTTAGCAACATTTGACCAATCAAAAACAGGGACAAGTGTACTGACAGCGCAGCGTCATACTTCAATAATGAAAAGTAAACTAATATAAAACAAATATGAGCTTTAAACATCCATGATGAGTTAAACATATAATCCAGGATACAAGCTGTAGAGGAAACTTCTGTGTAGCATGCAATGGAGTCACCGACTCAGGAAGGAGACACGGGAAGAGTCGGAGCTTTGATGTCAAACCACTGTGATTTATTTGGAGTTGGTACCAGAGTATTCACATCACAAATCCAAGAGTCAGAGGTTCTGACTTCACGGTAGAGTTGCCACGTCAATTCTAGAGAGCCTCTCTCTTGCCAGCCCATCTAACTGGTTTCGCAGAGAGTAAACAACATATTTGAGAAGATAGCCTAAACAGTGTGGGAACACTGAGCTACTTGCGTCGGACACTTATGACCTCGAAGATTTCACCTTGGAGTCCACAAATACAGAGAAGGAAGTGTCCCACTGTACCCACAACACAGACCATCTGTGACCCAGTATTGACCGGTCACAGAATGGGAACAATAACATTATTGGCTAAGCAGCCTGTGTCCTTAAACAAGGTAAACAGACATCAAGGTTTGTCCTATATGTTACAAATTGGCGTCTATGATAATTATTTCCATAACACAAGCCACAAAGTTGCACCTGCAAGGTGAATACAGAACAACTGGTTAAAAAATAACTAGGCCTACCGAGTGTTTGAAAGCGTACAACAGTTTTATGATATCACTGCCCCATCTAAGACACGAGTGGATCTGACTTACATTACATTTGAGTTGAGTGTTTCGTCAACCTAATGTGTTGCTTAAAATAATACTTCTGCATACAGTATGTGACACTGTGAGTGTTGCACGGCCAGATACGGCTCGAGAAGCTGACTCAGATAAGGAAATATATGATATATTATGATATTATTATATGATCGATGATCTGATTGATGATGTGATATGAATGATAAGTGCGACACGTCGGCGTCTTCTCCGCATACGGCAGTTTAAACTGTATTTCCTTTATCCTGTACTATGACTTGAGAGATTTAAACTCCGCACACTGAGTTGATCTCTTTTCTATAGACCCCGGAGCCAGGCAGCGTCAGGTAAAAAAAGTTATTTAGCCTTCCCAAACCTGAGCCTCACGCGCTGCCTATGCAGGTGAGTAGAGTATTCTCGAAACCGATACCTCGGCTCTCTCTCTGGAAACAGCTGCTGGCTGCCAGCCCCATAGCTAAAGTCCATCTCCTGGAAATTAGCATCACGCCTGTTGAGGTGCCTTGGTGGGGGAGAGTCATTGGGGGAGGTAAGGGGGGTCATCCTGGCCTTACCCTCTGGTCGAGAAGTCTCTTCTTCCTGTCGGTATCTCTGACTAATGTATCCTAGATGATCCACATCATAGTCTGCATATCGCGTTGGAAGGCGGGTTTGCCTTCTAGAGCGTGCACCATAGGCCTCGTACCCTGGTAATGGTTCCATCTCTGACGTAAACCTTGTGATTCCGGCTCGAAGGACCATCAATGTAGTGGAGAGTTAGAGATAACTCAGTGTTGGCACTAGTTTTGTGGCTATAACTAGGTTCACCCAGGTGTGTCGGCCAGAACACCACTTCAGGCCAAAGGTCCAGAATAGAGGAAATGAGGAGCTACGATGAGGTTTGACTTCTTTACTTATTTAGGCAGACATACAGATATTTGTCTGTGTGTGTGTGTGGTTTTTCCTACAAGGGAAATAAGCAAAATACAATCAATATAAGATAACTTATGCATACATAAATAATATACATAGTAATGCCAAACCCTGTAGAAATAATAATCTAGACAAGCTATAATACAACATGTCTCCCTTCTCTTATCATCATAAACACATTAGCATAATGTCAAACACTCTTTACCAGGCAACACAGAGATTCAAAGTTAAGCTACCGCTAATGAATAACGTTCCACTTCCGGTTGGCGGGAAGCGGCAGCCGATGCTTTTATTGTGAAACGCTACAGACATGCTACTTCCGGTAGCCGAGTAGCGGAGCAATAAATGAACTGTTAACACATAATATCTCACCTCTAACGCCACATAAACATTTATCCACATAAACTACATCCTATTACATTAATAATAGATCTGTGCCACTCAACACGGTGTATATACCCCTAACTTTGAGACAGGAGTGCCGACTCACTTGACGAGTGACTTAATGAGCAGCCATAATAAACATGCACGCAGCAAGGGCGCCGGAAGCGGGGGGGCCAGGGGGCCATTGGCCCCCCCACTTTTCAGCCCTGCCCCACATTTTCGCAGCAGCAGATTTTCTTTTTTCTTTTCAGTCTTTATTTCGAACAGATTCAAAAATAACAAATAAAAAATAACAAATGTGAAAAACAGAATACTGTATTGTTATAATACAGTATTTATCCACATTCATGGTAATATTTGTATATTCAACAAAAAAAACAAAAAAAGTCTTCATATTAATAATAATAATAAATCATATGTGTCCGAAAGGGAGTAGGAGGAAGCAAATGCTTATTAATTCCCACCCCTTACTTGATTAATGATTGTCCTTTAAATCATTATGCAAGTTATTCCTACATACATTTACATTTATACATACATATACAATCATTTCTCATCTTCAATCACCTTTCTTCATTCTCATATTTTTCCAAAAAAGTGTTTCTGTACATCCTTTTAAACTGAATTATGCTTGTGCTTTGTTTGAACTCCTGCTCCAAACCATTCCATAAAATCACCCCACAGATTGTTAAACTCATACTTCTCAGAGTTGTTCTGACCTTGAGTTGTTTAAAATGTAAATTTCCTCTCAAATTATACCCACCCTCTCTGTCTACGAACAATGTTTTTAATTTCCTAGGAAGTAGATTATGTCTGGCTCTGTACATGATTTGTGCCGTTTTAAATTTAACCAGATCAATGAACTTCAATATGTGTGACTTCAAAAAGAATACATTAGTGTGTTCAAGATATTCAACATTATTGATAACTCTTATAGCCCTTTTTTGTAATGTGCATAACGGCTGTAGGTTGGTTTTGTACGTGTTTCCCCAAATCTCCACACAGTAAATCAGATATGGCAATATTAGTGTGTTATATAGAGTATGCAATGAGTTATAGTCCAGAATGTATCTGGCTTTTCCCAATATTGCAATAGTTTTAGCCAGTTTTGCTTTTACATGAGTGATATGAGGTTTCCAGCTGATTTTGTGGTCTAAAACCACACCAAGGAACTTAATTTCATATACTCTTTCTATGTGTATGTTATCTAGTATTAATTGTATCTGTGGATTTGTTTTATGTTTTCAACAAATTCAACAAATTGTTGTCTGTTGCTTAAATAATCTCTCACCCAGTTTAATCCCACCCCTCTGATGCCATACCGTTCCAGTTTTATCAGTAAAATATTGTGATGGTGTCAAATGCTTTTTGTAAGTCTATAAATATTCCCACTGCTTGTTTTTTATTGTCCATGCAGTTTGCTATTTCCTCACTTAATTCCATTAGTGCCATAGATGTTGATCTATCTTTCCTGAATCCATATTGACTGTCGTCCAAAACCTGATGTGTTTCCATGAAACTGTGCCGCGGAAAACTGTACAAATCCCGTTTCAATAATTCCCCTCTACTCTAAAGTCGCATCTAAAACGTGATCTGATCTAGCTGTGTATATTTTGTTATTTTTGATTGTTATATTCAATCTCACTAGCTACAGGCATGTTTGAAGCTTGTGAAGGGAAGATGACAGCTCTCGCCACTCTGCTGTTCCTCAGCGCCGCCCCCCTCCCTCCCGCTGAAATTATGAATGTAAGGTGTATAGTAATCATAGATAACACTGCAGGGTCCGTTACAGTTTGTTTTTATCTGATTTCAAATAAGCAAAGTCTTGGGTTTCAGAATATTAAACTTGTTTCGGCAAATTCAGATGATAAATAGGCCTACAACTTTGAAGCTTGTGACGGCATAATTACAAGCGGAGAACGGAGTAGCTTAACGTCACAGCAGCCATAACAACAGCCGGTGTTTCTCGTGAGTGCATAATCCAAACGAAAATATCTTCCCTCCGTAGTGTTTTGATCATTTGCTCCGCTAATAATCAATCATGATGATTGATGATGAGAAATTATGGATTCCAGAGAAGAGAAAACTTTAAAGGCCTTTTTCTCAAAATGATGACTGTAACAGTCATTATATAATGTGACATATTTTGCTTAATATTTGGAGTACAAAAACAATCCTGATATCATTAGAAAGCTAGGAATCAAAATATGTCTTCGGGTCAATGCGACTGATTTCGATGGAGCAGCAGGTAACTTTGCATTAGGTAAAATAAAGCAGGCAGACATAACAGGAAGAATATGTACATTTTAACCCAATCAAATAGGACATTGTCACACCATTCAAATGTATCCATGTAAATTACAACCAATAAAAAAGCTTAGATTTGTTTATTTGTTACGTTGTTTACTTTATTTGTTACGTTGTTCTGTGTGTGTCAGCCGTTAACCTAGAAATAATATATACACTTGCAAACATGTCAGAAGAACCAGCGCAGAAGAAAACTAAATGTGACCCGCTCTATCGAAATCAGTCGGAAGTCGCAACGGCTCATTTCAGAATAAACGTGGATTTACGTAAAAAACTATTTTTTCAGGGTTCGGGCGTTTTGTTTGATTTTAAACAAACAAAGTCTTGGCTTTCAGAATATGAAACTTTTTTTTCCAAAATCACACGATAAATACATTTTTGAAGCTTGTAAAGGGAAGATAACAGGCACCTCTCACTCGCAATCTGCTCTTCCAGCAAAGCCGCCCCCCTCCCTCCGCTGAAATTATGAATGTAAGAGTATAGTAATCATAGATAACACGGCAGGGTCCGTTACAGTTTGTTTTCATCTGATTTTAATTAAACAAAGTCTTGGCTTTCAGAATATTAAACTTGTTTCGGCAAATTCAGATGATAAATACAACTTTGAAGCTTCGGTATAATTACAAGCGGAGAACGGAGTAACTTCACGTCACAGCAGGCATAACAACAGCCGGTGTTTCTTGTGAGTGTTTTCCCCGGGAAACAAACACAATACACACAAACGCAAAATTACACAAACACACACGTATACACACGCACACACACACGTATACACACACACGTATACACACACACTCGCGAGCTTCCCCTCCAAATGAAAATATCTTCCCTCCGTAGTATTTGATCATTTGCTCCACTAATAATCAATCAGATCGATGGATTCTAGAGAAGAGGAAACTTTTAAGGCCTTTTTCTCAAAATGAGGACTCGGTGATAGTCATTATATAATGTGACATATTTCGCTTAATATTTGGAGTACAAAAACAATCCTGATATCATTAGAAAGCTAGGAATATCCTCTTTCCAACCGTGTATACAACTCAAAATGTGTCTTCGGGTCAATCCGACTTATTTCGATGGAGCAGGTCACAAATACAGTCAATCTAAACTTAAATGTAACAACTGGAAGGTCACATCCCTGACATCCACATCTCCGGAGCCTGGACCTTCATCAATCATAGAAACAGCGAAGCCAGAAGAACCCAAAAGCAGCACCTCTGCGGCCGCAGAAACTGTTAAAACCGCCGCCGCCGTCGTTGAACCGAAACAGGCTGGTTCCGACTGCATGGAGGTTTGTTGTTGGGACATTGAGGCGGGTAAAGCTGTACAGCTAACTATCGGAAAAAAGGAGACCGCTAGTAGATTATTTGAGAAAAGAGAAGGTACTTCAACGCAGAATGGTACAAAAACAGAGAGTGGTTCATTCTTTGCAAAACCACTAAACGATAGTGATAAATTGCGATGTTAACAACCTCATGATAACCTCATATTTTTTTAACTTAGGATCATACCTGTGTTTAGTCTAGAAAAAGGTAAATGTGTGCATTTTATTATAAAGTTGTGTATATTTACAGACTATTGCAAAAACTAAGCAGCTTATAAACATCAGGTTTAAAACTAAAAGAGCTTTACAAAAAAGTAACCAAAGATGTTTGGAGTTTTATTTGAGTTATTCATTTACATTTTTTGTCTAAGAGATGCTGATTTGAAACCGTTGTTAGGCCTACATACAGTTACGCATTTCCTGTTTCTGCCAGAGAGAGGGGAGTTTGTCCCAAAGCTTGCTGCTGTATTTACTCCCTCCATCTGACAGACAGGAGGGAGCCTCATGTGTCACTCCACGGAGTTCACTCCGTCACGGAGGGTGTGTGTATAGGTGTAGGGCGTGGTTTGGGATTGGGCCATACACACGCACTTTTTTTGGCCCCCCCACTTCTAAAATGAATCCGGCGCGCCTGCGCAGCATGCACCAATCACATGAGCACGGAGACTCTGCATTAAGCCACATCGGCACAGAAGTTATCACAATAATAATAAAGTGTAAAACAACATAACAGGCAGCACTGTGGACAAACACTCACGTTCATTTACGCACACAATACGAAACTTAAGACGGCCTAACTTTCCTGCAACTACTGACGCACATTACCCTCTGATGTGTGACGTCATCCAAATCACGTGGGTTAGCCCCTCCCCAGTATGAAGGCACAACTTAACAGGTATCAACTCTGTATAATAAAATAATATATTGTAGTGCCGTGAAAAGAGAGTCGGAGGCGTTGTATTAAGAATGGAGTTCCAATCTTTATTATCCATTACTATCAGAGAGGTTAACACATGCACTGCTCTGCCTGATGAGCTAGCAGGAATGGCAGCTAAAGCTACAGGTGTTCCCCACTAAAGGGTCCGTGTGGCAACACAATAAGCAAGGTGAATTATGTCCAATAACGTGTCACCACACAAGCCCCCCCAGAATTCACACATAAACAAAATCAGCATGGCGGGGAGGAACGACACGCCGACCCCCACGACTCCTGAGCACGGGAGTCGGAAGAGTGACTTCCGCCTGTGCGGCCCCCGGAAGGACCGGAACAACAGATCTTAAATCCGTGACAGGGGACGAGGACGGGGGGTGGCCCCGTCGCGGAGGTCGAGCCAGCACCACAGGCTGGTCCAAGTCCAGGTGAGCAGCCTTCACCCGGTCCACCGAGACGTGCTCGGCCTTGCCACCCAGGTCGACCACCAGGTGCTTGTCCCCGTGCTCCAAGACCCGGAAAGGCCCATCATAAGGGGGCTGCAGGGGGCCTCTGTGCGCATCGTGCCGGATGAACACTTGCTCCGCCGAGCGGAGCTCTGCGGGAACCTGGGACACCTGAGTACCGTGCTGAGTAGTAGGGATCGGAGCAAAGGCCTCAGCGGTGTCCTGCAGGAAAGCCCTCTGGGCCGACGCCGACCAGGGAGCCGATGCGTTAGGGAGGAAATCCCCTGGAACTCTCAATGGCTGCCCGTAAACCATCTCAGCCGTAGAGCACTGCAGGTCTTCTTTAGGCGCAGTCCTCAGGCCAAGCATCACCCAGGGCAGCTTGTCGACCCAATTCCCGTCCTTAAGGCCGGCTTTGAGGGCCGCCTTCATGGAGCGAAGGAAGCGCTCGCAGAGGCCGTTAGCCTGAGGGTGGTAAGCAGTAGTCCTGTGCAGCCACGGCGTTCCAGAGTTCGGACGTGAACTGAGAGCCCCTGTCTGAGGAAATGTCCGACGGAGTGCCAAAACGACACCCACGTTACAATGAAGGCCCGGGCAACGTCCGCGGCCGACGTCGAAACGAGCGGGACCGCCTCCGGCCAACGGGTCGTCCTGTCCACCATGGTGAGGAGGTAGGAAAAGCCCTGAGAGGAGGGCAATGGACCAACCAGGTCGATGTTGACGTGGTCAAACCTCCTCTCAGGCACCAGGAGGAGGTGCACCTTAGCGTGCTGACAAGCCACGCACTCACCAGCCCAAGTCCTCACGTCCTTTTTCAGCCCATGCCAGACAAACTTCGCGGCCACCAAGCGCACCGAAGGCTTAACGCCGGGGTGTGACAGTCCGTGCACTGCCTCGAACACAGAGTGCCTCCAGCTGGCGGGAACGACTGGCCGCGACAGGGCTGTGGAGACGTCACACAGGAGGGTAACGCCCGCGTCGCCGAACACCACGTCCTCCAAGCGCAGCCCCACGCCCTCCACCTTCAGAGCCTGGACGCCAGGGTCTGTGACCTGGTCCGCCGCCATGCGGGTATAGTCCAGGCCCAACTGGACGCTTCCGATGACGACTCCGGAGAGGCAATCTGCAACCACGTGCTTAATGTCTGTGGTGAACTCAGAGATGTAGGAAAGCTGCCGCTGCTGACGTGCCGACCAAGGCTCCGCCACTTTAGACATGGCGAAAGTGAGTGGCTTGTGGTCGACAAACGCCGTAAACTCCCGGCCTTCCAGCATGAAACGGAAGTGCCGCACGGCTAAATAAAGACCCAGGAGCTCACGGTCAAAAGCGATGTACCTGCGTTCTCTGGGCGTTCTCTGGGCGTCAGCTGGCGGCTGAAAAAGGCGAGTGGCTGCCAAGCGCCCTCCACCCACTGCTCGTGCACCGCGCCGACCGCGTAGTCCGACGCGTCCGTGGTGATGGAGATGGGAGCCGTAGATGATGGGTGTGCCAGCAAAGCCGCCTGAGCCTACGCAGTCTTGACCTCAGCAAAAGCGACGTCCGCCTCTGTCGTCCAGTCGATCGCCTGGACGGGGGTCTTGCCCCTCAATGCTTCATACAGCGACCGCATGATGTGTGCGGCCCGGGCGATGAAACGGTGGTAGAAGGTCACCATCTCCAGAAACTCACGGAGCGACCGGGCTGTGAGCGGGCGAGGAAAAGCCGCAACGGCCTCCACCTTCGCCGGCAGAGGTGCCGCACCGCCCTTGGTGACGCGGTGCCCCAGAAAATCAATGTCAGACACCCCGAACTGGCACTTTGCAGGATTGATGATTAATCCGTGTTTGTTGAGCCGCGTGAAAAGGGCTCGGAGGTGGGACAGGTGCTCCTGCACTGAAGCGCTGGCGACGAGTATGTCGTCGAGGTAGACAAACACAAACGGCAGGTCCCGCAGCAACGAATCCATCAGGCGCTGGAATGTCTGAGCAGCATTCTTGAGTCCAAAAGGCATCCGCAGGAACTCAAAAAGTCCAAAAGGCGTTATCACTGCTGTCTTGGGAATGTCCAGAGGGTGCATGGGCACCTGGTGGTGATACCACCAGGTCCACCTTGGAAAACACCCCCGTACCGGCCAGATGCGCCGAAAAGTCCTGAATGTGCGGCACCGGATAGCGGTCAGGCGTGGTGGCGTCGTTGAGTCGGCGGTAATCCCCGCACGGGCGGAACCCGCCGTTCGCTTTGGGGACGACGTGCAGGGGAGAAGCCCAGAGACTGTCGGAGTGGCGGACAATGCCCAGGCGCTCCATGGTTGCGAACTCCGCCCTCGCTACAGCCAGCTTAGAAGGGTTCAACCGCCGGGCCCTGGCGTAGACAGGAGGCCCCTCGGTGGTGACGTGGTGCTCCACGCCATGCTTAGTGGTAAGCGCAGAGAAGGTGGGCAGCGACAGGTCTGGAAACTCGGTCAACAGTCTGAGAAACGTGTCTGCCCCCGACAGCGAGCCCGACAGCCTCGTGTGCACACTTGGCAGCGCAGCATATGACGATATGCTGCGCTGCCAAGTGTGCACACGAGGGAAGAAAACGTTAAGGCATCAACCAAACGCCTATTCTTAACGTCCACTAAGAGTCCATGAGCACACAGAAAATCCGCTCCGAGGAGGGGAAAATAAATGTCCGCTGTCACAAAATCCCAGCTGAATCGCTGTCCTCTGATGCACAAACACATAGGCCTCACGCCGTACGTGCGAATGGGACCACCGTTAGCCGTCGTCAATCACGGTCCGTGCCCACCCCGGGTGACGTCTTCACTCGACGCTGGAAGTACGCTCCGTTGAGCGCCCGTGTCACACAGAAACAGGCTCCCCGAAACGCTGTCGCTGACGAAGAGGAGCCTGCACGTGCCGCCGACGCTCAGGGCCACTACTGAGCGCCGGCCTCTCCGTTTCCCGGGGGTTTGTAGCTGCACGGGGCGATGCATTTCTTCGCCATTGTCCCGAAACGTGCGTGGTAAAAGCACTCTCCGGTGTCTCCACGCCGGCTCGATACAGCCGTGTCCGGCCTCCGCCACGCTTTCTTGACTGCAGATGGGCCGCTGAGCGTCGCGGCTAACGTCTCTGCACCGGGCTGTTGTGTAGCCAGGAAAAAACGATCTGCTTTCTCAGCCAAGGCACGGGGCTCCGCGACAGGCGTGTTGGCCAGCGCCGTCTGGACCCGGGGAGGCAAGTGACGCAGGAAAATCTCTGTGAATAATATCCGGGGATCTTCCCCCCCTAGCAGATTTAGCATTTTCTCCATTAGCTGGGAAGGCTTGCTGTCTCCTAGGCCTTGCATGTCAAGTATCTGGCGGACCCTCTCCTTAGCAGATAAGCTAAATGTCTTAAGGAGAAGGGCCTTAATCGCCTCATATTTGCCATGGTGTGGGGGGTCTGTGATAAATCCCACCAACCTGGACGACGTGGAGCTCCCCAGCGCTGCTACCACAAGGTAGTATTTCAGGTCCCCGTCACGGACCTGTCGGCAGGCGAAATGTGCCTCCATGTGTGCGAACCATGCCTCCGCGGCGTGCTCCCAGAATTCCGGCAGCTTTATGAAAACATCGCGCTCAGCCATGTTCGTTCATTTTCCGGAAACTTTCTCGGAAAAGTCAGGGTCACCAGTGTAGTGCCGTGAAAAGAGAGTCGGAGGCGGTGTATTAAGAATGGAGTTCCAATCTTTATTATCCATTACTATCAGAGAGGTTAACACATGCACTGCTCTGCCTGATGAGCTAGCAGGAATGGCAGCTAAAGCTACAGGTGTTCCCCACTAAAGGGTCCGTGTGGCAACACAATAAGCAAGGTGAATTATGTCCAATAACGTGTCACCACAATATATATATATCAATAACTATAACTTTGGGGCCTTTTCTACAAAGCATGTATCATTTTTTTACCCTGCCCCTCAAAGAATCGGAATTGAGAACCGTTAAGAACCGGAATCGAAAAGTAGAATCGGAATCAGAATCCTGGAAATTCAAACGATACCCAACCCTACTCGTGAGGCGGGCAGAGTCCCCTGTCAACTCCCGTTACATTCCTCCATGGTGTCAATAGGCGCGTTCACACCGGAGTACTTTTCCTGTTTAAGTAAAATATTTTCTTTTGTTCTTTTTTAATTAATTAAAGTTAATGCTAACAAGTGCCAGGATAGCCCTAATACTTACTACTACTTATTTAGTTTTGATTGTTATATTTGATTATATTATATATAATACAAATAAAATGTTTCCATCTTGAAATAACATAATATAATATCAAAAATGTGTCACGTCAGGGTGATGGAGAAGCGCCAGGGACTCATAATTATTTCTCTTTAAATGTCCTTTTATTCCTTTGCTGTTTCATAATATGGCTTTTTATTGCCATTGTGTATGAAGTGTGCTATACAAATCAGAGGTAGATTAGAAGTACACCGATTTTGTACATAAGTAAAGTAAAAGTAGCAATACTAAATTGTGAAAATAGTCTGATACAAGTAAAAGTTCTGCATTTAAAATCTTACCTTTTAGCTAGTGTATTTTAATTAATGTGTTCATAACAGTTGGCAAATGTATTTGTATTTACTTGATATACTGCTTCTGGATATCTTAACCATCATTTGACCTAATGTATATTTAATAATCGTTTTTTATGTAACTAAAGCTGTCTGATAAATGACGTTGAGTAAAAAGTTAAATATTGGCTTCTAAATTGTAGTAGAGTAGAAGTATAAAGTAGCATAACATGGAAATACTCAAGTAAAATACAAGTACCTCAAAATTGTACTTAAGTACAGTACTTGAGTAAATGTACTTAGTTACTTCCCACCTCTGATACAAATGAACTTGCCTTGCCCGTTATGTTAGCATCACATTTCACCAGTCTATGCAGCCTAGCCTACTAACCACTTTCCAACTTAAATGTATTTTCAGAATGAGAGAATTTGAGGAAGAGGATGCCCTTACTGTGGCTCAACTAGAGGCAGGAGTCAGGTGCAAATGGCACTGGTCCTGGCTGAAGCTAGACTCGAGGAACGAGGTTAGGGGATAATAATATGCGTTCCCTTTGTCGCAATTCTCCACACAAATTGAGAAACCAGGCCATTCCCGTTGCAGCCTCTGCTGCAAGGAAATTAATTATTCCACCAAGGGCTCCCATGCACTTTTGGCACACTGTAAAACCGAAAAACATAGTCAAAAGGTGGTGAGTATTATGACCACACTCAGTGTTGTACCAGTATCAACAACTCAGGGCCAGTCACTGCAGGGGCCATCAACTCAGGGCCCTGAGCAGATGAGGGGAAGAGTGAAGGTGCCAGTACCTCTGTTTGAAAGGATAGCAAATGCAGAGGTGAGTGTTGGTTAGCCAGTTTGTGTGCTAGTTATCACAGATAATTAAATAGTTAAGCCTAGACTTTGATAAGCAGAACAGGAAATTCCCCTAGATACTACCCTAGATAAGTCCATTCTCGATCAACCTGGATGAGAGCACGTCAAACTCCAACAAGAAGGTGTTGTCAATTTTAGTAAGCTACTTCAATCAGGAGCTGAAGCATGTGGTGGTGGAGCACCTTGGCTCCATCAAAGTCCTTAAAGGCACGGCTTATCACTTGGAAACTGCCTTATACCTCATTCACACCAACGGTGTTTCAGGGCCGGTTCGGAGCTGGAGCTTGAAAAGCACCGGGTTCTCCTGTTCACACCGCAGCGGAGCCACCTCTTAGCTCTGGAATCCGGTTAGTTTCAAGCACCAAAAAATTGTCCAGCCAGAGCAAAAGCACCACATACGTCACGCTTACGTCGAGGCGAGGGCAGGGGCGGGATCAACTCCTGAACAACAACAAAAAGCCGGCGTTTTATCCAGTTTGTACACAACGATGGAGAAACTTAACAAGCAGCAGTGGTCCACTGAAGAGACCAGCTACCTGCTGGGAATCTGGTCTTCCGAAGAGGTACAGAGGAAGCTGGAGCACAATCGGCCATTGTTGTTGTTGTTGTTGTGAGCTGTGAGGGGTTTCCGCGCGGTTTGGCTTTATGAAGCAGGCACGCAAACGGTTACGTCATGACGCAAACGATGACGCAATGACGCAGCACCAGTCGGACTCTGGGCGGTGTGAAAAGAGCCGGAGCTAAACCGAAGAACCGGTTCTGAACCTGAAAAGCTCTAGCACGGAGCTTGAACCGGAGTTGCGTTGGTGTGAATTAGGTATTAGTCGCCTTTTTTAAAGACCATCAAATCCCATTTTCAAACATGGTCGGCATTATGTTGGACTCGTGTAATGGGAGGAGAGGGAGCAAGTCTGGGCTGGAGACAAGAATAAGAGACAAGCACTGCCAGAACCTGCTGGACATAGATGGAGATTCATGCCACCTGTTAGAGATTAAAAGGGATATCTAGTCCGCTTTTCAAATCTCCGCGCGTCCCTATCAAGCTGGTTAATACAGGAAGAAATCCAGAGATACCAAGTAAACAATAATCTATTTTAATGGTAATATGACAATACAATACAATCAATACAGTACAAATTCAATACAGTTAATCTTTGGGATCCCGAATTTACCTGCACGTGAGCCAGCCAGAGGAAAGAGAAAGAACACCGCGTGTGTGTCTGTGTTCATACTCTTTGACAATGGGAGGAGTTATCAGATCCTCCCATTCGGACCTCCTTGATTGGCAGCCCCAAATATCACTAACACCTCAAATCTTAGGTTTCCCCAATCACTGTAGCAAGATCTAAGCTGAATGCAAATCAAGATATGCTCTCACCTTCCCCCATCTTCCTTTGTCCTCAAAAACACATGTCAACAGCTCACAGTTTTACCCACATTATTCCCATTTTAAGCTTATCCATAGTTTGCTAACATGAATAAATACAAATATAACTCTACAAATCCCCCTTTTGGTCTCATTTTAAGAGATCAACTATTTCAAGACATTCACATTATAACCTGGGATTCAGACTATTTAAACATTCAGGAATGGCTCCACATATCAACTTCATATGACCGTGTAGAAATACCAAAATATGTCCTCAGTGTTTAGACAAATTGTTCATCAATAGCACAAAAATAAACATACCAAAAAATATAGAAGAAAATAGTAAAATATATGTTTCCAAATAACCTCTTTTATCATTTATCATTCAGTCCTCCTTAATCATCAAATTACAAACTTTAAAAATAGCTCGCATCTCAAAGATTTGCTTCAAGACAATTATAGTAAAAACACATTTAACATTTAGGATTATTAGCAATCCACCTGAGGTATAAAATCTGGATTGTAAAGGTCCAGTTGAAATTCACAGTTCAAAGTATAACATTCACAGTGGTGATTCAATTAATCTGTAATCTGCAAAATTGCAGTGTCTTCAAGCTTTAACATTACTTCACGTATACTTCATTACGCTTTAGTCAAAAGTAAGGCACTTATCTATACATTCATTTTAGTCAAATACATTGTTCAAAAATCTGAAAAAGAAGAATCAGACATTTATTGCGTAGTGTAAAAACCCGAAAAGGTAAAATCTATATACATCTTCTACATTCTGAGTGTCAATTTTAATCAACTTGTCATTCATTGTGTGGGGGTCCCCATGGCGCAGAAGACGTGATTGAGCCCCACGGATCTGAAAGCTGGGCGTCATACATCAACACGGAGTCATCAACTGTGGAATATCCTACTAGTCTCTGTGGAGCCTGGAGGGCGGTTTTGGTCATCTTTCGTATGGCTAGTTTAACTACAGTGACCAAGCAGATTATCACAATTAGCACAACTAAGATAAACATTGAAACGGTTACTGCAAATTTAACCAACCCCGCACCCCACGATCCAAAAGTTCCAGTTAAATCCCCAAGGGTAAACCCATGAGTTTCATGCAACTCTTTTATCCCCCTGGCGGTATCATGAGCCATATCCATGACCTCAGGTGTAGCATCAGAGATGAAAGAACAATACTCAGATCCAATCACCTTGCATGTGCCCCCCTGGGCGGCTAATAAAAGATCCAGTGCCATACGATTCTGTAATGCTACAGTCCTAACCTCCTGTAATTCTTTATGTTCGGCTAACATGGCTGTGTTAGATGCATTTAAGTGATTTTCCACTACTTTGGACAACGCCACAATTTCCTGCTGAGAAACATAAATACCGTACCATGGTAAAAATAGACTAGCCATCCGCTGTCCTTCTGTAATCGACCTGCTGTTTCTATGTAGAGAAGGAAGTATAGCTGCAATCTCATCAGTCTTTACTTTACGGATTAAAGGGATTAGATAGGCCAGGTAACAGGTGCCATATAAAATGTCATAAGGCATACAGCCATAGGCTCGGTCCCCACAAACTAAGTAAACCCTCTGCGGGAGGGGCGTTCTGGCTAACTGCACCTTTATTACGGTATTACAGTCGCTGTGGCCCACATCTGGAGAAGTAAGAGATCCTCTTTCATTCTGGAAACAGATGGACACATTCTTCCACTCATGTACTACAACTGGGGGAACATAGACAGAACAGTCACGGGTAGGGGACTTACCTAAGGGTAATGGCTGCGAACAGTCATGTATTTTAACTAGGGCCGGGACTCGATTAAAACAATTAATCTAATTAATTAGAGGCTTTGTAATTAATTAATCGAAATTAATCGCATTTTTAATCGCATATACATATTTGACCTAAGAACAGTGAGAAGCAATTTTTTTTCACATGGATTTTAGTATACCATTAGGCGCATTCACACCGCAGTACTTTTCCCACAAAGGTTCATGAGAACTTAGTTCATGAGAACTCTTTGAACCTGGGGGTGGATTAGGCAAATGAAGCCGCTGACGTCACTTCTTCTTCTTCTGCTTTGGGTTTACTGGCAGGCCGCAAACCACTTCACGGCGTATACTGCCGCCCAAAGTCCCCGGCCGGAAGTCCCCGGAGTTGGGGAAGGCTTCAGTAGAAGCTGCTGGGAGTCCCAGCAGCTTCTACTGAAGCCTTCCGAGTAAATCGCCAGAACGCCGACACCTCCTCATCTCCACCGCTCCCATGTTTTATTTTGTGTTGCCATAAGTTAGTCTCTCTGCGTTTCTGCGCTGGGCTAATGCTAATAATGCTAATGCGAGGATAATAAAATGGTGGCTTCACAAAACTTTTTGGGAGTTTTACGGGGCGTGGTTTGCAATCCGCCCAGCCAATCAGAAATATAGCTCTTTTCTCACAAGAGAGCCGCACGAAAGTCCCTGCTCTCTAGCAGCTCTCTGCTCTCTAGCAGGGACTTTCGTGGGGGTAAAAAGGTTCTCATGAACTAATTTTAGTACCGGCTCTTTTTGGTGTGAACCCGATAAAAGAGGCTAACGTCCACGCTAGCTTCCACGCTAGCTTCCACGCTAGCTGCTATATGTTTTGCATTGAGGTGATACTTGAGGCTTGATGTGCTGCGGTGATATGCGAATTCCTTTTTGCATAATTTGCACACAACCGTGCTCTTATCGACGCTTCCATCCGTCCGTTTTTTAAAACAACATTTCCCACTGTTGTTCACTGTGGTTTGTTGTTGTCTGAAGTCATGAACGTTAGTTGGTGCTCCAGTATAATCGGTACACCTGAAACTCATCCAGTGAGAAACGTTCCGCGGTGCAAAAATAAGTGCGATTAAAATGCGTTAATTTTTTTAACGCGTTAATTTTTGTGTAATTAATTAATCTTAATTAACGCGTTAAAGTCCCGGCCCTAATTTGAACCTCAACTGAGTCCACTGTTCTGGAGCCAAACCAGGGCACTACTGTTACCAAAGCCTCAACTAATAAAGATGGAGTGTGTGGTTGCAGTGTACATATTGGACTGGTAAAGTTAACCGAGCAATTAGTCTGGGCTAGAGCTAATTGGAATCTGTATTCAAAAGCTAGGTTAATATATTTCTTCACATATATTAGTCTTAGGACCGTCAACTGTTTGAACCCCTCTGGCAGGTAATCTTTATTTACTGTCTCAACAATGAGCGAGATTAAACCCTTGTATTGTAGAGGTTTCTCAGAGTTTATTGGATACGAAGGAGTGTAACAATCCTCGGCCTCATCTCCAATGCGGGATGCTATGTCATTCCAGCTAACTAAACCGTAGTCAGCTTTCGTGAAAGGAATTGGGCTAAACATGGGAGAATGTACGGATTCTGGCATGTTTTGGCACAGCCAACAGTTGCTAACATTGCGTTCATGTGCATAGTCTAACATTAAACTCATTGCCGAATTGGTCTTAGTTAGTTTAGGTGGAGCGATTAAGGCCTTTTTTGAAGAATCTACATCCTCTCCTGTTTGTTTAGGTGGAGTGGATATTAGGGTTTTTTCCGGAAAACCTGTTTCATGATATGGTTCAATATATGTTCTAATAGAGGCATGTCCGGCGACCCCTAAATTAGAAAAATCTGTTTCATGCTCTGGTTCAATAAATGCACATCCAGTGACCCCCGAATTGGGAGCTTTGTAATCTGGTTTCCGTGCCGTGCACTGGGACTCATATTTTAACTGTTCTGCCGTGCTACACCACAGTTCTGGGGGCATATTTGCAATGGTGTTGAGTGTTATTCTTACCATCCGTGACGAGACCCGGAACTCCTGATACTGCGTCCTTGGATACGCTTTCCACACCGTGGAGTCGCCACCCTTGCTAAAAAACACAGGGTACGTAATAACACAGTTTGGTGAGTTACATATTGCAGTTGGGCAGTTAAAAGAAACCTTCTGTGGTTCGTGAGCAGAGAGAGGGGCATTCCTCCTTCTTCTCTCTCTGTGTCTCTCTCTCATCGTACTGAATGTTTGTGTGGTGATTGGAAACAACCTGTCTTTGTCGCTAGGCACTGATTGGCCCGTTGGTGTGATTTTGCCCTCAGGGTCTGGGCCCTTAGATAAGAGTACCTTAATTTCTCCCCCCGAGGGGCGAGAGCCCTCGCCACCTGTCGTTGGAATGGTCACAGCTTCATCAAGCGGGGCTACCTTGGACAGGTACAGCAGGCCCAGCACGAGGAGGATGATGACAGCTTTCACACGCCAGCCTCCGGTGGAGGAGACAGACGCCATCTGGAAGCGTTGATCCACCCCGCTCTGCCTCGTTCCCTCAGGGCCGTTCCTCGACGTCCTCTGGTTCCTCCTCCTCTGCGCGGCCCACGTCCGTGATGATGTCGTCTAGGGTCCTTCCCGGAGGTTTCCCCACTGCGCACTGATTCCAGTGGTACCAGATGTCTCCTTTCCCTTCCAAGCGGACAGCGTGAGATGTCCTCTGCATCACCCGATGGGGTCCAGAGAACCTGGGTCTCAGCCACTTGGGTCTGATCGCTTTCAGCCAGACGAACTCCGCAGTGTTCGCTTCGTGTTTCTCGGGTCCCCCTTTTGCCTCTGCAACCTGGGTGGAAAAATCTGCCACTAATCCCTTAAGTTGCTGGAAGTATGGTTTCGAACTCAGAACCTCTACTTCCTTTCCTACACTTAGGGCTCCTGGACCTGGGAACTGGTGACCATAAGTGAGCTCAAATGGAGAGAAACCTATCCCTTTGTTAATGGAGCTCCTGATTGACATAAGAGCTAGAGGCAATGCGTCTAACCATTTCATGCATTCACATGCTTTGCTGAGTTTTTGTTTTAAGTTCTGGTTCATCCTTTCCACTTTTCCCTGAGACTGTGGATGATAAACTGCTCCAAAACTGTGTCTTAGTCCTAGGAACTCTTCTACTGTGCGTAGGTCATGGTTCTTGAAATGGCTGCCATTGTCTGACCTCATTTTCCTAGGAAATCCATGTAATGGAATGTAATGCGTGACTAGGAATTTGATCACTGAGTCTGCATCTTCTCTTCTGCAAGGGATAGCTTCTGGCCAACCTGTGTATCCATCTACTACTACTAACAAATATCTGAATCCTCTTACTTTGTCAATCATGTCAGTGTAGTCAATGATGATTTCTTCTCCTGCCATCTTAGGTAAAGGCAACTTTCCCTGGTGTGGTTTCACAGTGGCTCTGATGTTATGGGTTAAGCAAATTACACACTCTTCTAGGTGATTTGCTATCATGTCTGGTAGGTATGGGTGCCACCAGTGGGTCAGGTGCCTGTTCATCTGAGTTTTACCACAATGTGTTGGGCCGTGTGCTTCTTTAAGCATGGATCTTATCCACTCTGGGGGTATAACCGGTCTCCCATCTGGGGAGTACCATATCCCCTCTTTGTTGGTAGCTCCCCTGTTTGACCATAGTTTTTTGTCTTGAGGAGACCCCGCTTCTTGAGCTTCTTTAAGCGTCTCATCTGTTATTGCGGGCAGCAAGTCAGCAGATTTTAAGACAAGCATTTGATACCATGGTGTATATCCTGCCTTCTCTTTAGCTGCTTTGTCTGCTGCATTGTTACCCCAAGCCAAGTAGTTGTTTTCTGCGTTGTGACCTTTACACTTAAGTAAAGCTAACTTGTTGGGCAACATTACTGCTTCTGCAAGCCTTTTGATCTCTTTCTCATGTTTGATGGGGGTATTTGTGGACTTTACAAATCCTGCTCTCAACCATTGTCGCATTTCCACGTGAATTACGCCGTGGACATATGCTGAATCAGTGTAGATGTTTACATCCTTTCCTTTTGATAGCTCTAATGCTGCAATGACTCCCATTACTTCTGCCAACTGTGCTGATACTTTCCCTGTTACTTCCCCAGCTAATACTTCCTCAAAGTTTCCCTCAGGTTTTTGTTTTACCACGGCATAGGCTGCTTGGAGGCCGTTTTGGGGGTGTCTAAAACAACAGCCGTCTGTGAACAGGTTTTCTGCCTGTGGGATGGGCTCGTCTCTGAGATCTATTCTTAGCTTCACATCTGGGATGATTCTTTCCTCACACCTATGGGGCTCTCCGCTACCTATGGTGTCTGCGCTGTTAACTCCTTCGTGTGTGTATGTGATGTGTGCCTTTGTCAGAGTTTTCTCCAGCCTTGTTTGTCTCGTTGAAGTCATTGTGAATGCACTTGAGTTCACAAAAGAGACAATGCTGTGTGTTGTCAGTACTGTCAAAGGATGGCTCATCACAATGTGTGAAATCTTGTTTAAGATACGTGCTGTACCTGCCGCGTGTCTCATGCAGGGAGGTTCTCTGTTTTCCACTCTGTCCAGTGTAACACTGACATACATCAATATTGTCCTACAACCCCCCTTTTTCTGAAAAAGAATCCCATTTACTGTGTTTTCATTTTCAGAAACATCAAGAAAGAATGGTAATGCATAGGATGCAGCGGCGAGAGCCGTGACTTGGGACATGGATTGTTTGAGAGAAATGAACGCAGCTTCTGCCGCTTGTGTCCAGTCTAGTGTGGCAGTGAGATTGCGCATGCCTTTCTCATTGATGAGTTTTCTGAGTTCAGCTGTTCTTGGGTTATACTCTGGGATGTAGTGCCTGCTGTAGCCTGTGAGGCCCAAAAAAGACAACATGTCTTTGACTGTCTTGGGTTTCGAGTGGTTCAAAATGTGTTCCTGATGCGCTGCTGACATGCCCGTGCCTGCTGGGGAAATCACTCTGCCCAAAAATGTCACCTCTTTACGGGTGCATTGTAGCTTTTTCTTGGAGACTTTGAACCCTGATGTGTGGAGGCGCACCAGAAGGTTTCTGGTGGCCTCCAAACAAGAGGCTGCAGAAGGTGCTGCGATGAGAAGGTCGTCTACATACTGTATTAATACTACCCCCACTGGCAAGTACTTTGTTGAATATTCCTGGAGACAAACTGAAGCCTTGTGGTAGTCTTGTGTATTGTAGTTTCTCCCCTCCTATTGTAAAAGAAAAAATAGGTCTCATACTCTCTGCCAGAGGTATGCAGAAGAAAGCGTTGGCTAGGTCAATACAGGTGAACCATGTATGTTCAGGTGAGACATTACAGATAGCCGTGTAGGGGTTAGGAACTGGTATCAGAGCTGTAGTCGTAATAGCATTAACGGTTCTCAAATCATGAGCCATTCTGTACTCCCCGCTAGATTTTGATACAGGAAGTATGGGAGTATTCCAAAGGCTTTGTGAGGGTTCTAACACCCCTGCTCTCTTCAGTCCCTCAACTGCCTTGTCAACACCCCCTTTTGCCTGTGGTTTGATCAGGTATTGTGACCGGTTCACAGGCACAGAGCTGCTCACCTCAAATGTTACTGGTGTGGCTTTTAAGCAGAAACCTACATCATGAGAGTGCGACGCCCACAGGTCAGACGGGAGATCACGCAACATGTCAACTGTATATGCATGGTCAGTTTTTTCCCTACCATGATGTCTATCTACTTCGTGTCTCTCCATGTGGATGCATTCTTGTGTGTAGATTTTAAGACGATAAGCTCTGTGTGAGGGAGAGTATGTCAGTGCCGCGATCTGCGTAGGTTCCCAATCTTCGACTTCTAGCAGCGTCTTTACCATGGGACCAAGTTCTTTAGCTTCATAACCCTTTCTGATCGCTAATGAAATGTGTGGTGTGGACTCAGCAGACAAACGGTACCAGTACAGTTGTTCATCAGAGAGCTCAACCGACGCAGCCACACCCGCCTGTCCCACAAAGAGATTTGTCGTGGTAACGTCCCAAACGGCCATAGACACCTCATTATCATACTCATATTCATAACTTTGGTCGTCTCTTCTATCATAATTCAGCGTCAGGTGGGGGGGGGTCTGGAGGGGGGCCATAAGACCTGAGGAGGTTAATCCATGGCTTCCATTGTTGAAAAATGGAATATAGTCCAGGTGTGTTGTCCCGAGGTCGGTCCAACAGTCCCCAGAATATAGTGGCATGTTGGGTTGCTTCTGCCTCAGTGGACTGGGCCAACATCATCTGAGAACCTGATTTTACGGTAGATAACGAACAATTGATGGTTGTGCCATTTGGGAATGATATTATCAGTCCATCCGGGGAACAGAGGATGGAGGCATTCGCTTTGATCAGAATATCCCTACCCATGAGGTTAGCCGGGCTTTTAGGTGCAAGAATATACTGGTGTAAGAATGTCTGTCCTGCTATCTTGGTGGATAACAGCGTGAAAAGCGGTATTTTTTCAATTTTTCCCAAAAACCCTATGACTGAGACTGTTGTAGATGAAAGGGACGCCTTGAAGACGGGAGAATTGATGGTGGAATATCTTGCTCCTGAATCAACAAGGAATGGTAGGTTTGAGTCTTTAACAGTCATATTAATGTATGGATCCGCCAGGCCCGTACATCCAGAGTTCCCTGGGCGTCATTCTTCGTAGTACTCCCCATCATACAGGACAAACTGGCCATATGGGGTGGCCATAGCATTAGGGGCAATGTGACCCTGGTTCGGTTGTTGCGGCAATGGGACAGCCTCCTGGGGTGTCTGGATATATGGTCTCTCTGATCCGTTCCCCCCTCCGTATCCTCTCTGTCCCCCTTTAGCCCGCCCCCTTCCTGGTGGGGCTTTATGTGGGCACTGCTTGAACCAGTGATCTGGCTGTCCGCATATGAAACACACCTTCACGTATTCCAATCCAGGAGTCATTCCAAAGCCACCTCGACCTCTGACCCCGCCTCTGAACCCGCCCCTCTGTTGCCAAGAGCTATTATCGTAGCCAAATTGGGGCTGACTATAGGGCGGACCCTGGTTGGAAAGGCCCCCTTTTGGGTTTTGCTGCCCCTGTGGCTGCACGGCCGGCGCTACTGGGTGAACAATCAACTGTTTGGCATTCTTTTTGTCATTCTGAACTGTTTTCCGGGCTATTTCCAGCTGCGTTCGCAGTAACTGCACCCTCAACTCCTCTTCCTCAGTTTTAACCTCTGTATGTTGTTTGTTAAATCTACTCAAATGATGGGCTAAATGACGTTCCCACGTCTGTGTGTTTAACTGATCTACTTCTGGATTGTCCTCCATCAGACTTTTAATTTCTTTCGGCACCGCTGCAAGCACTGCTTTACGGAACATCTGTATATGTTGGTCATTATTATCTGGACTGTAGTCAGTTGCCATTGTGTATTGTTGGCGTGCCCTGAGCAACATGGTTGCTGCAGCCTCTCCAGGTGTAAATGTAAATGACAGTGAACCGTAACCTCCCCCTGTCTGTGGGAAATGTTCTCTCATTGCTTTGCCCAGCTTGCTGTGAACATCGTTAAAGGAAATAGGCACGTCATCTTTCATTGTCGATGTTCCTGATCTATCCTCAACTTTCTACCTCATAATAGGAAGTCTGTTGTGCTAGTATTCTCCTGAAATCTCCCAGACAGATAGTCTGTCCTACAGCCATGTCCGCAAACCTTCGCATCCAATGTCTCCCTCCCTCAGTAGGCAACGGCATTTTATCGATCAGCGCATGTATGTCCCCTAGTGTGAAAGGATGATAAGCCGTTTTCCCGTTTTGCGCGGCCACTAAAGGCGCCTGTAATACTGGAAAAATAAAAGCATGCTCGGTGGGGTCTTCTGCGGTGTGGTGAGACCTTAATCTGTTACGGGGCATTGAAAGAACCTGATCTACTTCCACTAGTTCACTTATTGTTCCTGTCAGAGATATCTGCTTAACTTTGCACCTCGCCCTCCTGCTGTCTTCCTCTTCCTGTCCTGCTTGTTCCTGCTGAAAAGTGTCCTGATAGCTGTCTTTACGACCCTGGCCTCCTGCTTCATTGTAAAACCCCCCAGTTTCATGGCTTGCTGTTTCCCTATCCCTTTTATGGCCCGCTATCTCTCCCTCACTTTTATGGCCCACTGTCTTTCTATCACTTCTGTGGTTCGCTGTCTCTTCCCCACTTTCATGGCCCGATGCCCCCCACTCAACACCTGGGTAATAAGACGTAGACGTCTGGCGTGATCTGTTCTGAAAAGGATCACATCTCTCCCCCTCCTCAGCGCGCCTGCGTACACCTGTGTGCTGGCCTCTCCTCTCCCTATTTTCCTCTATATCTTCTACCGAGCCTTCATATCCGCTCTGTTCCTGTCTCCTGTCTTCCTCCTTGCGTCTATCTTGAATCTGTTGTTCATAGCACCGCCTTTCTCGTATTTCCCTCTCGTCTAGGAGGTCAGTTGTGTATGTTATGTCTGTCTGTGTAGCGCCTGAGTGGCTCTTTGTAAGATCTGTTAGAAGGGAAGTCAATTGTTCTGAGGTGAGCTCCTTATCAAGTGGTCGACCGTCCCTTCTCGGGGTAACCCCCTCCTGGTCTGTGTTAAAACCAGGCCTCCGCGTGGTGTGTGCGCTGTCTATTCTGTCTAACGGGGAGGAAACTTGTTTTTGTTTAACATTTAGTCTTTTCTTTGGAGTAGGGACGCCCCTTAACGGACTCAACGCTACTGTTCCCACCATTCTATAGTTCCCTACGCTCATGGCCGCCTCCTCTCCTTCTGTGTCCGATGCATCTGCCACCATCATTTGCAATTTATTTGCGCTTTCGTCGGGTAGAGAATAAGGGGGAGGGGGCTGTGCAGTCAGACTACCTAAATCCGGGTAAAGGAGAGAGGAGCGGGTGGGAATAGCCGGATTTTGTATGGGCGTCGTTTGAGATTTCTGCTCTGAGTTAGAGACAACATTATTTTGCATTCTTTTAAAATATTCGACTCGTTCTGCTACATAGTCAAGAATGTCTCCATGTGTAGGCACCTCCGTGTCTTTAATACCATGAGGGAACAGAAGAGTGTTAACTTCATCTGTTTTTATGGGGCTTTGGATTGCCATTGCACCCGGGAGATTTTCGTCTGTGACGGGAGGAATATTAATTCCAATCATTGCGAGGGCAGCATTGTGACAAACCCTCCTCAATCTATCTAGTGCCTGTTTTTGTTTGTTCCATTTGCTACGGGCAAACCATCTGGGCTTCTGTTCGTTTAGGTGTGCAAGTTGCTTTACAATCTGTCTTTCATATAAATTCAATGCTGTGCCCAAATTACCTACGGTGTCGTCATCCCCCACTCTATTCTCTGTTATCATTTTATCGTGTAGGAATCGGAGATCCGTACAAGCCTTTTCTTTAGCCCCCTGTTTGATTCCACTTAAAATCAATCTCTTAATCTGTTCCCATTGCTCCCGGTAACTCCCTGGAATTTCAGAATAGTCTTTACCATTATGTCGTTCCATATTCACTTCGCTTTTATCTATCTGACTTAATTAATATGTGTTCACTTGTATTAATATACTGGGCTATTGTCGTTGTTACTATTAACGTGCTTCCCGTCTTCAATACCGGCCAGCAATGTAATGATGAAACTCTGTGTTACCCCCTTTCAGCCACTAGATGGCAGCAGCAGACCACAAATGAGCTTCACTCTTCTGAGTGCCTTTTTGAGCCCCGGAGACAATTGAAAAATCACACAGATTTATTCCCCGTACAGTTTGTCCAGCTTTTATAATCTGATGTTTATTTCAACAGGCTAGTGGACCCGAATGATGCTTCGACACTCTTAAAGAATGTGACCATTCCATGGGGAACTCCCAGGTCGTGAAAAGCCCTTTATCAGACGTTTAGCTTTTCAAATTAAGTTTACAGACAAAGGGAAAACGAGAGACGGTCCCGTCACAATTTTTGGTGAGGTTCGCGTTCTCTCCCTCGATTTAACATATAACAGACCTCTGGCTTTTAGCTTTCAGCCTTGGTCTGTTATTTAACCCCAGTTTTAAACGGCGACCCGATCTGATATATCGAGTTTCCAGGTTTTGTCGTGCAGGAATCAAACCTCGCAACCAAACAAACTGCACCGTCTCCATGCCACTCAGGAATAAACTACCTGCAGATCCGCGCCAAACTGCTCTATTTACGTTACGCAGGACTTTCCGTCTACCTGGCGATCAACGTTTACGTTTTGTATATAACTTTCCTAACATAGTAAAATATGCATTGTATATTCCATTTAAACTTTAAAAACACTGTGAAACGCCTACAGACAATCCTAAAGTTTTAGTGTATCCAATTACAGACAGTCGATTTTCATAACAGGCGTCTGCGTACCTCATTTGTATAGTTGTGCAGGGCCCTGCCGATTGTCTGAGATGTTTGAAAGCGTTTGTTCTCGACCCATTCCGGTCGTCTGGATTCTTCCTCAGCTTCGTTATATCTGGCACGTCCGGAGTCACCACTTTGTTAGAGATTAAAAGGGATATCTAGTCCGCTTTTCAAATCTCCGCGCGTCCCTATCAAGCTGGTTAATACAGGAAGAAATCCAGAGCTACCAAGTAAACAATAATCTATTTTAATGGTAATATGACAATACAATACAATCAATACAGTACACATTCAATACAGTTAATCTTTGGGATCCCGAATTTACCTGCACGTGAGCCAGCCAGAGGAAAGAGAAAGAACACCGCGTGTGTGTCTGTGTTCATACTCTTTGACAATGGGAGGAGTTATCAGATCCTCCCATTTGGAGCTCATTGATTGGCAGCCCCAAATATCACTAACACCTCAAATCTTAGGTTTCCCCAATCACTGTAGCAAGATCTAAGGTGAATGCAAATCAAGACATGCTCTCACCTTCCCCCATCTTCCTTTGTCCTGAAAAACACATGTCAACAGGCCCCAAATCCAGCTCACAGTTTTACCCACATTATTCCCATTTTAAGCTTATCCATAGTTTGCTAACATGAATAAATACAAATATAACTCTACACACCATATCCACAATGCTGCCAAAAAGTTTGCTGCTCCCTTCTGCCACAACCTTGAGCAGCTCTTCACAGACCTTCACACAGACCACCTGTGGGCTTCAGTCCAGGTATTGTGGATACGCCTGCACTGGAAATACTCATTGCATAATGACAAATAGGCCTAATAAGTGTCAGCCCATGTTCTGCTTGTTTTCAGGTGAATTATCTGATGGAAGTTTGTGAATTCATGGGCATTCCAGGCACCAACCCACAGAGGTTTACGGCTCATCGGTGGCTTTCAGCGTACGATGTGGGCATCAGCACTCGCCGAATGTTGCCTGCATACAAGGTACTGTATTTTGGTTTCCTCAATCGTGCAGACCAGAACCTCTACATGGATATCCTAGAGGAGATTTACAAGGACCATGGAGTTGGGGAGCGGGCAAAGGCCAGGATCCAGTTCTTTCACCAGGACCTCAGAAAAAAGGTAAAAGTCTTTTTGGGAAACACAGTATACTATGTAGCCCAAAACCCTTTTTTAATTACATTTCTTCCAGGAATGACGCAAGTTGGGAAAGACCGAAAAGAGAGGGTGGTAAAGAAGCTCTGGTTCGAGAGCCTTAACACAAACCTTCATCTGAGTGTTTACCTTGGCGTCCTCCCCATGTTATGGTGTTCCAGGTGTGTTCACATTAAGTGAATAATCAATCTCTGAGAAATTAACATAATTAACATATCCTTGTATGACGAAGATGGGTCAGGACTGACCCTCAACTCCAAGTCACGTCTGTGTATGATAATATAATTGTTGTATTTTGGATTAACATGCCATCATTATTCACAGGGCAGCCAAACCCTTGTCCACAAGCTACATGACAAGCAGCTTGAAGTGGTCACCAGTTTCATGGCATGCTTTGTCAAGGCTGACATCTTCTTCTCATTCAGATGTCAAACAGCCATCCAGATGTTCAAGAGAGAAAATGTGAAGCTCTCCACGGTGGACAAGGCCCTCTGTAAGAAGATCCGCACTGCAGGCACAAAAGACAAGACACGCAGAAAACAGGCCCTGTTGAAGAAGAAAGAGAGGCAGGAAGAGTTTGGGTGCCAGCCAACAACCCATGCCGAGCAAAGCAGGAAGAATGCAGTGGAGAAGGACAGGCAAGCCCATGTGAGGCACATAGATGCTCAAAAGCGGAAAAAAGCCCTGAAACTACTGGTACAGGCAAAGAAGGCAAAAAAGTAGTATGTACTTTTAAATATTTGATCTCTTCATTCAATAGTAGTATAAAGTATAGTACAGAGACTTTCACATACGTTTTCTAAATGTTCAACAGGGAACTGCTGCTAACAAATTGTTTCTATTTTCCCTTTAGAAATCATCTCGATGAAAAAGGAAGGATGTTTTTATGTGCCGCAAGAAGTGTCAGAGAGTTCACTGACTTCTGCCTTCTCTTTATTTTTATCTCTAGAGTTGCAAAGGCAGTGTGAGAGAAATATTCATGCTCTGACTGGATATGCTGTTTTGGTTACTGTCTTTTGTCTTTAATTGTGTAAGATAGTGGTACGGCTCTACAAGTACACAAAATAAATGCTTTATTATATTACATATGGAAACTCTGTGTTTTTCTTATTATTACCACTGCTTGTTTTGTTGTTCTGATTTTAAAGCTGATAATTAAAAAAAATCTTCAGAGGAAGCATACACTATAAAAAAGGATTTTGGAGGGTAGTATATATTATCCAAGCAAATCATTTAAATTGTACTCAAGTCAAGGTATATAAGTGAGCATTGTTAGTATATGGGTACATTCTACCTACACTACCTAATTTCTGACAGTACCAACTGAAACACAAACAATATGGGTAAAATCTACTTGAAGACATTAGGCCCACACTGCCCCTTTGCGCATGCGTCTGCGGTGATTCTTGGCTGCAGGCCAGAGGAACGGTTCTCTTTCGCGCCTCCCTCCTCCTGGTGTGTGGAAATGTTGGAAGGTAAGATATTACTGTCTATCATGTCCTACATATTCACGTATATGTACGTATATGTATATACATATTCACGTTTTTTTAGGTTCATCATAAGACTTGTTGTCTGCTTGCTTCACTGTTAGACAAGGAATTTAAGTGTGTTCTCATCTGTTACTCACTGGAAGTCGGTCACTGATACTAGATAGCTGTAGCTAACATAGGAGCTAAGAGTAAAGCACTATGATGTTTAGCTCCATATTGTTAATAATTGTTATTACAGCAATAATGTGCATGTTGACGGCATGCCGTCTGAAATGAGTTAAGCGTCACGGCGACAGTTGTATGTTAATGTGAGCTAACCAGCCAAGTTGTGTTTCACGTTAGCATCGTGCATGCTTAGTAGAGAAGGCTATTGTTTGCTAGCTAAGTACTAACAAGAACAGCGCGCGGAAGGCGGCATTCGTTTAAATCAACCTTTGAAGTTGGTCGTCCTCTAGACCAGTGGTTCCCAAACTTTTTGTGCCCAAGGCACACCAAAGGACAAGTACAAATCTCAAGGCACACCTATTGTGCAAAATAGCCCTTATAACACGTGTTATCACTCATATCATGTAAAATATCTGTAAATGTGCATAATTATTTACTAATGCCAAATAAAATGTGACAAAGACAACTATATTAGTCATGAAAAATGTATTAATTAATTTGAAACGTTATCAAATTAGGCTTCATCAAAGCAGCAACACACTCATTTAAACCAGACAGGTCACAAAATTAAAAATGAGGCAAAAGAAACTCAGCAGAAATTCAGCACAGAGAACTGTCAATGCAAGGAAGCTGCATTGTCCATGGTCCTGAACTACAAATTATAAATGTAACATTTCAGCAATCAGCATTGAAACATGTGCTATTGTAAATATTTTGCCGACTAACAAATTAGTGAGATACATGTGCCTGTCGGGGCGTGCAGAATTTCAGAAATCAGAGTAGAGAACGCCAACTCCAGAGATGGGGTCGTTACTAACATTTTTTAATATATTACATATTACTTTTTAAAAAAAGTAATATATTACACTACTTCGTTACTATCTACATAAAGTAACTCGTTACTTTACTCGCCGAGCACGTACGAACTGCGCATGCGTGAGTGGCAATAACTTTCCTTACCAGCAGGCGGCGGTAGTGTGTATTTGTCATTCAAAACAGGCAACAACCGGAAGACAGAGAAGAAGAACAGACTACGTGATATAAACAAACAACAAATAGCGCGTGCGGTAGCTTCACCTTAGCATGTGTTCTTTGCAGGTGCTTGTTGAGGTTTGACGTGGTGTTTACAGCAGTGGATAACAGCTTCTGGCCTGGACACAGTTTGCACCTCACCGTCACATTCCTGTCTATTCTTCGGACAAACTCAAAACATTGGGCATACCTCCACCCCTCGAAAGTTATCGCTGACTCAGCCATGTTTATGCAGCACTGCACGTGGAGATGTGGACGCGCAAGTCACGCAGATTACTTACATATAAACCTACAAAGTACTGATATAGTAAATTAAAAAATAATTATTTTTGTGTAGTTGTATATTGCAATAATAACGTATGGTTGTCACACAATCCCACGGCACACCCGGACTTGCCTCACGGCACACCAGTGTGCCGCGGCCCACCGTTTGGGAACCACTGCTCTATACAATGTGTGTTTGTCCAATGTTATTTTCCACACAGTATCCAATGGACATGCATACGTGATGCACACTGCAAAAATCAGTAGCCGTTTATTAAATAGCATGTCAGTTCAAGTAATATGACGAACTCTGACCTGGTATTAAGTACAGTAACGGTTTGCGGGGGACACATTCAAATGATGCACAAGGCTAACTAAGTTGAAGCTAGCTTGTAGCATCTCTCTTAAGGCCCTGACACACCAACCCGATTTTGGGAGTCAGAGGCTGTCGGGCATTCGCGGCGCCGTAGTCAGGTTGGTGTGTCCCGCACCGTCTGCCGTGACACGCCTTATTTGGACTGCCTGACCCGATGCATGGCCGATTCAACATGGTCAGGCAGTCGGACCAAGCAATCACTCTGATTGGCTGTTCAGCTAGCGAATCAGAAGCTAAACGGAAGTGAGGGACGTAAACAAACGATTTAAGAAGTCACACACAGACCAGACACAGACCAGTGTTGCCAACTTGGCGACTTTGTCGTTACATTCGGTGGCTTTCCAAACCCTCCGGCTACTTATTTTTGTCAAAAGCGACTAACGACTGATCTAACGACTTGTAATGGTGTTATTAGGGACTTTTCTGGTGTTTGGAGACTCACGTATTGTTCTGCAGTTAACGAGCTGCCGTGAGCCCCTCAGCCCTCCCATAGTACTGACAGGCGCGCAGACTCACAGTTGCCTCCCGCAGCAGCTCAGCTGCAGTCAGAGCAGAGAGGAGACAGCCACACTCTCCCGCGTCGAGACGGCTTCAGTCACTTAATCACCTCGTCCACTGTGTGTGCCTCTCTGTGACAAGCTAAACATCCACGTAGGTCATCATGTCACAGTCTAAACTGTATTCACAAAAGTACAGAAAGGAGTGGGAATCAAACCCTGAGTTTAAAGGATGGTTGAAGCCATTTATTGGAGATGACACACGGGCATACTATACTGCCTTTATTATAAGGGATATTTCTACTAAAAACTACTCAAACTATTTCTACTTTCTACTATAATACATGATCAAATATGTCTTGATTATATTTTGTAGAGTTCGGAATCTTCAAAGTTAACTGAAGTTATCAAATAAATGTAATGTAAAACTGAATCAAACCATAAACAAGGTGGCCTGTTGGGATTACTATATATATATATATATATATATATATATATATATATATATCTGCATTATTTATCCCACTTTATGCTTTGCTCTTGCTGCTTAGTTTACACTGATTGTATATCTTATTTCTTACTGATGTAAAGCACTTTGAACTGCAATCCCCTGTATGAAAGGTTTTTTACAAATAAAGTTATTATTATTATTCAGATGGATGTTTCTGCCCCTCTGTTCATTCTCCCATTATCCTCCTCAATCTGCCTAGAAGTATTTTAATGTTGTAGCTGTTACTATAACCAATACTAATGCTAGGGCTGCAACTGACAGTTATGTAGGCACATTGTTATTGTTTCTTATCGCTAACCCCTTATGGCTGATAGCTCCAGTGCCGCACGAAACATGTTTTCGATGGACGAGAGGGAAATGGAACGCACACGCTATTTGTTGTTTGTTTATATCATGCAGTCTGTTCTTCTTCTCTGTCTGCCGGTTGTTGCCTCTTTTGAATGACGAATACACACTACCGCCGCCTGCTGGTAAGGAGAGTTATTGCCACTCATGCACTGAAGTCTTTGCGGTGTGTTCCCGTGCGACACATGGCCAAGACGCAGGAGGACACGGCGACGCAACAGTCGGCGTCGGCTTCGGCGAGTTCTCTGGTGTCTGCTTGGTGTGTCAGGCCCTTTAGTCTATCTAACGTCGGCCGTCAGTTTCCTCGTGGGTCTGTCCGGGTAATATATACTATATATATATTTTGTTGTGTTCGGTCGCTCTGTGCTTAACAATGGTGAGAGTGAAATACAGTTTGTCCCGTTTGATGAATGGGACACGGCAGTGGCGTTTCTAGGTGTACAAAACTGGGGGGGCAGAAAGAGGTCGGGGGAGAGAGAGAGAGAGAGAGGGGGGGGACAGAGAGAGGGAGGAGAGAGAGAGGGGGGACAGAGAGAGGGGGGGGAGGAGAGAGAGAGGGGGAGTGTCAAATTACATACTGAAGACCACAGGAGCAACACTGTGAGCGCATACATTTACGTACACAGCGTGGGGATGTCATAGTAATGCACCTTCATACATGGAGTAAAGGTCACCATCACAAAGTAATTCTTAACAATAACAACAACCGTAATGCTTTAGCATTAAAACACCATAGACTGTAAATATAAGGAAAACACAGACACTCATCATCGAGGTCACAATATCAATCGATCCAGCAGAGGCAAAACACAGAAGATCAACAAAATATATGACATAAATGAACTTACCAAAGCTGAAGGCTCACTTGAAAAGAAAAGCGGCACGGCGGTCCTTCCTCTGACAGAATGTGTCTATCACTTTGGGGATGAAGTCCTGTAGTTGCTGGATCAACTGGCTTTCAATTGAAAGCATGGCCAATGCGTTAAGTCGCGGCTGTCCCATGGTGTTGCGAGTGAAAGTCTTTATCCTTTTGAGGGTGGAAAAGTTCCTCTCTGACTCGGATGTCGTCATCGGAGTTGTCACTATTATTTTGACCAAAATAACAGTCTCAGCAAACGTTTCCTCCAAGTTGTTCTCGTGAATGGATTTCAACAGAGACAGGGCAGTGTTTCCAGTGTGAAGCTCACTGTGGCGGTAGAGCGTGGTCAGCTCAGACTTCAACTTCTCCTTGTTTCCCAACGCAGGCCACAGTTTCACGGCGCAGTCAAGCTCAGGTGTAGGAAATGACAGGACATGCTGTGGGAAGAATGAGCTGTCAACAAGCTTTGCAGCGATCAAATGGTCACTCTGTGAGATGACTGTGTCACAAGCCTCCTTCATCACCGGCGCTGTGCTGCTGACTCGTCGGCCTGGCTCGTCTGTTCCATCATGAGCAGTGGCGGCCAATGCATCAGTTTTCTGCCTCATTTTCTGAACATTTTCCTTGAAACGGCAGAGCGCGCTGTTGATCCCAGGTGCATCGATGCTTCGTTTTTGCAGAGTGTTGTATAGAACATCCACTTCTGGCATAAGCAACGAAAAAAACTCCAGGAGCTGCATAAATGCTCGGTCCCGCAGTTTCTTTGACAGGCCGTATGCCTCACTTATGGTGACCGCATCCCATCCTGGTTGTGCGCGTATATGCTTCATACACTGAAGTAGTGCATCTCGGGTCTCCCAAACCGCGTTCACAGTTCTGCTTTTAAAGTTCCATCTCACAGCCGGTGGCCGTGGGATGCGTCTCTGTGTTGCCTCTGCAAGAGCTGCAACACGTTTTGGAGCACCGGAGAAAAAAGTGGAAAAAGCAGTTAGATCTGCAAAAAACACCTTCAGGATGCTCATCCTTGCTGAACACAGTTGCTGCAGGGTCAGGTTCAGTTGGTGGGCGTAGCAGTGAACAAACTGAGCGTTTGGGTACGTCTCCTTCATCACCGTCTGTACCCCGCGCACGTTACCGCTCATGACGGCCGCCCCGTCATAGGTCTGAGCGATTAGCTTTTCTTTCAGCTTCAGGGGTTCCAGAACAGCCTTGATGCTGTTGGAGAGACCTACACCAGTTTTGTCCTTTACTTCCACAAACTCCAAAAAACGCTCTGTAACTGTGAGGTCAGGCATAATGTATCGCAGCACAATCACCATTTGCGATTTACAGGAGACATCGGTTGTCTCGTCGGCCTGAACGGCAACAAATGATGTGTTGTCCACTTGCTTGGCTATTTCCTCCCTGTACACATCATACATGTAGTCCAAGAGTTCATTCTGTATGGTGCTTGATGTCCCTTTGAAAACAAGCTGAGCTTCGTAGTGCCGTTGAAGCCTGGAATCGCCCTCACACATTGTCTCGAAAATTGACCTGAATATCCCTGGATTCAGAGAGTCCGCCGACTCGTTGTGGCCCCGCAGTGCTGTCTCACATTTCCCACACAGTTTAATACAGGTGATGATCCGACCAAGCACGTACCTGTTTTCTTCCACCTTCCTATTATGAGAATCAATGCCGCGTCTGTAGGCGCTGTCAATCTGAGCTGCAACATTCACCCTTCCAAGTAATCCCAATTTTACGGCATTTTCCAAATGACTGTTGCTGCTCTCATGCTTCATTGTCCTCTCCGAAAGATGCTTTAAGTCCTTGTAACCTGTCCTCGACCAAGTACCTTGATCTTCACCAAAAAGCAGGCAAGGAAAGCAAAAGAGGGAATTCTTCTGGATGCTCGCCGTTAGCCATTTCTTTTTAGCAAACCACTCAGCGTTAAACCCACGTTTAACTTTGCCCGCAGTCTGGACCATTTGGAAATCCGGTGGATGGTGGGCACCGAGGCGCTTTACCTCCAGTTTCTCTCCGAGACTAAGTGTCTCAAATGTGTGCTCCAGTAAATGGTCAACTTCATTCATTTTCTTTCAGTTTTTTACTTCTTTTAATCGCTGGTGATGTTAGCTATATGCTGCTCTCTCGTCTCCTCTTCAAACTACACGTGACGTTTCGCAGCACTGCACACGTAAGTATTTACAGCCAATCAATTCTGAATTATGTGAGATGACGTATGGTGGGGATGGGAGCACTATGCCCCTACGGTCATTATTTTTTTGCCACACACATTAAATAGAAAAATACTCTGAGCATGCGCAGTGTAGTTTTTACAATCACCGTTCACTTAGACTGTGAGAGGGAGGGGCAGGATCGGGTTTTGTCCCACATGGCTCTAAACAGCTCAAAACGGCACTCTAGACACTAATTAGAAGAACACAGACTAAAACAGAAATGTACAGACGAATCAGATGATTAAACATGACCTTAAAATATATTTTATATGTTTTTTTATTTATTTTTTAGTATTTTTTTGTAATCATTATTTGTAATACTTTCTTCTGACACTAGGTGGGGCTGTGCCCCACCTGCCCCTAATGACCCGCCGCCACTGGGACACGGTGTTGTTAAACTCCAGCCCCGGCGCGCGTGAACAAGGAGCATTCATATGAGCGTGCATCAAACGATAAATACTTTGACAACTATCTTGCGACTATCTCTTAGTGAAAAATAACCATCGTATATTCTGCCAAGCCACAGTAATAATGATTTATGATTAATTTGTCTTTTTTGAGGTATAGCTGCAGCAATAGCCTATAGACTTATTAAGCTTACTGTATATTATCGTGAGGACTGGATAGATTACCACGGAGCAGAGCCAAAGCTCATTGTTATATATTTTAGGATTTGTCTACATATAAATGTTTAATTGTGTTATTTTGTTGGTAATGTTCAGTGTAAGAAATGTGAATATAAGTGTAACATCCTCAGAGACAGCACCTAAGTCCTATACATTTTAAATCCTGCAGACAATTCGTAGTGGAGTGGAGGTGGTGACCCTCAGCCCACGTGTCAGTGTCTTCAAGGAGAGATGGCCTGGTTTATTCAATGAGGCTCAGGTGAGAACATTATGTTTATTTGTTTCCATTTCAACTCACTGTTGTCAGAGTTGTGAGTGTTGTCCCCTATGCTTTTTATTAGATCAAGGAGGAGTTCCGACACATAACAACTCTTTCACTGGAAGAGACTTTGATGCTGAAACTGGATGGGTACACTAACACCACTCGCTCCAGCTGATGCGTGCCAAAGGAGGAGATGCTGGCTCCAGGATGCGCCCTCTTCTGAGCACAATTGATGAGGCACATTTATTTAAACGTTTCATTCAAGAATATGAACATGCAGAAATAAGTCTTCTCACTAAAATGCATTTCCTCACAGGCCCAGAGTATTGGAAAAAAGGGATGCAGTGGCCAGGTGCCTGATTGAAGACCTTTGGGGACGCCAAGAAGACCTTTTTCAAGACAGCCAGGTATGTCATTAAAGACTGATCACTTCAAGATTTTAACGGAGTTATTTCGGAGGTTGATACCATTGTTTAATTTCTGTGATTAACCACTCTGACACCTAACAAATAAATATGCAATTTATTGCTGTAAATCTGTAAACATCTTATTGTTTTTATAAATGGTTTAGCATTCACAGGAAAATGATTTAGGGATAATTTACTGATGTGCTTAGCTACTTAACATATAAAACCTTCTTTTGGTGTTAAAGTGAAATAAGATAAATAAAATCATGCACTGAAAAGTTATGTTTATGCGAAATAATCAATTTAAAGTCATTGATTAGATCGATGGGTAATTTGACTGGGTCTGACATTTTTTATATAAGTTAAAAATCTATTTTTGTTTTTAATCGCTGCCACACATTTTTTCAAATCATTTAAAAAAAGTCAAACCCTGGTTTTATTGATTAGGCTTAATGCTAGACCACAAAGCCTATATTGTATAATAGCTTCTTGTTAATATGCCTAATTTAAAGTGAATATGCTTTCTTTCTTTCTTTTCAACATGGAGGACGAGCATGACAACGTCGTGGACCAAACTATGAAGGTGCTTGTGATCCGTGATGCCAGGGACAGGGGACCAGCAGATGTGTCCATTGTCATAGAGGGAGACAGAGTTTTGTGTGGAAAACCAAACAAAGGCATGTGCATTGTTGATGGGATTCATCTACGCCAGGGGTGCCCAACCTTTTTTGAACCGAGAGCTACTTTTAAAGTCGCCAGTCTGCCGAGATCTAAAAGTCCAAATAGAGAGGCGTAGCCATTACTGACAGCCTATTACCAGGTAAATACACACTTCTACTTGTATAAAACTGACCTTCGTACGATTAATACTTCATAAAATACTGCAGATCCTTTATCTTACCTCTTTCTAATCTACACACATACAAGTATTTAACTGAAGTTACACAACAGTGTTGTTGATACAGAGTTGGAGTTTATCTGGGTCATGTTTTCAAGAAGCATTGAACAGTGCTGCCACATATGACACAGGAAAAAAAGAAAAGACTCTGAACCCATTCTTTGCCATTATATAAAAATAGTGTTGCTACAAAAGTATAAATTAGGCTTACTAATAAGACAACTCAGATCTGAAGCTACAGGAATCTGCTGCCAAAGTGCAATAAAAAGACAAAATTAATAGAATCAAACCATTTTTTTTGTTGCATTTTAGTAGATTATAAAAATAAATGCCTTTTTTAAAATAGGATGCAAGCAACACTAGTTTCTTAACCTGAATTGATAATAGACTATAATCAATTAAAACAGAACATATCTTAATGTTTGCATTCTTATACCATTTTGTACAATAGTTATAATGAATAAGTTCAAACAAACTAAAACTTACAGCTGATTAATAACGATATCTAACTTGAGTTTTTATTATATCAAAAACCTTTTGAAATTCTACTGTTATTTTTACTGTCCCCAAAAAGCGCGTCAGCAGCCTCCAGGAATGCTTCTTTCACAACTCCGCCGTCTTTAAAAGACTTCATGTGTTTCGCAAGAACGTGACTGACACGTTAAGATGCTATGGTAGCAGCCTTGCTCTTGTTGTTGGGCCTGGTGAAAATGGACTGCTGTGCATTTAGCTGTCCTTTCAGGCCCCTCCCCTTTTGGAGCGTAGGGCAGAATTAGGAGGGAATTCCGTCTCGTAGCGTTTGTGCACTGTTTTGAAATGCCGCTCCTAAATTACCATTCTTCGATAAAGCCACGCTCGCATTGCAGATGAGACAAATGGACTTTCAATTGGAATAGATACAAAAATAATCATCCTCCCACTCCGAGTGAAAATGATATATTTGGTGCTTTTTTGCTTCTGCCATTGCGGTCTTGTGTGTGTGCGGACTGTCACTCCTGTTGACACGGACAACGTCAGCGAACGTTGCCCACTGCCACGTCACGTCAGCCCTGCCCACAAGCCACGCCCCGACACATGGGGTCACGCCGGCCAATCACAAAGCTTTGATGCGTTCAAGTGCATTATTCTGGCACAGGAAGATTATGTTATAGGACATTAACGATAAAACTGAATATTGTTGTTCTATTTTTAGACACATCTCGCGATCGACTGGGAATCTCCCCGCGATCGACTGGTTGGGCACCCCTGATCTACGCCCTCAACCTGGAATACCCCAACAAGCTCAAATACACATTTGAGGTATTCTAAAAACAGTTTTTGGAGCTTGATGGAGCCAAGCTGCTCAAACAGGTCCAGAGCCTCAAATAAACCATTTGTTCTGAAGTGGATGTTGACTTGTTTTAGTGCCGAGTGACACAAACACAAAATAATGTGGAATGTAATGGATGTGGAGAAACCTTTTTCTGTTAAAAGTGGACTGTTTACTGGCACTTAAAGGTTTTAATAGTTGAGTAAATTGCACTTGGAAGATTATGTTAAAAATGTTTACAATTTCCATGCACTTTACTGTTAAAACCATGTGATTGTATGACTATTTTGAAGATTCTGCTCAGTGTTAACAATTGAAATGCACTTAACTGTTTAAATAATCTCAATGTATGACCATATTGCACTTATACATTTGGTCAATAAAAAAAAACATGATCAATAAAATCTTGTGTGTGGCAATATTTACTGGTAACCTTACTAATACAGTAATATTAATGTGTAATATGGATCAATTATTAAGTAATTAGCTGCCTACGATTAGGAGTAAATATTACTCATTTATAAGTAATACGTTTTATTAAGTAATTGAGTTAGATTTTACTTAATTTCTTAAAGTAAGTCTTATATATTAAATATTAGTAATTAGAGATGTCCCTATCCGATCACGTGATCGGGGATCGGAGCCGATCACGTGATTTTTAAAAGATCGGAATCGGGAGAAAAAGATCGGGGATCGGGAATCTTTTTTTTATTTTTTTATAATTTAATTTTTTTTAATGTTACAAAACAAAAATGACCATGTTCACGTCTTAAAGTCATCCTGAGGCCTTAGTTTTGGTTTAAAATTACACAACATCATGTATGTCAGGGGTAGGCAAGTCAGTTTGGCCTTGGGCCAATTTTTTGCTGAGCCACAAGATGGCGGGCCAGAAACATAATCAAAGCCTAATTCAAGGAATTGATTTTGGTAAGAGGGCGCAGCGCCCCTGTTCCCCGGTTCAGAAAAAACTCTGATATCGCTGATAACCCTCCCAACATCAACACATCTGATGCGCAGTCAGATCCGCTGATTGGTTCACTGATGATATAGGCGCCCAATCCAGAGCCTCTGGCTAGACCCGCCCAAAGGGAGGCTCGTCCTCTCTAGCCCCATTTCAGTCCAGGGCTATTATCTGTATTTTAACAGACTTATCTTTTAAATTGAAGTGTATTTATTGTTCTCTTCAAAGTACATTTTTCTCTGAAATTTTAGGGAGGATGGTCCTCCCTTTCCTCAATGGACGAGCCTCCACTGAGTAAAGTTATTAACTAGGTAGCAGTGTTATTTAACATACTTTTATTCTGATAAGTATTGTCAAGTTCTCTGGGTTTTTGGCATTTATTTGAGTGTTTGCCCACATTTGAGAGGCTTGAGGGGCAACAGAGAACGCATGGACTACTCAAATCCTTTTTCCTTAATCTTTATTTCAACTTTTCAAGGACACATTAGGATTCTTTCAGGTTGAAAACCTTTAAAAAATATCAAAGGACAAAATAAATCAATTACAGCATGTTTTGCTTTGCAATTTAATATATTATAACCTAAATTAATCAGTAACCAAGTATTTTACTCAAACTCAATGTATTTAATAGTTAAATAAGTACTTTAATTGACCTGGTTCCCCACAACCAAACATTTGTCATATGTGACCCACTCTATCGAAATCAGTCGGAAGTCGCAACGGCTCATTTAAAAATAAACGTGGATTTGCGTAAAAAACTAGTTTTTCGGGGTTCGGGTGTTTTGTTTGATTTTAAATAAACAAAGTCTTGGCTTTCAGAATATGGAACTTTTATTTCCAAAATCACACGATAAATACATGTTTGAAGCTTGTCAAGGGAAGATGACAGCTCTCCCTCGCCACTCTGCTCTTACACAGTGCCGCCTCCCTCCCTCCGCTGACATTATGAATGTAAGCGGATATGTCGGGAAATAATTTATTTTACCGGACAAATTTGAAACTTACCGGTCATGTTTCAATAATAATAATAAGAATGGTGTAGCAGAGTTTCCGTTAGCAGGTAATCACCGGACTATGACAGGATATGCTGATGTTTAAAACTCAGTTAATGGGAGTCATTTTTATATTGCTTCAGTTTATAATCGTTACAGATCGAAAAGTTCAGATTCATTTTTCAATAAATGATTCCACAAACAACAAACAACATAATTATTACATTCAAACAAACTACTTGTAGTAGATGAAGTACATTATTCAAAAGTTTACATTAACTTTGGATAATAACACGGGAGAAACGGATCCTCTCTTTTCCCCTCTCTCTCCCTCTCTCTCTGACAGCCCGTCAGTTTCTCATGCAGCTCCTGCAGCTCGCTAAACAGAGGGCGGGGATTCAGATGATTATGCAGCAGCTGATCTGATCTCTCTCTCGGGTCCGGTTATACTTCACTCGCGTTTATGTCCATATCGATTAGATCCAGCTCTGCTGATCGGCCTTTATAGAGAGCACCGATCAAACTATTAAGAGTGAATATTGGCCGATAATGACCGGCGGCCGATCGATCGGAGCATCCCTAATTATTACCAGACATTTTGACCAGCAGGTTTTGAATTTACCGGGTTTTAATGCATTTTACCAGATAAAAACCGGTGATTACCGGCTAACGGAAACCCTGATGTGCGACTCTCGGTCCTATGTTGTTAAAAAAATAAATAATAATAATAATTATTATTATTTTTGTTTCTCAAAATTACGGGCCAAATATTATTGCTGGCGGGCCAACAATGGCCCGCGGGCCGCCTGTTGCCGACCCATGATGTATGTGTTGCTTCTCTTGGGCTTGTTTTCATAGACCTGGTTGCTTATTTCTCTCAAATCTGGCAACAGAGTGGGCAGGGCGCAGTGTCTAATAGTAGCAGTAAGCTAACGAGAGGCTACGTTCAGCTGGTGACTCGGGAGTCGGCACAGAGAAAATGTCAGGAGTTTGGAAGTATTATAAAATTGAAACCGAAGGCAGTGTAACAGCCAGATGCATTGTTTGCAAGAAGGAGGTTCCGCGTGGTGGAAAGAACAGAGCTACGTTCAACACGACCAATCGAATACGCCACCTGAGAAACAAACAACAACAACAACACGGCGAGTACACTAGGGCTGTACCCGAATATTCGTTCGTTGGAGTACTATTCGGGTTTCAATTTCGTTATTTGGAAATTCGTTTTGTTTGTTTTTTCATTTTTTTCCCCGTTTTTTTTTTTCAAATTGAATTTATTGAAATCTCCAATATCAACGTAAGAGCTTGTGCCTCTTTGGGGGGTGCTAACACTTAACCATAAACGTTATCGTTTACTTTCTCCGTCTTTATATGTAGATATGACTTTTCTCCGTTAATCTCCGGCACGTTGTTTCCAAAGCAACAACAACTTCCTGTCAACAGCGCTACCTCTCCTTCAAAATAAAAGCATGTCCACAAATAGGAAGCCAAGACATATACAACTGCAACGAAAGTAACAAACACAATGCGATATCCTTTTCAATTTCAAAGAACACAAATTGGGTTACATTAACAAATAACTATAAAACAACAATACTGTAGAATAACTAAATGAATGCCGTGAATACACCGAAACACACGTGTTGAAGTGGTTCGCTGCTGATTACTATTGAATTGTGTTACTCCAGTAAGATGGAAATATAATACTTTGTTTATTCATGTTATGTTAAGCTGCTGTTGTTCATTGCATTATTACTAGACTAGTTAGTCTTAAGGCTAGAATTCTGCAGTAAGCCACATTTTTATTTTATTTTATTATTTGTGACTGAATGTGAACTTGTGAAGCTAGTCAAGCTACCTCTTTCCAGTAGAGTTATTTTTGTTTTGTTACTGCACTATCTGCACTCAATTTGTTTACATGGTTATTTTGTGGTGGACCACTGATAAGCTTTATTTTGTTTTGATCCAATGCTGCACAACTGAACTGATCCAATGCTGCTGTGAAAAAAAGAAGCTATATCCATGTTGGATAGAATGGATAGTTGGGTACTGTCATTTAAATAAAAAAATAACCTTAAGGGACAACTTGAATGCTTTTTCCCTTTTTTCTCTCTTAATGCATTGCATAAAGATCGGATCGGGAAAAATCGGTATCGGCAGATTGTCAAAATCAAATGATCGGAATCGGATCGGGAGCAAAAAAAGGTGATCGGGACATCCCTATTAGTAATCTTTACCCAGCTGCTATGATTGAGAGTAAATATTACTCATTTATAAATAATATGTTTTATTAAGTAATTGAGTTAGATTTTACTTAATTTCTTAAAGTAAGTCTTATATAATAAATATTAGTAACCTTTACCCAAAAACATTGGGTAAAATCTACTCAAAAGAAGTGTGTGCAAATTGTTACCCACATTTTATTGAGTAGATCTTATAGGTTGATTTTTACAGTGTACCCCGGACCCCCCTAGGGGGTTCGAACCTTGTCACCTTTTTTATCCATGACGAATTTGCACCCCTGATACATTATTTGAGATATATTTCGAACTCAGACTTCATTTTATGGACATTTCGGCCAGGGGTGTAGAGCTATTTGTTTAAGATTGGCAAAACAGGAGAGTCTGTAAACCAGTCTGCTTTGATCTATGAATTAATATCCATGAATCTCAGAGTACCTGCTGCCCGCAGCTGGTTTAAAGGGAAACAAACACTCAGAACACACACACACACACAGAGCGGAGCTGAGCACCCTACTGACCGGACATCTCCTTCATAAAACTAATAAAAGGGGGAGTAATTGGGCGGTTCAATGTGTGTAGAGGTGTGTGTGGGGCGGACTGGTCATCTATAGAATCTGGAGAATCACAGAACGGCCGTTGACGGACGGCTCGGTTCGCTGACGGCCGGCACTACCCTTACATTTTTATGTTTTTAAACGGCATCATTGAAGTTGCGCTTACAGGCGACAGAGGTCCACCGTTTCCCCGCAGCGAGGCTCCCCCCTGTTGACAATTCACTAGCAACCCCCCCCCCCCTCAAATAATGTACCCAGATAACAAAGAGACACTGGGCCTGATGTGGGCCGCACCTAGCAGACGATCTGGCCCGGATCCGCCAAATCGGCCCAAAACTGGATCGGATCCGCAAAACGGATCTGCAGCAGGTATGGGCCAGCACTGGTCCAGCTCCGTTACAATATGGTTCTCCACGTTCCAGATCCGGTACGGACCCGCGTTCCAGATGCGATACGGATCCGCTTACCAGAAGTGATACGGCTCTGTTTACCAGACTACTGCCAACTTCAATTTTTGCCTTATATTCGGCATTTAAACACATTAAACCTTGCTAATATTGGCTATATTTAAGTCTTCATGGAAATGTCGCCATTTCACTTTTCATCTAAAGTTAGTGGACCAGTCAAATGAAGGAGGTACATTCATAAACGTTAAGTACTTTTCAATAGCTTAGAGCTAGGCAAACGAAATTAAGGAGGAACTGTGTAAATGATGAATAACATGTGTTGGTGTTTAACACGTCTGCAGTTTACCAAGTAAATCCTCAGATTATGTTTGGCATTAGGTAATGTGCTGTGACCATAGCAAACAAAATAACTATCATGGTGGTGGTATTTACTTCAGACACTTACTTTACTCAAGGTATCAGAAACATAAAATAACAATATACAAGTCGAGATGTTTGCTGTATACGTGAACATGAAACTTTATTAAAACATGAACTGTAAACTTAAAAAAAAAACGAAACAAAAACGATAAAATAATTAATATTGTCGATCGGGGACGGGCAATGTATCCTGGCTTTGACGTCTCCTCTCATGTCTCTCCTGGCGGCCCCCTTCCCTGTCGCTTGCCAGGTTAAACCAGCGAATGGTATGCTGGGATATGTCTGCATCCATCGCTGCACTCGTTATAGCGCATTTGCGCACTGCACCTATTGTAAAACAAACACACAAACTAAGTTCTTACACTGTTCTGATACTGCTAGACCGTAGTGCCATCTACAAAGAAAGGTGATTTAGCAATGGCCAACAGAGACCAGTGACAGCCAGTGGGTGAATGTAACGTTAAGACATGCTGCACATGCAATGGGGACAGAGACGTGGCATTCAGAGTAGGCATCAGTGGCGGACAGTCAGGGGCCTGCTAAGCCAAAATTAAGAAAAATATTGCATTCATATATAATATGTTAGTTTACTGTAAATGTCTGTTTTCCTTCTCATTATCCTTCCTTCCTCGTTTTCCTTCTCGCTTTGTTTGTTAAAAAAAAACACTTTCCATCAGTGTTTTAAAAATAAATAAAAATGTATGAATAGTTTTAAAATAAACAAATAGTTATTGAAAGAAATTATCTTCCTGTTCATCCCCTCTCTTCTGGGGCGATAGAACATTCCCAGTCAGTGCAGTAGAGCAGCCAATTGCTGACCGTTGCAACACATGACACGCACAAATTAAGCCAATCATCTAATGTGATGCCAAAAAGGCACGAGCAGTTAATCAGTCAATCACAAGCAACCGCGAATTGTACAACAGAAAGGCTTGGCTACCTTGATACTGTCACGCACACATGGAGAATACGGCCAAAGCCTGATAGGCAGAGTTAGCATCGAAGCGTAACTGGAGGAAGGCTACAGAATGGGTAAAGGATATGTCTAAAGGTGAATACAGTAAAATGTGTATCTCATAACGTCATCACAATCGCCACATTGATATGCAAATTAGGCGTTAACTAGGCCTAATTAAAATGCTCTAATTTGCATGCAGTTACCAAGGCATTGCACCCCACCTCACAACTTCCCCAGATAGTTACTTACGTCAAGTCAGTATTTTCCCCTGAAATGTTATGTTTAAATGCAGATTAGCTTTAAATCTATAGATTAAGTCAGACAGGGTAGTAAGACGAACACCATTTATGTGTTTTTTTGAAGTTTTCTTTCCATTAGAGTTTAAGAAAACATGGAAGCAAAATAGTCCAAAATAACAAAATGTACAAGTACATGAAAAAACGATATTTTTGCCTGTAATGTCCTTAAACAGTAACTTCATAATTTTGATTGTTGGCTGCTCATTTAATAACTATTAATTTGACTAGTTTGTTGTCTGCTCTTGTGCGTAGTGAAAGAAGATCATTGTCTCTGTGTTAGCTGATTCTTTTGTAGAATTCTGTTGAGTATTAAACAAGTGCGTGAGTGAGAAGGTATTAAAATAAATTGGTCAGTAAGTCAGAGATGTGCAACTATATTTAACTTTTTGTTTCACATTTTTTTTAATTAATTATTATGGGAAGTGCCCTTTTTCTCACTTCTCGCTCCTGCCCTCCAAAATGTCTGTGCACGTTCCTGCTGTCAGTACTACTCACCCAATTCAGTCAGTTTTCAGGGTATAAGCTGAATTTGCATAAGAGTGAACTCTTCCCTGTTAATAGTGAGGCACTTGCGTTGGAGTATACCACCCTTCCTTTTAAAGTGGTTGAAGACAAGTTTACTTATCTCGGCGACACAGTCACAAGAAAACATAAGCTACTTTTTAGAGAAAACTTTCATTCTTTGTTAAATCAGGTGAAACAGCATCTGGCACAGTGGTCCCCCCTTTCTACGACCCTGCAGGTCGTATTAATTCTATAAAGATGAATATTCTTCCTAAATTCCTGTACCTTTTTCCAAATTATACCAGTTTTCATTCCTAAATCCTTCTTTGACTTGTTAGACTCAGTCATATCATCTTATATTTGGAGGGGCAAGCGCCCCCGACTGAACAAAGCCCATCTTCACTGCCTAATTTTCGTTTTTACTATTGGGCAGCCAACATACGTTTCATTACGTTTTGGTCTCATTTTCATAATCAGGCCGACTGTACGTCCTGGGTGGCTATGGAGTTGAGTTCCTTCAAAGAACTTTTGATCTTAGCCCTGCTCGGATTTTCACTCCCTCTCCCTCCAAAAAACTTGGGCTATAATCCGGTTGCTAGATAGACATTGAGGGTGTGGGCTCAGTTTAGAAAACACTTCGGCTTTCATGGTTTCTCTCTCTTCAGTCCTATTCTATCCAACCACCTTTTTCAACTGTCTGCATCTGACTCTGTGTTTTGGGAATGGTATCACATGTTTTAAGGATATTTGTATTAACAACAGCTTTGCTTCGTTTGAGCAACTTTCTGAAAAGTTTAGCCTTCCGAACAATAATTTCTTCAGATATCTGCAAATCAGGCATTTCCTCCATTCTAAGATCTCAAGCTTCACAGAAGTACCCGAGCCGAACATCGTTGAGATGCTTCTTAAATGATATCCAATGCGCAGAGGTTATCTGCGCATTATCAATGACAAGCTGACAGGTATAAGAAAATGCTCCCCTCAACAAAATTAAAACTGCCTGGGAGCTTGATTTAAATGCTTCAATACTTGAGGACGTATGGGTTTCAATCTTCAACATGGTTAATTCCACATCCATCTGTGCCCATCCAACACGTTCTCACTCCTAACCCGTCACATGTTGTCGGTCAGGGCCCCTCCCCGTCACTCTATTAGGGACAGGGTACCCCTTGAGAGTCAGTTTTCAACGGGCAGGGCGTCCCATTGACTTGCATAGAGCTCCCATAGCGTTGATAATAGACGCCATGAGAACGCTCCCCGGCAAATGCTCTACCCCGACGGTCGGTTGTTATTGTCAATATTAATATAATAATGATTTAGGCCAGGCAACGCAATAATTTACAAACTCTTCAACTACAACCCTAATTATATTTTAAAACATTTTAGAAGGCCTCACGAAATACTTTAATGTAAATTTAAATGTAAATGTGAAAGGATGTGTGTAATGTGGTGATTGACATTATTCACCCACGGATCTATGGGTTGGGGTATTGTTCCGCACGGACATTTTAGTTAACCGGACTTCCTGTTGATGTGAAATCCGAAAACATTTAAAAAAAAATAAATAATACTTTATTCCGAGTTTGCTTGCTTTTCTCTTTGAAAGTCATCACATAACGGCTTTGTAATACACGGTTCGGCTGCATTAAATATTACATATCTGCCGTAGTTCTCTATTTATAGAGCCCTGATGAGAAGACTTCTAGACAAACAGGAAAAAACTGCCGCCGGAACTGAATATGTGACGTGGATCATAAATATATCAGCAATTAAACAATATCTTCCATTTCTCTTCACAATATAAGTCTCCTTGCAGTATCAACACTAATTCGGCTGACTTTTATATTTGATCCAATCGGTATATTGGTATATTTACACCATAACGGTGCACAGCTGATAGAAAGGGACACCTGGTGGTTAAAACACGTTATTGAAATGTATTATTTTTATTATTATATATTAATAGGAGACACAGACAGACAAACTAATAAGGCTTTATTTAAACATTAAAGAATACTTTAGGTTAAGGTCTTATTTTGAATAAGAAAAAAGCTTTGGGGGTATAAATATTAAGCCTGACAAAGTACTAATATATTGCTTTCCTGCAATGTTAACTACTGTATGTTGAAGCACTTATTTGAACTGATATTATACATATGTATTATACTCTTATAAGATATATGTAGATAGTATAAGAAATGTGCAGAATACGACAGTTTAATGGTGGAGGTATACACACATATTGATAGATGTCTTGTAATGCACTGTTGAGGAACCTGCGACCCAAGTTTTTCATCTCCGACCTTGTCAGGTATTGAACATTCAATAAATAAAGAACACAGAATTATTAAATATAAAACACAGAATTTGTGTGATTATACTAAATGATTTACAAATAAACACCACTGCATATTTACAACTGTTACACATGCTGATGTAACGCAAATGTTTCCAACTTGGGATCAATAAAGTATATCTTATCTTAAGCTGATCGATGGCTACTGCCATATTTGCACAATGTGCCTCTGAATCTTGACAAGTGCATGTTTCAGGCTTATCAATGAACAACAGGAGGGCTCACAGACATAAGACCAGCTGTTAAATAAAGCTCTTCTGACCTTAGCTGTCATGTGTGTATATATATTAATGCTTCCCATTATGGGCACAAGCAATTTTCACCCATTTATTAATTATATGTTTTAAATTTGAGTGTTTCCTATCCCCTAAACCTCCAGGGATGTACACAGTTTAATACTGGCAACTTCTTATTATGGGAAATATAAAAACGTCTTTTAAAACTACAATTCCCAGTAGAGTAATAACAATTACTTGTAATTACAAGTAATAATAACAAGTCATGTTTTTTTTTTAAATGTTTTCGGTCTGTTTCCGGTATTTGTTAATGACGATGTGCTGTGAGATGTGAGACTGGAATTGCACAGGGGAACATAACGTATCTTTAGATGCGGATGTTGTTAAACTAATACGTTTGCGCTGTGGACCAACACTATACATTGAAGGCGAAGGGGGTAGCAATAAAGATAACACCATTAAACAGTTACACAACAGAAATAATATCGATAGCAGCGTCCCTAGCAACCACCTTGGTAACAATGAAAACGTTCAATGGACGAAATTTCCTGAAGTAATCTTCGTAATAGAGTCGCATTTTTTACAGGCTCCCACTACCTGTTAGCATCTAGCTCTCCTGCTTACAAACATTTAGCCACCCCTGCTTATATGTATACATATTGACGCAGTTTGGCATTGGTGCATGGGACAGTAATTGCCCTAACCTTTTACACTCAAGAATGCCATCAAAACACCCTAAGGATTATGTGCTACTTCAAATAGCTAATAATCATATAACAGACCTTAAGAAGGACATCTGACGACTTTCTGACGAGCTGAAAGAAAAAGACTCTCTCGTGTCCAGTCTCATGGAGGTGGCATCGGTGCAGTCTAAACAGCTTGCCTCGTTCAGTACAACTATCCATGACACTGTTCTGTGGGATCCTTCCACCTGTCCACGGCCATCCGACTCCTCGACACCTGGCCATCAGCAGTCGTGGTCTGAGGTGGTTCGCAGGAGCTTATTGAATGGGGAGACGGCGGGGAAATCCTCTCCCAGCCCAGCTGTTGCTGTCTCACCACAACACTCTCCTGCTCGGTCTCCACGTCCTCGATCTCCGGCACCACCTCGTCCCCTTTTCGCCCCAACAACATTGATAATCGGAGATTCCATAATTAGAAACATCAGATTCTTCAACGCGGCCATGCGCTGCTTCCCTGGAGCCTCAGTCCCGGTTATCCTGGAGAAACTCCCGGGGCTGCTGCACTCACTCCTGTCCTCTGTTAATCGACTAATTGTCCACGTTGGGTCAAATGACACAGCCCGCCAGCAGTCGGAGCTGACAAAAAAAGATTTTAAGAAACTTTTTATTCTTTTACGGGGCTGTGAAAAGTCGGTTTTTATCTCAGGTCCGATCCCAACACTGGCCCGCGGAGCAGGGCGGTTCAGTAGGATCCTCAGCCTCGACACTTGATACAAATGTTTGTGTCAGTAAATGTGTACTAACAGAGGCGGGGGGTGTGTGGAAATAACGGGGACAGAGCTGCTGTCAGACGATCAGCTGTGCAGCGTCATCACAAACGGACGTCGCTTCACGTGACGCTCCGGAGGAAAGGACGTCCCATTGCTCTTAAAACTCATTTCCCTGCTTCGCGTGGTTTCCTTGCGTTCCTCCATGCTTCCCTGGTGGGAGGGACTAAACGCAGGGAAACGACGCAAGTGAGGGAAGCAAGGATTTCATTTAATCGACCTGAGAAGCAGCCCCTGACTTTTCGCGCTCCACGTTCACACACCCCCCTTTCCGGCGGTGTCATCTCAAGCCACTGTTTCCCCTACAACCCACACTAGCTCCCCCTTGTGGCTTGGTGGGTCCCCTACAACTATACCCCAACCTGTGCGTATTTCAGCTCCCACTTTAAAGAGCCTGTGACACGAGTTTCCCCCATCATCCAAACCCATCATTTTGAGTACATATTGTCCCCTTGAAACCCGTTACTGAACTGATTTTGGATATTTGTACTTTGATAACCATTAATCTGCCCTTCAATGTTGACCATTTCCTGGATCTGCTCGGGAATTCTTCAAGTCCCGCCAAATTACGTGTGACGTCATTGCGGGCACAGCGCTCCAGCTGCACCGTTCAGGATCCAAGCATCTGCATGTAAACGCACAATGGCGCACACAACAGCAAGCTCAGACAGCGATGACAGTTTAATTTTGAACGTGTCTGAGAGCTCATATGAGGGTGAAGGATCGGTTTATGTTGTATCTGTTTGAAGTTTAGGAATTAGGTGCGTCAATATGGGCGATCATACGGTCATATAGCCAGTGGTGGAATGGGACTAAAAATCATCCCGGGACTCTCGACCGGCCCACTTCGGTACCGCTAGTAAGTTGTCAACGGGGGGATGTCAGGGGCGGCGGGTGCTGTAGATAGTAAATGTAAATATGTAAATATTTGTGTCACTGCATCCTGGTAAAATACAAATATAATGCAATGTCTGTGTCTTTGACATTAGCGCTGCCAGCCACCTGTGCCCTGTACTACGAAGCCAGTTCAACATACCCTGGAGATTTTCATATGTTATGGAAATCTAAAAACCCCAATACTGTAGAGTACAAGTCAGAAAACAAATAAATGGTGAATCAGACAGAGTTGTCTTTCTGGTGATGTTTATTCGAACAAACATCAGATACAATAAAATATAGACACAGGTCTCACAGAGTATAAAATATGTCTGCGCGAGTGTGCGCAGTTCAATATAGTAGCAAAGCTTATATAGTAGAAATGATGAGAAGGTAAGAAATCTGTCTTCACACGGTCACATTGTTATTAGACACCTGGCCTTGAGCTGTAGAAGTTCTCCTGTGACTTTGTGTGAGTCTCAACCCAGTAGCCAAAACAGCTCTGTGGCCTTGAAGTAGGATAGATAGAGCAAACAGCACATCTAAACCAAATGAGAAGCATTTGGTTTAAACATATCAGGATATAATAAAATGTCCACTACATTCCCCCCTTTTGATCATACTTGATCAATAAAAACAAATGACAGGATAGACTGATATAACACATCAATGAATACACTCCATCACTGGTTTAAGTAAACACATCACAAATATATCATAGAAAACTGGCTGTTTTTCTGGAGGACAGACTCCAATATAATGTAAGCAGAAGAGGAGAGTACACTTGATACACATGATTATATTGATTATATTGTAGTGTCGGAATCAGACTCTTCTGATTCTAGCTGGTTCATCTCACTGTGGCGCAAAGGATTGTCTTGTAATGGGATAGCAGTATACTGAACGAAAGCTAAAGATCCCATGCTGGAAACGCACTTCTTCAGTATTGGGATAATCAAACAGACATATAATATGACACAGGTCAAGAGCAAATTGCTGCATGAGCATGTTCCTAGAGGCTATTATGAATGGGGCATGACCTGGAATCCTTGCGTTGTCTCGTAAGTGAGGTTCTCTAGCCGAACGTGTAAGGTATCTATGTTATGGGCTTTTTACCTTGTGGTGTTCGTGGTGTTGGAACTCTGGGTAATGATGTGTCGTGTACATTAAGGACGTGAGGACCGTGACTGCTGAATTCAAATCCACTAGAGTGCATGTACCTATCCAGAGGGGAGCCAGAACTTGATAGAGCTTGTCGCCGCACAACCAACTGTAATCTTGTGGCGAGCTAAACCCCACATCACTGGGCCAGCCCAGTTGGAGGGAAATAGGGTTAACATCAGGGAATACTACGTTAGAAAGGATTCTTCCAGGGACACTGAATATGCAATACGAGATATTGTAAACACCGTAACTGCACTGTGCTATCTTCCCCATCCCTTAGAGCAGGGGTGGCCAACCAGTCAGAGGTTAAGAGCCACATTTTGTCTATGTTACTGCAAAGAGCCACATCAAACACACAGTCACTGATACCGCTTGTTTCAGTTTTTTGTTTTCTGGAGACAAGATTTCAACCACGTCACTGATGCATTTTTGTGGCATTGGGATATATATTTTTTAAATCCTCTGGAGCAGAGAGGAGCTGTGGATTATTGTTATTGATTAATGCATCAGTGTTTCTTAGGGTCAAAAACACTAAACTCACAACTTCAAATGAAAGCGTTTAGTTTATTTAATAAAAGAGCACATGTTCAATGTGAAAAGTGACAGTAGTTATAGATTATTTGCAATTTGGTGCTATGTATATATTTAAAAAAAAAAATTATATATATTTTTTAAACACCTTGAATTTCAGGGGGGGTCGCGGGGCTCCGTTGGCGGGGTGCAACACCCCTCCAAGACAATGGTAGGGGAAACACTGGATAATGTTTAATCAACGATAGGTTCCCCCCCCCCCAAAGGTGATTGGTTCACTGCATCGCAGGTATTATTGTGATTGGCTCTTGGGCCACATCAAAATTAGACGCGCTGTCATCCTCTCATACTGACACCTGACACCACACACACGTAGGGAGAGCCGGGACGAAAGTAACACGGGACCAAAGTAACGGAGCGATTTTATCCGAGCCCAAACAACTTTGACCGGCCAAATTACGTCAGAATTATCAGCATTCGATACTTAACAGACCTACTAAATATTAGGTTTAACTCTGAGGAGTAGTGTTGTCACGGTACCAACATTTTGGTTTCGATACCAAGTCAAGAATTGCGATTCCGATTATTTTTCGATACTTTTCTTAAAAAAAGGGAAACAGTCTTAAATGTAATTATTGTGCTTTATTTCACACCAGAACCATAACCATAACACAAACTTTTAAACAATGAGAACAATAAATAAAAGAAATGACAAGAATTCGTATTAAATCAAATTAATACATTTCTTACAGACAGGCCGAGGCGCAGCGGCAGTTGCACTCCCACTTGCAGCCATGCTTCTCGTTTTCTCACATGCTCTGGCAGCTAGCGCGTGCACGAGAGAGGGGAGGGACTTAGAGCGTGCTTGAGAGGGGCGGGACTGCAGGCACGGCTGCAGTGCAGGGAGTGGAAGCAGAGCGCTGAACACACACGGCTCTTATTAAAACAGCGCTTTCTCACCGGAGTACTTTTCTCCGTCATTCTTAAAGTACCGATACTAATGAAACGGAGGAATCGTACCGTTATTAACGACAGGGTATTGCGGTACCTTTCAAGTATTGGTACACCGTGCAACACTAGTCAGGAGTCAGTGTCTCTCCCCCAAACTCACACATATAAAATTCGATATGAACTGAAGAGCCGCATGAAACTAGGCAAAGAGCCGCATGCGGCTCGAGAGCCGCGGGTTGGCCACCCCTGCCTTAGAGTAATGTTAATCCAATCCCTGTCTTGACCAGCCCCTCTGCCCATGTGGTTCGCCCTGCTCTCCCCATGTACCTATTAGATATCTCAATTTCGGCTGACATGCTGTGTGCTGACCATGGATACATAAAATATAGGACTAGTCCTAACACAACTATCATGGCAAATATGCAGAGGAACCATTTTATGATTGTCCAGGCTCTCCGGTAGTATTGCTCACGGTTGCGTTGTCGTTTTCCCAGGCGAGCCGTCATCACGAGGTGGGAATGCTTCATGGGGTGTGTGTGTGTATTCCTTCGGTCGATGTTGTGACACGGACAGTCAGACTCCGCACACCGGTAACACAAACGAGGAACCAGAGAGCATATGGAACCGCTCAGCTGGCACTCGCTTGTGACACCTTGTGTGTAGTGTGTTTTAGTGTATGTAGTGCAAGTGTGGTGCAAGTTGGTGATTAGGACACATCACTTGTTGTCATCTACTTCTGTTGGTGATTAGGACACATCACTTGTTGTCTTCTACTTCTGTTGGTGATTAGGACACATCACTTGTTGTCTTCTACTTCTGTTGGTGATTAGGACACATCACTTGTTGTCTTCTACTTCTGTCGTTTCTCCTTTCCTGTGACTACGACCTTGCAGTGGCTGGCGTGGACCCACGTAGCTCTCTCTCGGCGACCTTGACCGCTGTCTGGTTGACCAGACGCAGGTCGGGGCCAACGATTGGATTTCCAGCTCTTTCTCCGGAAATCCTTGACCAGCACGAAGTCGCCGGGTTAGAGATGGTGAAGTGGACCAGTGGCAGTCGCTAAAGTGGATGACAGGTTAACATACAACATAGCAACATAGCATCCTCACACAAAGTTGTGGAGGGAAGAGGACATCCTGGAGCCTTGAGTCCAATCTGTGGAGGAGCCCCAAAAAGGATTTCGAATGGCTGAGTTGGCTCCGTGTTCGTTCCCACATCCGCATGTACATCAGCACAATGGGCAGAGCTTGTGTCCATAACAGACCTGTCTCTGCACAGCATTTTGCTAGTTTGTTTTTGATTGTGCCGTTCCCTCTTTAGCAAAATGTGAACCGTTGTTCTAATTTAAAATGCTCTGATGGGCTAAACTCAATGAAATCCAGCATTAGGTGCTCAAATGAATTTTGCTTAATGCAAATTACCCCCCTTCACCCCCCTTGTGAACCACTCCTGATGTATAGCCTCTAACATCCCCCCTTTTGACACATTGTCCAACCCATGTGTCAAAAACAGCCCCAACAGCCTTCCACCGTCCCTTCTCAACTGGTGTAGCTAGCTGCTGAAGTGACGACATGTTGTCAGTGAAGGAGGAGACAGGCATTCTAACAAATGAGTGTAAGGTGCATGAGGTGTGAGAGGAATCAGACTCTTCCTTTGCGGCTGAGTCAGCAGGTAAATTAGCAGACCCAATTTCTTAGGGAAACTGGGTCTGTACTGCTTGCAGAAATTGTCTACACTTCCAAATAGCCACAAAATCGTGCACTACCCCAAAAACATAGCGTGAGTCAGTGTAAATAGTCACGGTTTTGCCTTCTGCAAACGTGCAGGCTTCAGTTAGTGCGATGAGCTCTGCTGCTTGTTATGAGAGGTGACATGGGATTGGTCCGGAACGGAGTACAGCAGAATCTGAAACAACAGGAAAAACCCCACCCGATTAGTGCCCCCTTGGTCGCGAGAGGCAGACCCATCAACATACAAAATGAGGTCAGCGTTGGTCATAGGAACGTCTTTTAAGTCCGGTCTAGGTGTGCACACAGTCGTGTTCGTCACCTTCAGGCAAAGGTCAATAAGAGGGTTCTTACACCTTTTCCAAAATCAAATTCAAGCACTTTTCAGGCATCTTATAGCTGTTGTAAATTACATATTTATATGCACATACTCAAATTAGTATTTCCCTACCTCACATTAACTCAGATGTTCTTTATGCTATAAACAACCAAATGTGTGTTTCGTGATAGCATTCTACACGAGGATGAAAAATTGAAGAAAAGAAAACTAAGTTTGATATTAATATCAAAATGAGTGATCTGTACATCTCAAAACCCAATTCAAGCGACCTTTCACCTCGACTTAATTAAATGCACTGGTTGCAAGATAAAAATGTGAGTTAATTGATTTAGATAAAATTCAAGTTGCAACATTAATTTATAAGTTGTTTTGATGTAATAATGTTGGTAATTACATCAACTTAATATTGTCTCATTTGAACTCTGATTTCTGCACTAATTGACTTCAAACTAAATTCAAGTTGAGTTATTGTAATGCAATTGGCTTGATAACTTAATTGTTCTACCCCTTAAGTTAAGGATTTCAAGTCCACTCCCACTTAAGATGCCTGGATAAGTTCCCACAGTTAAGACAAATAGAAATATACAAAGGACATTTTAAGGTGAGTGTCATCTTTTGTCATTCAAATACAACTTGAAATTCAAACTCTCCTGATTGAAACATCATGTGTTGAAATAAACAACTGCAGTTCAAAAATAAAAAAAATAAAAATGCCTAATATTTTTGTTGTGGAATCAATTAATTTTTTTCTTTAAAGGCAAAAACATGAATAAGCTAAGAGAAAAACCCTATTGAATACAATATTATTTGGAGCAACTTAATTTACAAATGGCTGTCCACTTAAACCTTGCGTTGTCTATGTTCAACATGTGGTAATTAAGTATACACAACTTAAGATTACATTCAAATCATACGGTAAAACAAGTTGGAACGTTTGGAGTAATCAACTTAAAAACTTGTGTTTATGCTACCAATTATTAAGTAAGTGGTAATTGAAAACACCTGATTGTAGAGGAAACGCCATCTCCCCTAACTCAAATAACTTTGTTACTTTAACAAAATGTCATTAGAAGTTGTCTTAACTCAATAACCATCGATGCAACCTATTGCCTTGATTCTCTTTGTTAAGCCAATAGGGGTGTAACGGTACACGTACCCGTACCGAAATTATTCGGTACGGGCCCTTCGGTTCGGTACACGTGTGTACCGAAGTGTACCGAACGAATATAACGTCAAACGTAAAAAATTGAGAACGTGAACAACTTTTTGTAAGTAATCTCAGGTGCTGCGTCGCAGCATTCAGAGTAATTTGCTCACATTGTGTTCAACGCCTCATAGAGCGAGCAAGTCATTTCATTGGACGAGAGGCATACTATGAGAGCTGGTCACAGGGATGCGTTCAAATGTAGTCAGTAATTTGAGGAACTGTCGAAATGGCGAACGCAGATAAAGTTGAGCTGGAAAATCCTCCAGCATCATTGAAGTCTCCGGTTTGGGAACATTTTGGTTTCGCAGTTACGTACAAGGATGACGGACAAAGACAAGTGGACCGAACCAAAGCTGTTTGTCGGCATTGTTCAACTAACATTGGTTACGAACATTGGTCCAACTTGCACACTCATTTGAAAAGGCATCACCCGAACATGAATATCACCGGTACCAAAAGAAAAAAGACTGAAGTGCAAACCCAACTCCCGCTAGCATGTAAGCCTCCACCACTCGCAGAAAGTTCAGACCGAGCCAAAGCTATTACAAACGCCAAGTATCCTTATGTTGCCATGTTAGCAAAGCGCTACCTGGCTGTATCTGCTACCTCTGTCCCTAGCGAGGGTGTTCTGCAGATCTGCCCTTTCGGCAAGCAATGTGGACAAGTTCATCTTTCTTTAAACAACATGAAAATACAATGACAAGCAAGTCCTAATGTCAAACTGGCTGCTCAGGTACTAGCACAGTTCAAATACAGATCATTTCAGTTCATCGAAATGCTGCACCTTAATGTTTATTTTATTATATTTTGTATTTATTTGAGTGAATACATTATTCACAGTTTAATAATAATTTTTAAAAAACAACAGTTTTTTTTATGTTTTGTGAAAAAAAATTCTGCTGTACCGAACCGAACCGTGACCTAAAAACCGAGGTACGTACCGAACCGAAATGTTTGTGAACCGTTACACCCCTATAAGCCAAGCATTTGTTTTTAGAGTGTACGTAGACTGGGCCTCCCATATAACCTGGCTGAGCCGATATAAAAACAATCAGCCAAATAACTTCTCAAAACATCATTCATTACTATTTTTAAGTACTTTTAGGTTGGCAGTAAACATAAGTCAGAGGTACCTGGTGTACTTTTCCTCCACTACATGTATTTAATACCTTTAGTTACTTCACAGATCTGGATGAATGATGTGAAATCTAATCAAGTGTTGAATCAGACTTTAGTTCCACCTGGAGTAAATCCACCAGCTACCCTGCAGTATACAAAGTCATTCAAACTAGCTGCACCTTTACCAGCTTTGAGAACACTTTCATGATCAATCATTATAAAACATATCATATATATTATTCTGAAATGGACCAATCTGCACAATGAATACTTTTACTGTCGCTACTTTCACTATATTTTGATAAGAATACTTTTCTACTTTTACTTGAGGAACATTTTGAATGCAGGACTTTTACTGTACCACTCTGGTACTTCTACTTTTACTCAAGTACAATATCTGAGTACTTAGTCTGAATTCTAGCTACAAAAGCATGCAGCGCTGCATAAAAATAACCTCACAATGGTAACAAGTGTAACATAATATTTACAAATGTGTACAATGATTTGTAGGTAATTTTGACTACTCAAAACACCTGACTTATACAAAGGAAGACTGTGTTCATTCTACAATTACATGGGATTAAAGTAACATGTAGTTTTACTTGTATAATATTTCCATTTTGTATAAAAGACCATTTGTTTTCATCTGTTTTAGAATAAACAAAGTATTGGCTTCAGAATACCAAACTTGTTTCGGCAAATTCAGATGATAAATACAACTTTGAACCTTGTAACGGCATAATTTCAAGCAGAGAACGGACTAATGTAACATCACAACAAGCATAACAACAGCCGTGTGTTATGAACACATACGCCAAAATGACATGACCCAAAAATGTAACTGTTCTTTGTACATATTGGAGTTTAAACAAACTAGCCTTCTGGCCTTCGGCTGCGAGGTATTTTAACAAGGAAATGGTATCAGCTGTTCTGACTGTTCTGCTGTGGGTGCGCAAATCATGAGGTCATCAAACTGGCCTTGTATGGGAGCGATGCCTTTAGAAACTTGGAGAGAGGCCAACCTTGTACACAATGCCTGGTTGTACACAGTAGCCTTGACACAAACGTGTGAATCTGTAAGGTTTACCCTTATATTCAAATGTGAACAAAATTGACTGTCTTTGTGTACAGGAACACTGAAAAATGCATTTGAGAGATCTTATTACAGTAAAAAAATGCTGCAGAGGCTGGAACTTAGGAAAAAATCAGATAAGGACTTGGGACGAGCGGGCATAGCTGCATAGCATTTACAGCTGTAAATCCTGGACAAATCTCCACTCGTCAGGAGGTTTTGACCCCTTGTTTAAACAGAGAGGTAACACTGGCTGAATGCCATCAACAGCTTCACGTTTCAATGGGTACGGGGGTTGATTTGAACGGAACGTGGACATCAAACATACGTCATATCTGTGAGCTGCCCAGAGTGAGTATGGCACATCTGAGAGCGCAGCAGGAAGCTCAGAGATATGAGAATTACCTCATCATCCTCAACCAACAGCAATGTGCGCAGAACGGCTACGTTTGTGCACATTTTCATCTTATACATGTCACCTGACATATAGTACATAACATATTCTGTGTGTGTAGATGTCCAATCAGTGACTGACTCCAAATCTTTAACGATTAGACCCAAATCCCTCTATCTCTCAGTGGGCCCCCTGGCTAGTGAAATGTGTGGACCGCCCCTGGGATTTGACACAGTTTGTGTTGTGTGGGTGTGAGTGCAACAGGAACCAGCTGCGCAGCGAACTCCAAGCATAGTTTTAAGCATGAGCTCCTCATTCACACATTCTAACAGAAAACTCTCATAATTCCCGGTCAGGGAACCACATTTACACGGATCATCAACAACGTTAGCACGTATAATGCAAATGAGAAGCCTCCATGAACACAGCAAGTAGAAAAACACGTTGATCAGTCACCCCGCAACAACACCTGAGAATCAGGATATGTCAGCAGCCATTTAATACACATTCACACAGTTCTTTATCATCAAAAGTTTTTGAACCATCGTAGGAGATGGCTGCCGGACTTTAAACCCCTCATTTGTGGAATAAATGAGGCCTAAGCCGAACCGGAGTTTCAGATCTCTGCCCAGTAAATGTATTAGGCAGACGGAGGATAAAAGAAACTGTTTTTTTACTGATGTGGGAAATGGATGACTATCATCACCGTTATCTCCACTCTGAAGTGATACAAAAACTTCTCCTTTACAGTCACCCCAGCCGCTCCTATTGAGTGCATAAATCTACCACTAAATTTGCAATCAGGCAAATCTGCCCTTTTTACTATAGAACATCAACACCCATGATAGCTAAAGTTAGTGTGGGACATTTCTCAAATGCTGTTTCACTGTCATATTTAAAATATGTACCCTCTTTAACCACAGGCATGTCTTCTACATTTTCCAATTTTCAATAGTAAGATGTGTTTGTGTGTATTCACTTCCCTGGTTCGATGATGCTGGCAGTGGTTCTCTCTCTCCCGACCGAATTTCCTTCCTTTCCCTACTCCCTCCTTCGACTACTGTCAGTTTGAAGTATTGTCTTTGTTACAGTCCGATTTATCCGATCCAAAGTTCTTTTTCTGCTTCTCGTGTGGGCATTCAGCGAACCGATGACCTATCTCTCCGCAGTTAAAACATCTGCTATTGCGGTCGCTATTGCGGTCTCTTCCTCCTCTTCGGTTCCCTCTGCCCTGGCCATCACCTTGAGCCCAGGTGGTTGTAACAACCTGGACCATGGTCAGCTTTTCTTTGCGAGCGAGGCGTCTCTTTTCCTCACTGGCTTTTTCTTCTGAGAGGCGTTTCTCAGCCTGCACGGCATGTCGGCGAATTTCTTCCAGCCGGGCACCGTCCATTACGCCAATGCAGGAGTTTCGCACTGATGAACAAATAGCCGGGGATAGGCCTGTGAGGAAAGCGTTTGAGAGGTGTGTTTCCCAAACTCCCACACCGGCCTCTTGTTTGATAATGCCGCTGTTCTCAATGAACACTTTTTCTAAGCGGTGATAATAGTCATTTACTGTTTCCTCCCGGTTCTGTCTGCATGCCCAGATTCTTGACATGTCGACTTTGGCGGGGAACTTTGTAGTTATTGCGGCCTCTGGTCCAGCCGCCTCCTCAGCAGGCAGGTGAACAGCGAGGGAAGGTGGGAAAGGAAATCCACAGTCGAGGAGAGGATCCCCCACGCCTGCAATGGAAAAAAACAGAGATGTCTGGGGTTTACATGGTTAGGGAAATAATTTATTTTCCTTCTTTTCTTCACATTCATTCCAACCTTAATATTTTCTTTAATGCCCAAGGCCAACTGCCTTTTTTTTTTTCACGGCATTCTGCTTAATCCTCCCAGTATTTATTATAAACACTTTCTGTGAGTGTCCAGTTTTCTATATAAGTATTTTACTTTAACTTTATTTGTATTTCTACTTCTTCTTGAAGAATAAATGTATTCTTTAGTTTCTTGATTTTTAATTTACTCAAAAACCTCCCTTTGGAAATCCGAACATTTCCGTCCATATATTTAATTTAGACAGACTGTTTTCACCATATTTTACTCTCATGACGTCTACAATCGGGCCCTCAGGAGGGTGTACAAGCCCCCTACTTTGCCTTGCTCCCATGACAAAATCTTTTTTTTTTTTTTTTCATCCGTCGATGATGTGATATTAGTTTCTCAGTACAAATCACGCAAAAACTGATCGTAACCCCACGATCTACGACGGGATAAACCCTCTGTGATGTTAGTTTCTCAGTACAAATCACGCAAAAACTGATCATAACCCCACGATCTACGACGGGATAAACCCTCTGTGATGTTAGTTTCTCAGTACAAATCACACAAAAACTGATCGTAAACCCACGATCTACGACAGGATAAACCCTCTGTGATGTTAGTTTCTCAGTACAAATCACACAAAAACTGATCGTAAACCCATTCTACGACGGGATAAACCCTCTGTGATGTTAGTTTCTCAGTACAAATCACACAAAAACTGATCGTAAACCCATTCTACGACGGGATAAACCCTCTGTGATGTTAGTTTCTCAGTACAAATCACGCAAAAACTGATCGTAAACCCATTTTATACGACGGGATAAACCCTCTTCGAGCAGCCCCTTTCATAAACGTCATGGAGTTTTAATTACGTTTAACTTTAAACAATTTAGACATTGTACATCTCACCCAGTATTGAAAAGCCTTTTTAAGTCCGTTTGATCTCGTGAAGTCAATCAGTTCCACCCCCCTCGCTGGTCCTCTCGTCCCATACGGTTTCTGTCGGGGTAGAGGAAGATCCGAGGATCCTGGAGCCGGCCACCACCAGCGTCCGGAGGTGTTCCCAATCGAACTTGCAGAGATCCTGCCGACAACGCCAATTGTTATGGAAATCTAAAAACCCCAATACTGTAGAGTACAAGTCAGAAAACAAATAAATGGTGAATCAGACAGAGTTGTCTTTCTGGTGATGTTTATTCGAACAAACATCAGATACAATAAAATATAGACACAGGTCTCACAGAGTATAAAATATGTCTGCGCGAGTGTGCGCAGTTCAATATAGTAGCAAAGCTTATATAGTAGAAATTATGAGAAGGTAAGAAATCTGTCTTCACACGGTCACATTGTTATTAGACACCTGGCCTTGAGCTGTAGAAGTTTTCGTGTGACTTTGTGTGAGTCTCAACCCAGTAGCCAAAACAGCTCTGTGGCCTTGAAGTAGGATAGATAGAGCAAACAGCACATCTAAACCAAATGAGAAGCATTTGGTTTTAACATATCAGGATATAATAAAATGTCCACTACAGTAACAAACTAACTAATAACAACAAACTAACAAACGAGATCTCGCTAAGCGGTCCTACGACGCTGGTTATCAACTCGGTAAATCAAGCCAGGGTTTCTCTCACCAGCTGAGAGCGCGTTCACGTCTAAAACAGGAGTGGATCTGACTTTAATTACATTTGACTCGAGTGTTTCGTCAACATAATGTGTTGCTTAAAATAATACTTCTGCATACAGTATGTGACACTGTAAGTGTTGCACGGCCAGATACGGCAGATAAGGAAATATATGATATATTATGATATTATATGATCGATGATCTGATTGATGATGTAATATGCGACACGTCGGCGTCTTCTCTGCATACGGCAGTTTAAACTGTATTTCCTTTATCCTGTAATATGACTTGAGAGATTTAAACTCCACACACTGAGTTGATCTCTTTTCTATAGACGCCGGAGGCGGGCAGCATCAGGTAAAAAAAGTTATTTAGCCTTCCCAAACCTGAGCCTCACGCGCCGCCTATGGGGGATGTGATAGTGACTTATCCGACCGGCCCACTTCGGTACCGGCCCATCGGGATTCGTCCCGATGGCCAGTCCGCCACTGCACCCAGCCCACGTAAACTGTCAACGGGGGGAGCCTCGCTGCGGGGAAACGGTTGACCTAGTGTCCCGATCGGAGTGGGAATAATAATAATAATAATCCGTGCATTTTATCCATTAATTTCCCCAACATTGTGGTGAAAAAAACACACGTTTAATCCATGTTGGTGTACTACAACTACAAAAAGCATCGGTTTGTTTTCTCATCAGGAAATGCAGACCGGCTCAAACAAACGATTTTTAAATCATCATTCTCACGATCATTTAATGTATCATATGTTCGCCGAATTAACATGAAAGCACTAATAAATGTAGTTTCATCCACTTGAGTTTACAACTACAAAAGTAATCGATTTGTTTTTATATCACATCCTACGGGAGGAAATTCAGTAGCTCTCACTACCGATTTGTAATCCTAATGTAATCATCATCTTCACCACGATCATTTATGTTTATGTTCGCCGAATTGACATGAAAGCACTGACAAATATGAATATACTGTAGTCAACTTCATTAAAACGTTATTAACATGCCTAAACTCAGTAATTCACCATTTCTACGCATGACAACACACTTTGTCCGTGTTTGGCTCTCTCGCCGCACAGTGAAGCGTTCCCGCATTGACGTCACTTCCGGCTTCCCCCAAAACTTCAAAATGAGTCGAAGGAATTTCCCCGCGATGTTCGAAATTATTGATATTTAACGGAACGGTATCGCTTTTTCTTTTTTAAACTGACGGTTCGAGATGACTAGTAGCCCAATATTTCATTGCACAACAGTTGTTGGGATGCTGTCACAGGCTCTTTAATGCCGAGCGACATCCCGGTCAGAATCACTGACCGGCGGTCACGCCCTTGCTGTAATAACAACTGTCGTGGTGCGAGAGTAATCAGTCCAGTTGTACAAATAGTCAAAGCTCCCTGTACTGATGGTGATACAGTGGCTTCCTCAGCTAAAAATAGAGAGAATACAATTAATTTGGCCTTACTTAATGTTAGGTCCTTAGCGGGTAAGTCATTTGTAATCAATGATCTTATAATAGAACAGCAAGTAGATTTTATGTTTCTTACTGAAACTTGGCTAGATACAAACAATAGTGCTGCTGTTCTTATTGAAACAGCACCACCTAATTACAGCTTTATGAGTGAGGTCAGAGCTCAGAAGAAAGGTGGTGGAGTGGCTTCCTTGTACAAGGATGTTCTAAATTGCAAGCAAATATCGTTTGGAACATTCACCACTTTCGAATATCTTGCAATAATACTGAAATCTTCATCACGTGTTTTATTAATAACCATATACAGGCCCCCCCGATACTCAGCAAACTTTCTAGATGAGTTCACACAGCTGCTTTCTGTCATATGTATTGATTTTAACTCATTAATTATTGCTGGAGATTTTAACATTCATGTGGATAACAACAATGATAAAAATGCTAGAGAATTGCTCCATAATGTGGAGAATTTTGGTCTGACTCAGCATGTCTCAGGGCACACTCATTCTAAAGGCCATACACTGGATTTACTTATGTCCAAAGGTCTCGATATCTGTAAAGTGTTTGTTTCTGATGTCACTCTCTCTGACCATTACTGTATCTCCTTTGAGATGTCTGTCACTGATGTGATCCACACTAGGTCAGATGTAACTTTGAGAAGGTATATAAATGAAAATACCTGTACATCATTTATCCAAGCCTTTTTAGCCGTGCCGGCTCTCACACCAAACCCTGTTAGTAATCTGGTGGATACATTTAACGCAAAACTGACGAATATCATTGACGCCATTGCGCCCGTGAAAGTTAAAAAAATCTTTGGAAAAGAGAAAGCACCATGGAGAAATTCGCCATCAGTGAAACTTAAAAAAACAGAATGCCGGAAAACAAAACTCAAGATACATCATGATATTTACAAAGAAAAACTATTCACCTACGGTCTTGGACTGAAGAAAGCTAGACAATCATTTTTCACTGATCTTATCAACAAAAATATTAATGACTCGTTTATTATTTTCCACTATTGATAGGTTAACTAACCCCAGAATGGAAATAGCCCCTGAACTAATCTCCACTCAGAAATGTAATGAGTTTGCTTTATTCTTCACAGAGAAGATCTTAAAGATCAGGCAAGATATAAATTCCTCAATTCCGAGTCTTGACCCTATGTTCCCATTGCAAGGACAAATAATTAATGAAGCAAACATGTCAAAGTTTGTTCCAGTCAGCCATAAAACACTTGAAGACGTTATATTCCATCTAAAAACAACTACTAGTCTTGATAGTCTTCCGACAAACTTCTTTAAAAATGTCTATTGCTATATTGCCTCAGATGTACTGCAGATTGTGAACATGTCGCTCCATTCAGGTAACTTCCCTAAGGGCTTGAAAACTGCAGTTATTAAGCCACTGCTAAAAAAGAACACACTCGATACACTGACAATCAGTAATTAGAGGCCAATTTCAAATTTACCATTTTTAAGCAAAATAATTGAAAAGGTTGTCTACCTTCAACTTAACAGTTTTTTTTACATCCAATAACATTTTAGACACCTTCCAATCTGGTTTTAGGTCTCGTCATAGCACAGAGACGGTTTTATTAAAGATTTTAAATGACATTCATTGTAATACCGACTGTGGGAAATCCACAGTTTTAGTTATATTAGACCTCAGTGCGGCGTTTGACACCGTAGATCACAACATTTTAATAGAAAGACTAGAAAAATGGGTGGGTCTGTCTGGCACTGTCCTAAAATGGTTTACATCCTATGTTGAAAACCGAGAGTATTTTGTTTCAATTGGTAGCTGTTAGGGATGTAACGATACCAAAAACTCACGGTACGATAATATCGCGATAACAAGTCCACGGTACGGTATTTATCGCGATATTGAATAATAAAGAAAAAAATAATAATTCAATTTTTTCTTTTTTTAATACACATTTTCTTTACTCGGAAAATGTTTCTTTATTACATAATAAATCTGATTTGTACAGCATTTTAGTAGGATAGCAGTATTTTAAAGTGTCAAAAACAAAGTGACAGTAACAGACTGGAACAAGAAAACCAGTGTTTTTGTACCTATAATACTACCAAACAAAGTAGGCATTTTCTTTGTGCCACTGCATCTCACAAATAAACAAGGACATTTAATAATCAGACCCTGCAAGAAAATAAATCAAGTTTCACTTTAGTTTTTTAAGTAACTCAACTCAAACTCACTAAGTCACTCACTCAGCATCATCAGACAGGTTTTTAGGAATATCAGAATGTCCACATTTCCAGGTATTTATAAGCTGGGATGTTTATCAATTATCAATAATAAAATTCAATAACGTGCTTTCACCACCAGATGTGCCTTTCTATCAGCTCTGCACCGTTATGGTGTAAATACAGCCTATCTACCAATTGGATCAAATATAAAAGTCAGCCGAATTAGTGTTGATACTACAAGGAGACGCATTGTGTGAAAAGAAATGTAAGATGTTATATAATTGCTTATATATGTATGATCCACATCACATCTTCAGTTTTGGCGGCAGTTCTCCTGTTTGTCTAGAAGTCTTCTCATCAGGGCTCTATAAATAGAGAATTACGGCAGATATGTAATATTTAATGCAGCCGAACCGTGTATTACAATGCCGTTATGTGATGACTTTCAAAGAGAAAAGCAAGCATACTCGGAATAAAGTATTATTGTATTTTTAAAAACCGTTTTCAGATTTTCATTTCCAAATCCCAGCATGCATTGCGGATAACCATCCAATCATCTAGCTGAGGATCTTGCCTACGTCTGTTTCCGGTTTCGTTTAATGACCAATGTATTTTGTTATACACACATTCCTTCACATTTACATTTTATCTAGCGTCGCATATATATTTAGAAGCAAGCTTGCGGCATTTTAATAAACAGCATTTTGTAAACGGATGAGCTACAAAAATGGCTACGTCTAATAAGAAAAGCACACCGTGGTCGACCGAGGAGGTGACGACGTTCCTACATCTCATTGGGGATGATCAAATCCAGCGGGAGCTCGACGGAACAACTTGAAATGTGAACAAAAACAAAGCCGATCGCCCCGCCTACACTGCGTTGCTACCCCAGGTCCTAAACTGTAATGGGAATGCGCCACGGCCTCGGACGGCCAGCGAGGCAGCCCGAGGCCTGAGCGAGGACGCTTAAACGGGGCTACCCCGTTGCAGTGGAAATGCGCCATAAGTGTCGACAGGCAGGAGAGAGGGCATGTGTGGCGGTGTGGTGCTCATGTAGAATACTTGGTTTGCTGACAACGCCACCTGGGGGAGTTTCGCCCCCAGGAAATTACTAAAAACTAAAGTTATACAATTTAATAAAAGGCAATCAGGTTCGTTTGAACACCACAGGCAGAGACAGTATAAAGGATATTACAACAATTGTTATTTTATTGGTACATAATTATATTCCTAATAGTACACAATATAATGTTATAAAAGTTCTCCAGGGAGGAGGGAGAAGGACAGTGCTGGGGCTTACCACGGCGGCAATCAACAAAACGGGGAGGAAGGGGTCAAATCAAAATCACCCGTGACACTGCACACCAAACAAAACGGACACGTGAAGAACACCACCACCAGTGATTGGGTTTGCCGCCTCGAGCCCACAGCACCTGTCCGGCACAAGAGAAACAGTTACAAATCAGTAAGATTATAAAACTTGGTTGGAGATGAATAAACAAAAGGAAAACAACTAAAATAAACCAAATCTAAATAACCGTAAACAACAAAGACTTGAGTAAACTAATTCAACCAAACGTTAACAAAAGAAAATAAACAAAATCACACAATAACAAAATACTATGACTGTACTCAAAACATGAGATGCACAAAACAGCTAATCACAAGAAATCAACTAAACAATAAGTGTCCTTGCAATTCCGCGACCTCAAAACGGCCCTGGTGACAGTCCAACACGGAGTAGTCAGGGCCTGTCAATTATATGACGCCACAGCTCGGTGCGAGAGCTCGCCGAGCCAAAACAGCAGGGGGGGGTGGAGAATGATAGGGGGGGGGGGGGGGGGGGAAATGATGGGGGGGGGGGGGGAATGATGACCAGAGGTGGGGAGAGTGGTTACGGCGTCCCAACTTTTACAGCTAGGCGCTGCCACAGAGCCCACCAGGAAGGGAGAATGTTTATGGCATCCCTGGAAAGAGGTTTAAAATGACTGGTGAATAGCCTACTTAAGTTTATTGAATTAAAAGTTATCTATGGGGAAATTCATACATACCAGCCTGTGCGGCCAGTTGCAGCCACAGAGCCCACAGGGAAGGGAGAGAGAGACCCAACAATCCCACGGCCAAATCCCACTGTGACATGAATAACAGTCAGTACACCAGAGGAACCAAGCTGAAGGTGAGAATACGGCAGACAACGGCAACTCACCAATAGTTGCAACACTGCAAGACCGGGAACCTCCGGAGGAGCCAATCCTCCTCAAACGCACCGGGCGTCAGCTGCGCTAACAGCCCGTCCACACTACAGCGTCTGCAGCGTCGACAGCTTCAATCTGCCCATTCACTTTGAATGGGGTGACGTCACGTTGCCGCTTTTTTTCGCTGAACTGGGTAGCAGAGCGGTCCGTCTCCGGCGTCTCAGGCGTCAGAAGTTGAACAATGTTCAACTTCTGACGCCGGAGACGCCGGAGTAGCCAGCGCCAGCCAATCAAATCCCGTTTCGGAAAATCTGACAGATCAAGCCGTAGCCAATCAAACCGCGTCTAAGCTGGGAGAGATATCCCACCGTTCATTTCTATATTTCAAAAAAAGATGGAGGAGAAACTAATTATCGCCGTAGCAAATCACCCGGTGTTGTATGAGCAGACCCTCTTCACCTACCGGGATACAAACCGGAGGAACCAGGCATGGAGGGAGGTGGCAGAGACAGTGGGTAAAACTGGTAGGTTTTCGCCTGTTTGGGGAGTTTATATATATATATATATTGCTCCCATAAAATCCCCGGGGGTTTTTGCTTTGTATGTCGGGGGCGGGAGATTCATGTGATTGGTTGTTGGTCGTGTTGCTTGAATAACATCCCCAAGCTTCAGACACGCCCAGCTCCAAGCTTTTTTTGAAGCTGTAGTGTGGACGCTCCGTAAGACAGAGTGTCGGGTCGGGTGTCACTCGTGCTCATGAATAAATGACAGAATGCAAGATGTTTTACCTGTCTGGTAGAGAGTGTGATGCGCGAGCTGCCACGCCAAACAATCCACGCGGCCACAAAGGAGAAGCGGAGGGGGAGGGAGCAGATTTGTCTCCTCCACTTAAATAGCAGGTGCGCAAAATAGCAGGTGCGCTGGCATGGTGCCAAGCAGCGTCACAGAGGGAGGAGACGTGACGTCCGGTCACACATGCAATTGAAAAAAACCCGACATTACTCATTCTGGCAGGCTATTCAGTACTAAATGTGTCAGAGAGGAATGGGAGACATCCCTCACATAAAAACGAATAAAAGAACAGGGTGAAGACCAAGATGCAGCAATGCAAATGTCTTCCACTGTCATTCCTCCGTGCAACGCCGTAGAAGTTGATATTCTCCTGGTGCTGTGCGCTTTAATGTTTTCCGGGGGATCCAACCCAGAGGAAACATACGCCTGTGACACAGCCTCACACAGCCAGTGTGACAGGCGCTGTGCAGACAGAGGCTGCCCTAATGAGCACTCTCTGTAATGCACAAACAGACGCTGGGATTTGCGTAAAGCAGCCGTGCGTGCAACATAGCATGCCAGCGCGCGCACGGGACAGAGGAGATGAGATGTGGCTTCCTCCTCTGATGTGTGAGGAGGAAGAAAGAAGCCATCCAAGGTTATCACTCTCGATCTAAACGAGCTTTGGCATAAAAGCCGGGTTCGGGCGCAACACCGCTGAGCTGCCATCTCCTTGGATCTGGAGACATGACGGAGCCACAGAGAGAGCAGTCAAATCACTCACCCTTTTAGCTGATGTCAGAGCCAAGAGCAGAGCTACTTTGGCTGACAGAAACTTCAGGGGAACCTATTGAGGCGCTAAAGCGCGTGATACCGGTCTGAGAGTCTCTGTACTCCTCGTAGGAAACGTTTTGTCAGAGGGTGACTAAACATCGTGCTGATCTCAAAACCTAAATGGCATGAAGAAATGGCAGCCGCATATGTTTTTATCGTGCTTTAGGCCAAATTCCTGTCCAGCAACAGCTGGAGGAATGACAGCACGTGAGGCAGGGGACACGCAACGGGGTCCAAGCCTTTCCCTACACACCAACGCGGCTCTAGATCCCTGAATAGTACTCACAACATCTTGAGAGAGGCCGAGCCCCTCTAAGTGTTCCCGTTCAGGGGCCATGCCCACAAACGTTGGCCTAACACTGGGTGACCGCTGATTGCTCCCTCCGCCTGGGAGAGAGCATCCCCCCGCCACGGAATTTCCCACGGTCTCCCTGACAGCATCCGCTGTATGCAGGGAAACCAGGACGCTCCCATGCGCTCCGGGGCTATTAAGACCGCTATCAGTCGCTCCTCCTGCACTCGGTCCAGGAACCGAGGGATCAGAGGGACTGGTGGGAAAGTGTACAGTAACACCCTGGGCCAAGGTCTGTGTGCGAACGCGTCCACCCCCAGAGGGGGGTGATCCTGCCTTCTCAGGGAGAACCAGAGAGCACATTGCGCGTTCCCGCGTGCAGCAAACAGATCCACCTCCGCTCTCCCGAACCTGCTCCACACTTGGGAGACCCTAAAGGGCTGTGAAGGGGTCTCCACACGCTGCATTATACACCGACTCTCATCCTGTCTCTGTTTAGGAGCGGCGCCAGGGGGGAGCTAGGGGGTGCTGAAGCACACCCCAGGATTGCCAAAGCACCCCCTAAGCACCCCCAAGAAATATGTGGGTTTTTTTTTTTTAGAAGATTATTATTATTATTTTTATTAAATTAAATTAGAAATATTAATGATTACATCAATGCATATGTGAAACAAACACATTTTTGACCAAAAACATAAAGCCAACACAGGTGATATGATTAGGCCAATGGCCAGCACCCATTCGATTTTTGACCTACCCATAGGCTAAATTACTTTGTGACACTTGAGTGACTTCCTGTTAGCTAGAGCGCCAAATGATTTGCTAACAGCAAAGTGAAAAATTTATCGTTTTTTAGTCCTTAAACGTCCACGTGTGGACACTCAATCAAAACCACCTGAAAGCGAGAGGGATTCTGCACATAATAGGCCTCGTGAGTACAAGTAGCTTACTTCTGGGTCTCAGTGTGTCATTCAAGCCCTGCTCTGTGTGTGTGTGTGTGTGTGTGTGTGTGTGTGTGTGTGTGTGTGTGTGTGTGTGTGTGTGTGTGTATGTGTGTGTGTGTGTGTGTGTGTGTGTGTGTGTGTGTGTGTGTGTGTGTGTGTGTGTGTGTGTGTGTGTGTGTGTGTGTGTGTGTGTGTGTGTGTGTGTGTGTGTGTGTGTGTGTGTGTGTGTGTGTGTGTGTGTGTGTGTGTGTGGCACGAGCCATTTTGTGTGCGTGTGTGCGCGAGCGAGCGAGAGAGCTCGCCTCGCCCACCAGTGGGTATCTACCGGAGATCGTTGTGGTTAGCATCTGGTGCTAGCTAGCCAAGCTAATGGATATAAGGAGCTTTTTCAACAACAAGGTGGAGGGAGAACTCTCTCCTGTCAGACGGAGAGTCTCAGGTAACCTCAACTCAGGTGTGTTTGTTTGTTTTAAAAGGGTGATTTGTAAAATATCTATAAAGAAATAGAAAATCTGTTTACAGTTCTTCCGTATGGGTGTTGAGAGATGTATCCATAGATCTCTTAATGTTGCTCTCAAAGTGCACCAGATTGATGCTTTTAACTTAAATATTTAACAAAAAATCTTCCCGGGGGAGCTAGCCCCCGGACCCCCCTAGAGGAGGTGAGGACCCTCCTAGAGGAGGTGAGGTCCGCTCCCCACCCTAAATGTTTGAGCACCCTCTATGAAACGTCAAGCTACCCCACAGCACCCCCTAGAGAAAATCTCTGGCGCCGCCACTGTTTAGGAGAAGGCTCATAAACAGGACCCTGAGGCAGGTTTACGCTCCAACTCGCGGAGGTGTGTGCAGCAAGGGCGCCGGAAGCGGGGGGGCCATTGGCCCCCCCACTTTTCAGCCCTGCCCCACATTTTTGCAGCAGCAGATTTTTTTTTTTTTTTTTTTCTTTTCAGTCTTTATTTCGAACAGATTAAAAAATAACAAATAAAAAATAACAAATGTGAAAAACAGAATACTGTATTGTTATAATACAGTATTTATCCACATTCATGGTAATATTTGTATATTCAACAAAAAAAACAAAAAAAGTCTTCATATTAATAATAATAATAAATCATATGTGTCCGAAAGGGAGTAGGAGGAAGCAAATGCTTATTAATTCCCACCCCTTACTTGATCAATGATTGTCCTTTAAATCATTATGCAAGTTATTCCTACTTAGATTTACATTTATACATATACAATAATTTCTCGTCTTCAATCACCTTTCTTCATTCTCATATTTTTCCAAAAAAGTGTTTCTGTACATCCTTTTAAACTGAATTATGCTTGTGCTTTGTTTTAACTCCTGCTCCAAACCATTCCATAAAATCACCCCACAGATTGTTAAACTCATACTTCTCAGAGTTTTTCTGACCTTGAGTTGTTTAAAATGTAGATTTCCTCTCAAATGATACCCACCCTCTCTGTCTATGAACAATGTTTATAATTTCCTAGGAAGTAGATTATGTCTGGCTCTGTACATGATTTGTGCCGTTTTAAATTTAACCAGATCAATGAACTTCAATATGTGTGACTTCAAAAATAATACATTAGTGTGTTCAAGATATCCAACATTATTGATAACTCTTATAGCCCTTTTTTGTAATGTGCATAACGGCTGTAGGTTGGTTTTGTACGTGTTTCCCCAAATCTCCACACAGTAAATCAGATATGGCAATATGAGTGTGTTATATAGAGTATACAATGAGTTATAGTCCAGAATGTATCTGGCTTTTCCCAATATTGCGATAGTTTTAGCCAGTTTTGCTTTTACATGAGTGATATGAGGTTTCCAGCTGATTTTGTGGTCTAAAACCACACCAAGCAACTTCATTTCATATACTCTTTCTATGTGTATGTTATCTAGTATTAATTGTATCTGTGGATTTGTTTTATGTTTTCAACAAATTCAACAAATTGTTGTCTGTTGCTTAAATAATCTCTCACCCAGTTTAATCCCACCCCTCTGATGCCATACCGTTCCAGTTTTATCAGTAAAATATTGTGATGGTGTCAAATGCTTTTTGTAAGTCTATAAATATTCCCACTGCTTGTTTTTTATTGTCCATGCAGTTTGCTATTTCCTCACTTAATTCCATTAGTGCCATAGATGTTGATCTATCTTTCCTGAATCCATATTGACTGTCGTCCAAAACCTGATGTGTTTCCATGAAACTGTGCCGCGGAAAACTGTACAAATCCCGTTTCAATAATTCCCCTCTACTCTAAAGTCGCATCTAAAACGTGATCTGATCTAGCTGTGTATATTTTGTTATTTTTGATTGTTATATTCAATCTCACTAGCTACAGGCATGTTTGAAGCTTGTGAAGGGAAGATGACAGCTCTCGCCACTCTGCTGTTCCTCAGCGCCGCCCCCCTCCCTCCCGCTGAAATTATGAATGTAAGGTGTATAGTAATCATAGATAACACTGCAGGGTCTGTTACAGTTTGTTTTTATCTGATTTCAAATAAGCAAAGTCTTGGGTTTCAGAATATTAAACTTGTTTCGGTAAATTCAGATGATAAATAGGCCTACAACTTTGAAGCTTGTGACGGCATAATTACAAGCGGAGAACGGAGTAGCTTAACGTCACAGCAGGCATAACAACAGCCGGTGTTTCTCGTGAGTGCAGTAATCCAAATGAAAATATCTTTCCTCCGTAGTATTTTGATCATTTGCTCCGCTAATAATCAATCATGATGATTGATGATGAGAAATTATGGATTCCAGAGAAGAGAAAACTTTAAAGGCCTTTTTCTCAAAATGATGACTCTGTAACAGTCATTATATAATGTGACATATTTTGCTTAATATTTGGAGTACAAAAACAATCCTGATATCATTAGAAAGCTAGGAATCAAAATATGTCTTCGGGTCAATGCGACTGATTTCGATGGAGCAGGTCACTTTGCATTAGGTAAAATAAAGCAGGCAGACATAACAGGAAGAATATGTACATTTTAACCCAATCAAGTAGGACATTGTCACACCATTCAAATGTATCCATGTAAATTACAACCAATAAAAAAGCTTAGATTTGTTTATTTGTTACGTTGTTTACTTTATTTGTTACGTTGTTCTGTGTGTGTCAGCCGTTAACCTAGAAATAATATATACACTTGCAAACATGTCTAAATGTGACCCGCTCTATCGAAATCAGTCGGAAGTCGCAACGGCTCATTTCAGAATAAACGTGGATTTACGTTAAAAACTATTTTTTCAGGGTTCGGGTGTTTTGTTTGATTTTAAACAAACAAAGTCTTGGCTTTCAGAATATGAAACTTTTATTTCCAAAATCACACGATAAATACATTTTTGAAGCTTGTAAAGGGATGAAGACAGGCACCTCTCACTCGCAATCTGCTCTTCCAGCAGCGTCGCCCCCCTCCCTCCGCTGAAATTATGAATGTAAGAGTATAGTAATCATAGATAACACGGCAGGGTCCGTTACAGTTTGTTTTCATCTGATTTTAATTAAACAAAGTCTTGGCTTTCAGAATATTAAACTTGTTTCGGCAAATTCAGATGATAAATACAACTTTGAAGCTTGTAACGGCATAATTACAAGCGGAGAACGGAGTAACTTAACGTCACAGCAGGCATAACAACAGCCGGTGTTTCTCGTGAGTGTTTTCCCCGGGAAACAAACACAATACACGCAAACGCAAAATTACACAAACACACACACACGTATACACACACACTCGCGAGCTTCCCCTCCAAACAAAAATATCTTCCCTCCGTAGTATTTTGATCATTTGCTCCACTAATAATCAATCAGATCGATGGATTCTAGAGAAGAGGAAACTTTTAAGTCCTTTTTCTCAAAATGATGACTCAGTGACAGTCATTATATAATGTGACATATTTCGCTTAATATTTGGAGTACAAAAACAATCCTGATATCATTAGAAAGCTAGGAATATCCTCTTTCCAACAGTGTATACAACTCAAAATGTGTCTTCGGGTCAATGCGACTGATTTCGATGGAGCAGGTCACAAATACAGTCAATCTAAACTTAAATGTAACAACTGGAAGGTCACATCCCTGACATCCACATCTCCGGAGCCTGGACCTTCATCAATCATAGAAACAGTGAAGCCAGATGAACCCAAAAGCAGCACCTCTGCGGCCGCAGAAACTGTCAAAACCGCCGCCGCCCCCACCGTCGTTGAACCGAAACAGGCTGGTTCCGACTGCATGGAGGTTTGTTGTTGGGACATTGAGGCGGGTAAAGCTGTACAGCTAACTATCGGAAAAAAGGAGACCGCTAGTAGATTATTTGAGCAAAGAGAAGGATACTTCATCGCAGAATGGTACAAAAACAGAGAGTGGTTCATTATTTGCAAAACCACTAAACGATAGTGATAAATTGCGATGTTAACAACCTCATGATAACCTCATATTTTTTTTACTTAGGATCATACCTGTGTTTAGTCTAGAAAAAGGTAAATGTGTGCATTTTATTATAAAGTTGTGTATATTTACAGACTATTGCAAAAACTAAGAAGCTTATAAACATCAGGTTTAAAACTAAAAGAGCTTTACATAAAGTAACCAAAGATGTTTGGAATTTTATTTGAGTTATTCATTTACATTTTTTGTCTAAGAGATGCTGATTTGAAACCGTTGTTACATACAGTTACGCATTTCCTGTTTCTGCCAGAGAGAGGGGAGGCCGTCCCAAAGCTTGCTGCTGTATTTACTCCCTCCATCTGACAGGAGGGAGCCTCATGTGTCACTCCACGGAGTTCACTCCGTCACGGAGGGTGTGTGTGTAGGTGTAGGGCGTGGTTTGGGATTGGGCCATACACACGCACTTTTTTTGGCCCCCCCACTTCTAAAATGAATCCGGCGCGCCTGGTGTGCAGTGCTTTTCACCTCGTGCGTAATAGCCGCGCTAGGCTTAATACGACTGTGTGTAGGCACAACTGAGACAGAGGAAAAACCGCGCTGCTTGTTACCCGAAAGGATAGAAGCGGCCGATTTAAATGTCAAGCCCTGCTGTCTTATAACCGACTGGTTAAATACCGCAGGCTTATACAGCGAGCCTAGCTGTTTGCTAACCGACAGATTAGAAACAGCTGGCTCAAACAGCGAGTCCCTCTGTTTATTAACCGACAGGTTAAAAACAGATGGATTATGCAACAAGTCCTGCTGCCTTTTAATCAATAGATTAATGGCAGCCGGCATGACTAGTGTGGGGGACATGTAAGACACAGTTGCTACAGACACACTGTTGAGATTTGAATCATTTTTATTAATAATTCTCTCTTCCCACATAACCCCCCTAAAGAGTCATCTTCGGTTCTGCTTCCTCGGAGGTTCTCTCGGAGGAGCAGACCAGGAGCGGGGGTTCTTCCTTCCCCTCCGACTCGTCGCCTGCAGATCCTGTCTCTGTGGCGGAGGAGCGGAGGCCCGGGACGGAGCCCCTGCAGCTGCCGAAGGGCGATTCTGACGCCGTTGCTGCTCTCGCCGCTATCCGCGCTGCCCCCGTTGAGACTGTTGCGGGGGCTGCGGGTGCTGTCGTTGCTGTCGCTGCTGTTGCTGAGGACGTTTGTCCTGAAGCCAGCTAGCGTGACGCCTTATGTCGTCTGCCTGCTCTGCTGCAGACTTCATAGTCTCCACCATGGTGTGGAACTGTGGTCCAAATAGTCCGTCCGGACTAATTGGAGCCTCCAGCAGATCCTTTCCTGCACCCTCCAGTATATTCCCCTGCTGTAGCCAGAGATACCGGTGGACCTGTGTCGCCCACGCCGCAATCCGCGCCTGCGAGACTGCGACTGCTGCGCACAGTGTAAGTGCAGTACTGGCCGCCTTACTTATCTCCTCAGCCTCCACTGAGGACATGGTTTTTGACTGCTCGGACATTTCCACCATGGAGTTTGACAGCAACGCTATATTGTTCGCCGCCGCTGACGCCTGAAACGCACATTGGTGCATTCGGTCCGTCTGTCGGGCGACAAACCGATCTTTGGTGGCAGCCAACATGGGTTGCCGTCCGGTAACCGTGCTGGCCTGCCTAGCCCCAAAGAACGCCGTGAGGTTCGGCTCTAGAGGGGGCACGGTCGGGAAACCTACATCCGTGAATCCCACCACTCTCGTGAGGGGCACGTATGTCCCTATCGGAGCCCTCATTGCTCCAGGGTCCGCCGCCGCCCCCTCCTGGTACTTCCTTATGGCCGGGAAGCGTGGCCAGACCGGATCACTCCTGACCCTGTGTACCCGGGAGAACACCCCGGACATATCATCCGGAGGCGAGCTCTCCTGAGCTAGGGGAACGGGGAGATTTCTCCAGGCGGCCGCCTTAGATATAATCTCCGGAAGTTCCAGGAGAATCCCGCCAATCGACGGCAATGCCTTGGTGGCGGAGGTAGGGCTCACGGGATCATACACCGGACCTACACCGGGTCCCCTACCTGTCTCCTCCGTCCGGAGGGGAGAGATAATGGGGGAATCACCCGGTGATCCCTGAATGGAGGGGACGTAGTCGTCCGACTCGTGCCCGCCATTCGGATCCAGGAAGTCAAGGGCTTTGTCCCCGGAGTACTCCTCCTGGACGGGCCAATCGTCCTCGGCAGCCGCAGCAGCGAGAGCGTCCGCTCTCTGCTGTCTGAGGGCCAGCGGGAGACGGGCACAATGCGAGCATGATACCCCGGGAGTGAGAGCAGCGTTCGCATGCTCTATTCCCAGGCAGGACTCACACTGTGAGTGCCTGTCAAAGCTCATAATGTAGCCCGACCCGCATACGAGGCAATCCCTGACGCAACCTGGACTTTCCTGCCCAGTCTCCATCTTACCAGAAAAACTAAGCTTTTTAGGAGGAATGTTTGCTTTTCAGTAAGTAGCTCTTAAAATAACTTGTTTTGCCTGTCAATGCTTCTGCAACGGAGTGCTGAAGAAAAGTAGGAGTGGATTGTAAGGCCTACTTCCTATTTATACGGAAGTGAGCCTGGAGGTGGGGCCCACGTCATAGGTGGGCGGGGAATAAGTCTGTCAGTGCTGCACACGTGCAGTGGGGATTACCCAATAGCGATAGCCTTAGAGGGCGAAGCCTTATACGATATAAAACATGACAAGGAGACAAGCAAAACACCCACTACCAGACACACAAAACTAAAAGTGTGACACAACACAAGAATCGTGACATTCATACTAAATCAGTTGTCCCTCCCCCTGGTGCCAGGACCAACAGATCCATCTTTAGGCTCAGCAGCCCTGACCCCCCATAATGCTGAACCTGAACCAGCTTTTCTCCCAACTGAAGGAGGTGAGCAGCATTGTGTTGATTTACACTTAACATATCTGAAGGGAGAATGGAATACAATATATATCAAAACAAAAAGCTAACATCTAATTTCAATTATACATTTCATTCATGTTGAGAATGTTCCATTCAAAAATGTTATTATTAAAAATGTATTTACACCATACAAGATGGCTATTGAGATATATTGTCAGGAATGTTAGTGTTATATATAATGCTGTCAAAATTATCGCGTTAACGGCGGTAATTATTTTTTTTCATTAATTGCGTTAAAATATTTAACGCATTTAACGCATGTGCAGAATGGCCCGCCCCATACGTGCCACCAGTGGCAGCGCCAGGGTATGGCTGGGGTAGGCTACACCCATACCAAGAAATGGCTTAGCCCCACCATGAACAATGATGTTAAAGTAAGCAAAATAAAGCCTGCCAACTCGCGCGGAGTAAATTGCACAGACAGCAGTTAGTCAGATTGATTTCAGTAGCCACGGTTTTGAAAACTTTTGTCACGTAGTGATCGTCTTCTCAATAGAACATCTTTGATAACGGCGTGGTGTTGTACTTGTGAAGCTTTTCCAGAAGGCGGTTAGATCACCGGACGACAGAGTCGGTCTCCGTGTGCACAGACAGGGCTGCTGTTAACGTCGGTCTGTACAACGGAATTGTGCCAAAACTACGCCAACCGGCTGCGGAGGGAGACTCCCCCCCTTCACTGGAGAACTGCGCTAAAACAGCTGATCACAACGTTCACACTCTGTGGTCACGAAGTACTCCACTAGCCCCCCCCCCTCTGTCGACTTTCCTGAAGTACTCCCCCGTTGATAGAAATCAACACGTAATGAATTAAGACCCCACGGTTTGATGATTGATAGGTGTGTGGGTTGTCTTTCATTTTGACACGCAGAAAATGTTATAATAAACATAGATACTGTATGTTAAATGGATATATCCGCCTTCTTTCATTCATCTTTCCATTCCCACAACAATATACATAAATAAATGGCATATTTTGGAAAATAGTTCGAATGGTGATTAATCATGATTAATTATTTTTTAAGCTGTGATTAATCTGATTAAAAATTGTAATCGTTTGACAGCCCTAGTTATATCAAATAGTGAATTATACTGCAGCAGAATGTTCCACGTCTGCACACATGGCCGTATCCACCATTGAGGTCACCGAGGTCCGGACCTCGGTAATATTTTTCGAGCTGTGTAACAAAACTTGTGAAATAATTGCACTAAACGGGATTCTTTGTAGTACTTCCATTTACTGACGATGGGGGCGCTGCATAACTACGTAGCCTCGATTAAAGCAAACAGAAGAAGACGACATGTATCAACAAACCACCGCAGCTCGGACTTGAACAGGAGCAGCGGAGGAGTGATGAGGTATCTAGAGATCTGAGTCCAGCGGGCTGCTTGTGTTTCTGTTCCTCAGAGGACATCATATGACCAGCAGATCCTGTGTGAACGCTCTACGTTAGTCAGTGGACGTCCGACAACATGCACACTAACTTATATTGCAGCTATAGGCTATACTTTAATTTAAATTGCGTGAATAAACTAGCTAGAGAGCTAAAGTTAATTACATTCATCCAATGTAAGAAGGATTATCTTTTAACAAACGTTGTAATGTTTTTCTTTCATTTCAATTTGAGTAAAACATTGGAGATATAACATTGTATTGTTTTCTTTTTACACTGACTCAGATATAATGAAAAGACTACGTCAGTCGAAGCTCAGCTTTGGTAAGGAAGAGACAGGACAGGCAGAGAGAGAAAGAGATGGAAGTCAGGGAGGAACTGCAGGGACAGTCTCACAAAAATAATGTAGGCTTAATAAGCCCATCTATTTATCTATATATAACAATAGTCTTCATTTACAATATAGACAATAGGCATAATTGTAAAAAAAAAAAAAGGTGCAGTTATGTCATAACATACCATTTTATAAAACACAATTTGCTTACATCTTTGTTCTCTTTTGAGAATCAAACAAAACAGATTTAAATAAAACAAAAAGTGCAAACAAACAAGTGAAATGAACTAAATTGCTGAATTGCTTTTAATTCACTGGCAGGAGCGACAAGTGAGGAGGAGCAAAAAGTGAGCAACGAGGGAGAGATTGAACAAAGAGAGAGAGAAGAGGACAGAGAGAGTAATGAACAGGAAGAAGACAGAGAGACTAAAGACGATGGAAGAGAGGCTGCAGGTTATGGAAAGGAGAGAGACATGGAAAATGAATGTTGACAATGTTTTGTGATCATTTTAGCCTCTTCTGCATGTCCAGATCATTAATAGTAACAATCAACTGATTCTCATGCATTACACTTCCAAAAATAATTGATGTGTCAGCCCACTGACATGGTTTGAAATCAATATATTATCCAATGTGTGACCCCCCACAGGACTTAAAAAGCACCTAACTAGATCATGAAAATCCCAAAAATCTCGGGGTATCCCCGAACCCCCCAAACATGTTTGGACCTCGGTATTTAGGAAATCCTGGATACGGCCCTGTCTGCACAGTGTTATATTTTCACAGCTGTAGGAGCCATGAAACGTGTTTAGTAATCCTTTATGTTTATTTGTTTGATCACTATTGATTGGTTGGCTTGGGTCACATGGATATGGGCGGCACTCATTATAATTCTGTTCACCTGCGTGAGGTGTGTGTGTGTGGAAGAGAGGGTGACACAGGGCCGTTGTACTTTTTTGTTGACCGCAAGATTTACGATTGCTTTGATTATTATAACAATGTATATGTCTGATCACCGAGTTTTTTGTCATTAAACTACAATACTATGAAACAGAGCTTTTGATCTCAGCAAGTACTTTTTTAGCGTGTCATACAACATCAAACAGGGCCGGCCTCAGCCTCTCAGCGAGTTTGTTTGTTTCCTGCTGTCGCTATAACAGCTCACTGTCAGTACATATTGTGCAGTTAGTATTGGACTACAAGATAGATGCAAGCCTGTACAGGTAGAGTAATTTAAAGCATAAATGAGTCGGTTGGGTTCTGGAGGTGTGGTTACAGCATTGTGCTTGGTTGGCATGGCCTGTGCCTGGTGGTGGGGCCCAATGTGATATATTTTCACAGGGCCCAAAATCCCTGGTGGCGCCCCTGGTTGTGTGAGTGTATGTTCCAGGGGGCAGGACCTATAAACACATTTACTACCCAACAGGGGCGGATCTACCGGGGTGGCATGGGGTGGCAACTGCCACCCTAAACAATAGCCTTGCCACCCCAGCTGCCACCCCAGTTGGCATCTTTGTTTTGAAAGAAAAGTTGTGGCTCATCGGACATTTATGAGAGAAAATCTCTAATGTCCGAGTGCAAGTGAATGCAGCACAAGACGCGAGTCTTGTAACCCCTCCCCCGTCCCTGGCGCGAGAGTGGAAATATGATTGGTGGCGAATTCACTTGAACGGGGGACGGCGCAAAACGAGAAGCCTTTCGGACCCAAGTAGACGGAAGAAATGAGGTAGTTGCGGTCTACAATGACAGAGAAAAGACTGTGAAGTTTGGCTGCACTCAGCATTGAATCAAAACGCACTAAAGCTTTAGATCTTAATAAGTTTGTGAGGCGTTTTGCTGAACATTATGGTAATCGCCGCATTCAGCTGTAATAGGCATGCCAACTTCATGCTCTGCTCACGGATGACTCGATGAGCATAAACAACTGTTAAGATGATGACATTGTATGCGTGTATATCTTTTTTTATTTGTGGAGGTCTGCCCCCAAAAAACTGTTTTAAGTCCTGAGAAAGTAAAATAAGACGGTGTGTAAAACTACATTGCCCAGACAAAAAAAAGTAACCACTTTGATTTAACTAGGCCAGTAGGTAAGAACTTTCCACTGGACAATAATTTACTGCAGCGATGTATATGTTTTAGCTGAATACACGTTTTTTTAACCCTAACTGATGCAGTTAGTCACTTCTTTAATGTTTGTTCTTTCTGATGTAAAGTCAAGGTTGTAACTGTATATCAATAATGATATAATTACTTGTTTTTCAAATTTGAAGGAGGGTGAGCAAGCATCTTGATGAACATTCATCATTAACTCCTCCAAAAAATATAGTTTATTCAATAATAAGTGAATATGTGAATCATAACAGTTCTTCACTATATCTGTAAAGCGTCTTTGAGCACCTGTAAAAACGCTAACAAATTAAATCTATTATTATTATTATTATTATTATTTATTAACAGTGATTGACAGCTGATAGGAATACTATGATTGTTAATAGTATCATATTCATTCAGACAAACATCGATGAGACAGTTAATTAATATACTTATTGCAGCAGTCTTCATATATTTGGTACCCCTGCTGGTCTAAGAGTGAAACCAACTCATTCAGTTAAAATTCATTAAATTACGTCTGCCACCTTATATATGCATATGTAAGGCTTTACTGATGTGCCACAATAATATCACCTATGCCATTGAGTTAAAATATTAATATTGTGCCTTTCCAAGTTAATATTGATTGTAGGGGTGTAACGGTTCACAAACATTTCGGTTCGGTACGTACCTCGGTTCTTAGGTCACGGTTCGGTTCGGTACGTTTTCGGTACAGCAGAAAAAATTATCACAAAACATTAAATATATATTTGTTAATTATTATTAAACTGTGAATAATGTATTCAAATAAATACAAAATATAATAAAATAAACATTAAGGTGCAGCATTTCGATGAACTGAAATAATCTGTATTTGAACTTTACTGTACTAGTACTCACAAAACATAAACTATTAGTTTTGGGTTTTTAATTATTATTAAACTGTGAATATTCACTTAAATAAATACAAAATATAATAAAATAAACATTAAGGTGCAGCATTTCGATGAACTGAAATAATCTGTATTTGAACTGTACTGTACTAGTACCTAAGCAGCCAGTTTGACATTAGGACTTGCTTGTCATTGTATTTTCATGTTTTTTTAAAGAGAAATGAACTTGTCCACATTGCTTGCCGAAAGGGCAGATCTGCTGGCACTAATAATGTCTCCTGCTGTGGAGAACACCCTCGCTAGGGACAGAGGTAGCAGATACAGCCAGGTAGCGCTTTGCTAACATGGCAACATAAGGATATTTGGCGTTTTTATTAGCTTTGGCTCGGTCTGAACTTTTTGCGAGTGGTGGAGGCTTAAATGCTAGTGGGAGTTGGGTTTGCACTTCAGTCTTTTTTCTTTTGGTACCGGTGATATTCACGTTCGGGTGATGCCTTTTCATATGAGTGCAAGTTTGATTTATTGCCAGCCGCGTAACCAATTTTAGTTGAACAATGCCGACAAACAGCTTTGGTTCGGTCCACCTGTCTTTGTCCGTCATCCTTGTACGTAACTGCGAAACCAAAATGTTCCCAAACCGGAGACTTCAATGATGCTGGAGGATTTTCAGCTCAACTTTATCTGCATTCGCCATTTCGACAGTTGCTCAAATTACTGACTACATTTGAACGCATCCCTGTGACCAGCTCTCATAGTATGCCTCTCGTCCAATGAAATGACTTGGTCGCTCTATGATATATACCTGAGATTACTTCCAGAAAGTTGTTCATGTTCTCAATTTTTTACGTTTAACGCTATATTCGTGTGGTACACACGTGTACCAAACCGAAGGGCCCGTACCGAATAATTTCAGTACGGGTACGTGTACCGTTACACCCCTAATTGATTGATATGATTGCGATTTAAATCAGCATATACTTCTGCCAGGGGATGCCACCCCTCAAAATCTCCTGCCACCCTCTTGCCACCCCATGAATATTTGTCTAGATCCGCCCCTGCTACCCAATAGCATTGTGAGGCTGAACAAAAGGATCTTTTGACTATGTAAATATAGTCTTTTAAAAAAACAAAAACATTTACTGACTTTTTTGGATAGCTTAAAGTAATGTTGTACAATTACAACCGGGGGCCTAACAGGGTTGATCACTGGTTCCATCCTGGCCACCCCACTGAAAATGTCCTGGCTCGGCCACTGATAAACATATGCATAATGCTGCGCTATACTTTGTGGCCACATGCCTTTGCCAAGCAACGCTTATTGTTTAGGTCCTTTGATAAGCAGGCAGTCAACTAGAACTAGTTAGATCTGATAGATTTGGACATAAACGCGAGAGAGAGATCAAATCAGCGGCTGCTGACGGAGAACACGCAGCTCTTCCGGATCACAGCTCCGCCGCTGTGACGGACCGTTGAGCGGAGCAAAATACACTAAGAGTTAGACCTAACACACTTCGTTAGTTTATCTACTCTGGAACTAGCTAAACTAGTTATAAATATATGTATTCTTTACTGTCGGGTCACTTATTACAGGTTCAGCGAGCTGCACGAGACTGACGGGTTGTCAGGAGAGGGAGAGGAAAAGAGAGCACCCCGTTTATTTTTCCAATTTTATTATCCAGAATTATTGTAAACCTTTGAATAAAGTAGTTCATCTACTATTAGTAGTTTGTTTAAATGCATTACTTATGTTGTTTTTTTTCATTAACATAAAATAATTTCACGTACCCTCTGCAGTACTCCAACGTACCCCTAGGGGTCCACGTACCCCCATTTGAGAACCACTGCAGTATAGAGGGATATGAGGGATGTCTAAAATCAGAGCCGGCCCGACCCATTAAGCGACATAAGCGGCCGCTTAGGGCCCCGCAGCCACTAAGGGCCCCCTAGCAAAAAATGAAAAAAATAATAATCTCAGTAGGCTACACCGTCACCGTGATAAATATGTTTAATTAATGTTGTTAATATGCCTAGATTGCCTACTCTCAAAGTCATGTATTATATTATTGAGTCAATAATATAATACATTAACCGTGCTTTACCTGAACCTCATCATGACACTAGAGAGGACGTTAGGATTGTAATTTCCCGTGTTCAGTGAATGCAACAGAGGCAAGACACCAGACCAATCAGAGAGTTGAATGGAAATAAACATCTGTCTTATTGGCTGACAGGTACCTATCCTGTGAGCTGTAACAATGTTTAAACTGTCAGTCTCAATATGCTTTGATGGGGTGGAAGATTAAAGCCACCTATAACTGAATAGCCCTTGACCTGAACGAACTCCTTAGGCTCTTAGGAGTAAAGGAGGGGTTCGGTCTGAGTGTCGCCCCGCTACGGTCACCCCGGATCAAAAGCTTGGATGCACCGACAGAGCGGTCAGCTCGGACACTCTTTTGGCCGAAGTCAAGGCAAGTAGTCTTCCATGACAGTGCTTTCAGGGAGGAGAGCTCCAGAGGCTCAAATGGTTCTGTGACCAGAGCCTCGAGCACCAACGGCAGGTCCCACTGTGGGGCGGAGGCGTGCACTACTGGGCGCTGCCTCCTGACCCCCTGCAAAAACCGCGACATAAGCGGCTGACTGAAGACTGACCTGCCTCCAAATCCCTCATGGCACGACGAAATGGCTGCTGCATACACCTTAATTGTGGAATGAGCCAGCCCGCTGTCCACCAGCATCTGTAAGTAGGTAAGAATAGAGCCCAGCGTGCATGACAGAGGCTCTAGACTCCTTCCTTCACACCATCGCCGGAATCCCGCCCACTTTGGCCTGTAACAGGCTGTGGTGGATTCTGCTCCTGCTGCTTGGATAGTCTGAATAACGTTGTCAGACAGCCCTACCTGTCTCAGCCTGTCCCTCTCAGGAGCCAAGCCTGGAGAGGTTGGCCCAGAGTGGGTAACGCCCCTATTGCCCCTGCTTCCTGAGACAGCGCTCCCCAGACCTGAGGAATAGCCCAGGGCTGGCCCACCATCATCTGTGTTACCCCGCGTACCACGGCGCCAGGCGGCGATCTGGGGCCACTAGGATGACTGACAGCTGCTCCCGCCTCACCCTATCCACAAGGGGGGGGATAAGGTGCAGCGGTGGAAAGGCGTAAAGCAGCTTCCTTGGCCATGGCTCGTGTGCAAATGCGTCCACCCCAAGGGCGGATTGTCCCACCGGGCCAGGGAGAACCACAGGGCACAGTGGCTGTTGCGCCGATTGGCGAACAGGTCCACCTCTGCTCTCCGGAACTGAGTCCAGAACTGCTTCACAACCTCCGGGTGAAGCCTCCACTCGTCTGGCAGGGGTCCGCCTCTTGACATGAGGTCGGCCCCCCCGTTCTCCCGTCCCGGGATGTGCAGGGCCCTTAGAGACAACACAATCTGTGAAACCCACAACCACAGGTTCTCCGCCGCGGTCAACAAGGCTATTGAGCGGACTCCGCCTTGCCTGTTGATGTACGCCACTGTGGTGCGGTTGTCGCTCCTCACTAGCACATGTTTGCCCTGTATTAAGGGTTTGAAGTGCTGTAGGACCAGCATCACTGCTTGCAGCTCCAGGAGGTTGCTGTGCCGAGCCTCTGTCAGAGGCCAGCAGCCACCTACAGCTCTCTCTAGGCACGTGCCCCCCCATCCTGTCACTGAAGCGTCTGTAAAGACTGTGATATAGGAGGTCACTTGCCCCAGTGGAGCTTGTTGGAGATTAAAAGGGATATCTGATCCGCTTTTCAAATCTCCGCGCGTCCCTATCAAGCTGGTTAATACAGGAAGGAATCCAGAGCTACCAAATAACCGTTACTTTAATGATAATATGACAATACAATACAATCAATACAGTACAAATTCAACACAGTTAATCCCTGGGATCCCGAATTTACCTGCACGTGAGCCAGCCAGAGGAAAGAGGCTGAACACCGCGTGTGTTTCTGTATTTATACTCTTTAACAATGGGAGGAGTTATCAGATCCTCCCATTTGGACACCCTTGATTGGCAGCCCCAAATATCACTAACACCTCAAATCTTAGGTTTCCCCAATCACTGTGGCAAGATCTAAGGTGAATGCAAATCAAAACATGCTCTCACCTTCCCCCCCATCTTCCTTTGTCCTCAAAAACACATGTCAAAAGGCCCCAAATCCAGCTCACAGTTTTACCCAAATTATTCTCATTTTAAGCTTATCCATAGTTTGCTAACATGAATAAATACAAATATAACTCTACAAATCCCCCTTTTTATCTCCTTCTCCAGAGATAAACTTATACAAGGCATTTTGAAATATACCCACTGTCATTCTTTTCTACTGTGTCCGTCCCTCAAACATTGTATAAATCCATCCGAAGCTGGTATTTAGAGTACTTGAAACCTTCATGGAGACAGAACACCACTTTCCATGGCAGTGAAGGAACCATGAGGGGGTAGCTGAGTGCTAGAATCATCAGCAGCCCCCCCCCCCCCCCCCCCCCCCTGATACTGATACTGATACTGCTTTTACCTGTCAGTGCTTAGATATTATCACGCTGAAAAAATGAATACAGAATTCCAACAAACTGTCATCAAATGTCTTTCTATTATAAATTTAGATGAAATGTATATCCCCATAATGACCTAAATACTAAAGTCTATGGCTTTTTACTTCTTTACCAGGCTTTACATGATGTTGTCTAAATTAAATTCTGTCTCAATACATTACTATGTTTTAGCTTTAACTGTAATATGTTCTTTCTACATTTCAAACCTCAGTTGCTCTAATGTCTGTTAAAATATTACAAAATTGTTTCATTATCACAGGTCAACTTCTTCGGTTTCACAGTAGCCCCTTGGCCACTACTTCTTTGTTACCTGCTATAATTCAAATCAATATTTAGAAACATCTCAACCTTCATCAAACAGTATCTTATCCCCAGATATGGAGCAGGTTAATTACATTCAATGCTCAGTTTGAACATCTGGGTTGGGGCGGAAGGTTTCCGTCAATCCTTAAAAGAACAATTTAAATTGTGAATTTTACAGCCATGTTGACATTATACATTATACTCACTCCCCCTTTTTACACATGAAATCATGTGTAACAAAACCCTGTAATGGGAGGGGAACAAAAACTGTCAGGTAATTGGTTAGGGACATAACGAACATTATTTTCAATTTGACATCATTATCATTATTTCCACAGTGAACACTTCAGTGAAAAGAAGTGTTCCTCTCTGTCCTTCAGGCCTAAAAGAAACAGAATCTTCAGATTTTAGTTTTACATTTGCAAACCACCAACTCATGTGAGAGTAAAATATCACATGTGTGGTTTCCCCTTTTTGTGGAATTTTTAGGAAACCTCTCGTTTCCCTTGGAGCTCCAAAATAATATGTTAGTCCAAAAACATGCTTGGTTAGTTATTGTTTTAGAATCATGCAGTTACACTGATCACATGCCGGCATACATTCACACTCACACTGTCTGGTTGTCATGTCAAGTTTGGTCAGGTTCACCCCAGAGTCAGTCATCCACAGTGCCTTGTCATGTTACACTGTCGGTCAGGGTCAAAGGTCAGTTGGTCTCCGTGTTTTTTGGCCATGTGTCGTGCTCTGCAGAGACTTTGACATTTCAGCCTAGGCCAGTATCCTTTGTCTACAAAAATATGTCACGATTTCAACTATGATTTTCAAGATGATTCTCACTTTTCATTGGGACTTCTGCCTCCCACCTTTCCTGAAACTTGGTACAAAACTCACTTCCTTCGAGTACTACTACTACTGCAATCCATTTACACCTAATTAGTATTAAAATGTCTAATGATCTATTTCAGAAACTTGTGTACAATAACTATTATCATGAGTCAAAACATTACTAGGATCTGTGTCGCTCTGCATTTCATAGCTCATTATAATTCTGGTCTACTTAAAAAACAATGATAAACTCTTTAGCAGTGTGTGGAACCTTGGGTGTCCGAACATGCAACAATTACTCCCTCCTTTATCAAGGATTTAAAACCGAAGTCGTTTTATATTTCCATCTTAAAGCCCTCCTATGGTAATAACTATGCCACAATGGTGAAATCAACACTCTAGATTGGAATTTTATATGTGGCTTGGCACCAGCTATTAATACAAATAAAGATTTGTCCTATAGAGTGGTTCCTAAAACTATCCTTTTAATGGTGATCAATATTGTAACCAATGAGATCGCTACTTTATTCACACGTGAATAAAAATCTCTTAAAGAATGATTTGTTAACATGATGAAAATATTGAAGAATATGGTTCTACTCTGTCAGTGTGTTTTAGGATGATTCTCATTTTACTTTAATATTGTCCTCTTTACTGCTATTTTTAATTTACCAATTGATTAATTCATGGTTAATAAATCTTTCTGTCTTTACGTATTTATGAAGTTAATTCAAGTTATTTAAATGTGCGTTTCGTGAATAAGTGTGTTTATGTGTAACTCACTCATTCCCGTTCTCCTTTTCTCCTCCCCTGGTTTTCTCAAGCCGTGACCCCGGCCTCCTCACTTCTAATCGACCATGCCAACTCCTCTGATTCTGTCTTCTCTTCAGTCCATCAGCTGTTGAATCCATCCGCTGTAACTTTGCAGCCCCATCATGCCACTGTTGTTGCACTCCTCCTTTACAGTCTCTCTGCTGTTTTTATGGAGGGCGGATTTCGCTCTCATGTCTATTGTGCCAAATCTTGCGGCGCAGTTTGGAACTTCATGTCCTGTTTGAGGGACCGATGAGAGTTTCTCTCGGTATGTCAGCATGCTGTTTGGTTCTGGATGCCACAGGTGGAGATAGTTCTGGCTGCAGTCTTGATGTAGTCTTGTTGTTGGTTCAGCTCTGGTTCTCTGTCTGTACGATGGAGAATGAGGAGTCTCCTGTTGGGTTAGGTCTTTTTGTCTGCTTGGAGGGTCGGGATCAAAGCCTTTCTAACTCAGAGGGGGAGTCCAGGTCTCGGGACACCTAACCTATAAGAAGTCTTGCACACTGATGTCAAATAAATCCAACCCTTTCCACTCTGTCTCTTTCTAATCATACTATCTGTCTTAGTTGTTAAATGCCATCTAAACAACATAATTAACGTCTACTAATGATATTACAAAAACTCACTCCAAAAATTGTTTCATCCATTGTTACATATTTACCCAACACAACTCTGAAATACTTACATGTTTCCAGCATCACATATTCCACACACCACGAAAAAAAAAAAACATCCCCATATTTTCTCTCATTTTAAATCCCACTGTTACTTCGAACAATAGTAAACCTGCAGAGCACACCAATCGGATCACAGTAATGAAATGTGAATCAAGTGTAGGCCTATGTCTACTTTCTGAACATTTATTTATATTGTCTAAATTCCTTGTCTATGATGTGCAAACAGTTCGAGTGTAAAATGTGTTTTCACAATGTATTCACACTCTACAGATTCTTGAGTTTACTCATCTCCTGGTGCTGTCGTTGTAAAAAATGTTCAATTCCTTATTGTTTTGTACCAGTTTTCCAAAATCAGTTCTAATTAATATACTGGGCTATTGTCGTTGTTACTATTAACGTGCTTCCCGTCTTCAATACCGGCCAGCAATGTAATGAAAAATGTCAAGGGTGTGCTACCCCCTTTCAGCCACTAGATGGCAGCAGAAAAATGTCAAGGGTGTGATATCCCCTTCCAGCCACTAGATGGCAGCAGCAGAGGTCCGCAGACAATTGCTCACACAGGTATTTTAGGTATAAATCACACCGATTTATTCCCCGTACAGTTTGTCCAGCTTTTATAATGTGATGTTTATTTCAACAGGCTAGTGGACCTCGAATGATGAAACACAGATCGTGAAGAGCCCTTTATCCCACGTTAGCTTTTCAAATTAAGTTTACAGACAAAGGGAAACGCTCTCCCTCGATTTAACATATAACTGACCTCTGGCTTTTAGCTTTCAGCCTTGGTCTGTTATTTAACCCCAGTTATAAACGGCGACCCGATCTAAAATATCGTGTTTCCAGGTTTTGTCGTGCAGGAATCAAACCTCGCAACCAAACAAACTGCACCGTCTCCACGCCACTCAGGAATAAACTACCTGCAGATCCGCGCCAAACTGCTCTATTTACGTCACGCAGGACTTTCCGTCTACCTGTCGATCAACGTTTACGTTTTGTATATAACTTTCCTAACATAGTAAAATATGCATTGTATATTCCATTTAAACTTTCTGGTCGTCTGGATTCTTCCTCAGCTTCGTTATATCTGGCACGTCGAGATCACCACTTGTTGGAGATTAAAAGGGATATCTGATCCGCTTTTCAAATCTCCGTGCGTCCCTATCAAGCTGGTTAATACAGGAAGGAATCCAGAGCTACCAAATAACCGTTACTTTAATGATAATATGACAATACAATACAATCAATACAGTACAAATTCAACACAGTTAATCCCTGGGATCCCGAATTTACCTGCACGTGAGCCAGCCAGAGGAAAGAGGCTGAACACCGCGTGTGTTTCTGTATTTATACTCTTTAACAATGGGAGGAGTTATCAGATCCTCCCATTTGGACACCCTTGATTGGCAGCCCCAAATATCACTAACACCTCAAATCTTAGGTTTCCCCAATCACTGTGGCAAGATCTAAGGTGAATGCAAATCAAGACATGCTCTCACCTTCCCCCCCATCTTTCTTTGTCCTCAAAAACACATGTCAAAAGGCCCCAAATCCAGCTCACAGTTTTACCCAAATTATTCTCATTTTAAGCTTATCCATAGTTTGCTAACATGAATAAATACAAATATAACTCTACAAGCTCCCCTCCGCAGATTCTCAGGGGACCCCCAGAATCGGAGGTTGCTCTCTACTGAGGGGGGGATGATCACCAGACGTCGTTTGTGTCTTGAGATATAAGCGAAGGCCGGTAAGCCACCTCTGTATGCGACGTGCATGCAGAAGTCCGAGTGGCACTACGGAGTGAGCAGCCGTCATGAGACCCAAAGTCTGCATGATGATCAAAGCTGTCACCGTCGCCCCCTGACACAGCCTGCAGACTGCCCGCAGCAGGGATGCCTGTCTGCTTTCTGTCAGGGTGGCACGTAGTCTGCCTGCATCGAGCATCACCCCCAGATATTCTACCTGCTGGTGAGGTATGGGGGAGCTCTTCTTCCAATTGACCGCAACTCTTTTTCAACCCAACTTGGTTAGGTGTAGGATCAATTGGGCTATGTGAAACATTGCCCATTCCCTGGACCTGGCCATGACTATGACTATGAGGTCGCCCAGATAAAAGAACACCCTCATGTCATGGTCCCACAGCGGTTGCAGCGCTGTAGCATGCGTGGGGATAGGGAGTAGCCGAACGTCAGTCTGTTGTACTCGTAGGCTACCCCCTGGAAGGCAACACGCAAATACTTTCTGTGTTTTGGAGCAATTTCGCCATGAAAGTAAGCGTTCTTCAGGTCGATGGTTGTGAACCAATCGCCTGGCTGCACCAGTCCCAGTAACTGTTTCATAGTTAACATATGGAACTTCTTGCATGAAATGTGCTGGTGCAGGCATTTGAAGATCCAGAATGGGCCTGAATTCTCCTGTCTTCTTGGGAATCAGGAAGTACAGGGAATAGTGCCCCTTCTCTCTGACTTGAGAGTGCACATGCCAAGAGGAAACCTATCTCCTCCTGGGATGACAGATTTGCCTCTCTCATGCCTCTGAACGGAGGAGGGATGCTGCAAAACTGGAGTGAATAACCCAGTCTCAGTGTCCTGTCCGTCCGCCCTGTTAATACACCACTGATTTTCCATTCCCCATAACATTGTGTTAGGGGATGTGCAATCAGCTGCAGAGCCACAGCTATGAGGCTGTGGTACTCTCTGGTGGCCCACTCCGCCATCAAACCCTCCATAAAAGGAAGTTTGACCCATGGGGGGCTGACACAGAAAGGGCCGTTTTTCTATAATGCAGTTTTCACTCAGAGAACAAAACGGCCGATTTTTCACTGAGGTCTCTGAACACACCACGGCACGCGCCGTGAGAGCGCGCGCTCCGCCATAATGCTGTTTTCTCTCAGAGAGAAAGAGGCATTAAACTGAGCTTCTTCTGTCCATGAACGCACCGCGGCCCGCTCTCGGGGGGTCATCATAATGCCGTCTCTTTGAAACGGACATTATGGGGAAATGTGGAATGTGGAGAGAGATGACTCTGGGGATGAGCAAGAAGCAGCCACGTTGCGACTACTCCTCACCCACGTAACCAAGGAGATCGATCCAAAGAGCCCTTCCGTAAACACGGGGGCTCCCGGCCCGGGAGATCAACAGCACGGTCCTTTTGGAAAGTGCCATGCGGCGCGATCCCTCACCGGGATATCACACGGCAGACAACGGCGGCGGCCACGATCAAGCTACAAATAATCGCTCTGATCTGGTGAGGTGGGGGCATCTCCAGCAATGAGCGAGATGCCCAACACACCCGTGTTTATTTGCAGTCGCCTTGTCACGCGGTAGCGTGGCAGAGCTGTTTTCAGCTCCATGCCCAGCCTGCTGCCCGCTGGGAGCAGCTGCGCTCCATGGACCGGACCCGGAAGTGCCCGACAACGGCAAACGGAGCCGCCCCGATAATGTATCAGCTAGACTAGATCGTTTTTATTGTTTTAAGCATCATTTTAATATTTTTAAAATGTGCAGCATATCACCTGCTGGTTTTACGGATCACTCTTTGCTTTTATGTAATGTTTTTATTAGAAATGTTTTACCCAGAAGTGCATATTGGCATTTTATCTCGGTTTTAACATTTGATAAACATTTTAAAGAGGCCCTTATTTATTTCTGGAGTGTTTTTAGGCAGAAGAAGGGAGATTTTAGCAGTCTTAGGCAGTGGTGGGACCATGGTAAGACTGAGATCAGATTGCTCTGCCAACAGCACACCCTCAATGTCACACAAGACATCATTAGATCTATGAAAGACCTGGAGAGTGATATCGTGGAACTAGAAACAATAAGTGAGACCACAGGAGATCGAGGATATATTGAAATCCTCAAAGAGAAAACAAATGGCTTTAGCCAACCTGCTGGACGTTAAAGTTCAGGGTGCACTAGTCAGGTCCCGGTTCCTCAACACCAATGAGATGGATGCTCCCACTAGCTTCTTCTTCGGCCTGGAGAAAAAGAATGGGCAGAGGCGAGTGATCCACTCACTGCTGTCAGACACAGGGCAAGAAATAACAGAGCCAAGCCAGATCAGGAGGCGAGCTGTGAGTTTTTATTCCACCCTCTACACAAGCGAGTATGAGGAGGGGGAAACTCTGTCCGAGGGGTTCTGCAACGAACTACCTCAGGTCTCCGAAGAGACCAACTCACAGCTCGAAGGGCCGTTAACGATCCAGGAGCTGCAGACCGCCCTGCATGGCATGCAGGGACGGCAGGCTCCTGGTATCGATGGCCTCTCCGTAGAGTTTTATAAAGCCTACTGGGACGTCTTGTCACATGACCTTTTAGACGTTTTTAATGAAAGTGTGGCCTCTGGCTCGATGCCGATGTCCTGCAGGAGAGCGGTGATCACGCTGCTACCAAAAAAAGGAAACCTGCAGGACATAAAAAACTGGCGCCTTGTGTCTCTGCTGTGTGTGGATTACAAACTTCTGTCCAAGGCTTTGGCCACCAGGCTGGGGAGGGCTGTGGAGCAGGTCATCCACCGGGACCAGACCTAGTGTGTGCCCGGCAGGTCCATGGTGGACAATGTCCACCTAATTCGAGATGTTTTGGAGGTCTCCAGCTCATTGGGCATTAATACTGGTCTGATTTCTCTAGATCAGGAAAAGTAATGGAGAAGTTTGGGTTCAGCGCTGGTTTCATAGCCAAGATCAAGGTGTTGTATAATACGATTGAGAGTGTGCTGAAGTTCAACGGTGGGCTGTGTGCTCCGTTTAGAGTGTGTAGAGGGGTCCGACAGGGCTGTGCTCTGTCTGGCATGCTCTATGCACTCTCCCTAGAACCCCTCCTAAACAAAATACGCTCCAAACTGCAAGGGCTGTTTTTACCTGGTTTTAGTGGAGGCATGGTTTTATCAGCATATGCGGATGATATCATTGTTTTTATTAGAGACCAAAAAGATACAGACATTTTAGTTAACATCGTGAGGGATTTTAGTTCAGCATCGGCAGCGAGGGTGAATTGGAGGAAAAGTGAGGCCCTCGCTGTCGGTGAGTGGAGTGGCGGTCTCTGGGAGGACGTCATAGGAAAGATAGAGGGAAAGCTGTCCAAGTGGAGGTGGCTGCTCCCTCAGATGTCTTTTAAAGGTAGAGTGTTGGTTTTAAACAACCTTGTGGCATCCCAACTGTGGCACCGTCTTACCTGTGTGGACCCTCCCTCAGGCTTACTAGCCCAAATACAAAAGAAGTTGGTGGATTTCTTTTGGGAGGGTCTACACTGGGTGCCACAGGGGGTGCTGTTTTTATCGAGAGAGGAGGGGGGACAGGGCCTTATCCACCTGGCCAGCCGAACAGCCACTTTTAGGATACAGTTTTTACAGAGGTATCTGACCGGCCCGGCTGATTTGGTGTGGAGAGATGTGAGCAGCTGCATTCTCCGACGCGTGAGTAACCTGGGGCTGGATGCTGCTCTGTTTTTAACTGATTTAAACATTTTAAAGTTAAGTGGGCTACCTCCTTTTTATCAGGGTGTTTTTAAATCTTGGGCCCTTTTTAACCATAAAAGGTGTCGAAAGACTGACTCTCTGTACTGGTTGTTGAAGGAGCCTCTGATTCACAAAGCCAGGTTGGACGTCAGCAGCAGCGAAACACCCGGCCTGACGGTGGCGCTGTGCCGATCCAAGACCCTGTGCCTTCAGCAGCTGGTGGATGCAGTGGGGCCGGAGCTGAGCGATGCCCGGGCCTTGGGCTCTCTGCTGGGTCTGCACTCTGTCCGGGTGGCCGAGAGGATCCTGCAACTCTGGAGTCAGATCCTCTCCCCTGATGACAAAATACTTTTAAGGAGCTACGGACAGGGAAGAGCCAAGCCGGACCCAACAGACCCTTTCCCTGAGATCTACCTGAGCCCAGGGCTCGGAGAACTGACCGGCCCCCTGCTCAAGGTCGCAAACCAAGGACAAATGACCATCCACACAGTTGACAAGAAAACAATACACATGAACATTGTAAAGACGACCAACAAAAATGCACTGAAGGACAGGGCCTCCACTGTGTGGAGCACCAGACTGGGTGCAGGAGGCGGACCAGGCCCACAGTGGAGGATTTTATACAAACCTCCCATTAAAAAACGTACTGCCGACCTCCAGTGGAGAATTTTACACGGTGCCATCGCCTGTAATTCTTTTATCTCCATTATTAATCCTGCTGTTTTTAACAAGTGTCCATTTTGTGGTTTTAGAGAGACTGTTTTCCATGTTTTTACAGAGTGCAAGAGACTCACGGGTTTCTTCTCTCTTTTAACATTGGTTTTTAGTCTTTTTAGTATAGCTTTTACCGAGAGTGTTTTTATCATGGGGGCTCCATATAAAAAGACGAGCAAGGAAAAGTGGCAGCTCCTGAATTACCTCTCTGGCGAAGCAAAAATGGCCATTTATTTAAGTAGAAAAAACAGGGTTGAAAATAAGAAAGGGGAAGAGGCAAAAGCGATCTGGCTGTGTAACATCAGAGCCAGACTCTAGCTGGAGCATCGTTTTTATAAACATATTGGAGACTTGGATGCTTTTAAACAGCGTTGGTGTTATGAAGATATTGTGTGTTCTGTGGTGGATGAGGATTTGCACTTTGCACAAGTTTTTAAAACATAGGTTTTAATGTATTCAGTGATTCGTTTATTTTATTGCACAATGAAGCACTTTATTGATCGAATATCATATGTAAATAAAGTGTTTTTGCAAAAGTCAAAAAATCTTCTTCTTCTTCTTCTTCTTCTTCTTCTTCGGTGGAGGTGTGTTTTTGAAGAGGGAAGAGGGATTTTCACTTTTATTTCGTTTGTTTCTGTTTCAATCGTTTCTTTAACTGTATGATCTTTCGTGGGGATATTTGTACTCTTTGCAAGTACGGTTAATACTTTTTCATGAGTGTTTTTCCGTGCCTCGTGGTGGGGATGGCGTCCTTCGGGGCGCCGCCGGTGTCTCTGAGACACGGAGTGCGTTTGGTGGCTCAGGCCGCAAGCACAGTGGAGCAGGTGCTGCTGGCTGTGGGGGAGCAGGTCGGTCACGTAAACATCTCCTATGCTTCCCGCATGAACAAAGCGGTCGTGGTCTTTTTGAAAGACCAGAAATATGTGACGTAACTTATTGAGAGCGGATTAATGGTAAACGAGGAATATATTCAAGTTTCGCCGTTGGCGACACCGTCCACGCGGATCACTGTGTCTGGCGTTCCTCCATTCATCCCGAATGAGGCGCTGGAACGGGAGCTGAAGCGTTTCGGTAAGTTTGCCAGTACTCTCCGCACTGTTGCTCTGGGGTGTAAGGATGAAAAGCTAAAACATGTCCAATCTCTGCGGAGACAGGTGTTCATGTTTCTGAATTGTCCCACTCAGACACTAGATGTGTCTTTCCGGGTGAGGCACGAAGAGGGTTTTTATATGGTTTATGCGAGCTCAGGGAACGTAAAGTGTTTTGAGTGCGGAGAGTCGGGTCACAAACGTGTTGCATGTCCACAGAGACGGCACGCCGCTCCGTCGGGTGCGGCTGACCCCGGGGCCGCCGGGCCCGGGGTCAGCCGCACCCGTGAGAGATGAAACAGGGATTGTAGAGAGTGTGGTGAGTGTGAGAGAAAAAAATGTGGAAACAGGTAAACGGGTGGGAGATGATGTAGTAGGACAGGTGAGGACTGGTGCTGTGGGACAGGTGGAGGCTGTTGGTACACAGCAGGAGCTGCCGTCTGGTTCTGGGAGGCAACAAGAGCTTCAACAGGCTGCAGACAATAATGAGGTGACAGAGATGGACACAGACGGTGAGGGGGATTCTGACTGTGTTTCAGTTACAGATAGTCTCTCTCAGAACGCAGAGATATATTCTTTGGAAGAGATTAATGTCTTTTTAGATGAGTCCTTTGGCAAGGCAGTGGAAGTGAGAGATTTTTTCCCTGACACTAACAAGTTTCTTCATACAGTGAGCACTCTTCAGAAAGTTGTAGGGTTAGACCTGCTGGATGAAAAGAGACGCTATCGTCTCAGGAAGCATGTAACTACTATGAAAAAAGTTACGAAAGGAAGCAAAAAAGGGGGGAAACTGAAAAGGTCTAAATAATTTCAAAATGATCATGCAACACTGGGTGTCTCCTCTCTGCTGTGTGTACCTGTCTGTTCTTTTTCTCTATCTCCTTCCTCTAATGCAGGCTTTAAGGGTTGCTTCTTAAAACATTAACAGGGGTAGAAGTGCACAGAAAAGAGCTTTAGTGTTGGAGGTCTTTAATCAGAAAAAATTAGATGTGATATTTCTGCAGGAAACGCACAGTGATAGCCTGAATGAGACGGACTGGGGAATGTGGTGCGGGGGTCAGTATGTACTCAGTCATGGCTCAAACCTTAGTGCTGGAGTAGCTGTTTTTTTCTCCCCCTCTCTAAATGTGAAGATTTTATCCAGCACAGAGATAGTGGCAGGTAGAGCCTTGATGGTGAAAGTGGAACTGTTAGAGTTCTTTTTCACTTTTATTAATGTGTATGCACCCAATCAGGGCCCTGCACGTGTATCTGTGTTTCAGTTATTAAAAGACAAGCTAGACACTAGTGTACAGGGGGAGTGTTTTATACTGGGGGGGGACTGGAACGCTTGCACTAATGTCACTTTAGACAGAATAGGACGGGAGCCGCATCCTCAGTCGTCCCTTTTACTGTCACAGGTGATAAGAGAGGCTGACTTAGTGGATGTGTGGAGGACGAAGCACCCCTCTGTTAAACAATACACCTGGATGAGAATGCTAGATGGGGGCGTCAGTGCAGCCAGGCTAGACAGATTTTACATGTCTGCTTCTTCTATTACTCGTGCAGTGAACTGTCACATCCAACCTGTTGGTTTCACAGACCATCAGCTAGTTTATTTAGATTTGGTTTTATCCAACACAGAGAAACCGAGATCGTTCTGGCAGTTTAATGTTAACATTTTACAAGATTTGACTTTTTGTGAGAATTTTAAATTATTTTGGATCAACTGGAAATCAAAGAAAGAGTCTTTTCCCTCCCTGAGTCAGTGGTGGGAGGTAGGAAAGGCTCAGATTAGAGTGTTCTGCCAACAATATACAGCCTACTCCACTGCAAACATTAGGAGAGCTATAGAGCAGTTAGAGAGGGAGATCAGAGAGTTAGAGAGTGTGTCTGCTCGAAATATAGAACAGTCCCTCCTAAAACAACAACAGCTTAACTGTTTTCTTCAGGAGAAGGCCAAGGTGGCTCTGATCAGAGCCCGTTTTTACTTCCATTAGAGACATTGATGCACCAACCACCTTTTTCTTCAACCTGGAGAGGTCTGTGGGCCAAAGGAAGCAGATGGTATGTCTGCGTCTCCCCGATGGACAGGTAACCTCTGAACCTGCTGAGATGAGGAGGCATGCAGTGTCCTTCTACACAGACCTGTTCAAAGCCGAAGGTTGTGACGTGGAAGCTGCTGATGAACTTCTTCAGGGTCTTCCACAGCTGAGTCCAGCCGAAAGTGACACCCTGGGCTCTGACATTACGCTGGAGGAACTGACCTCTGCGGTGACACAGATGGCCTCCGGCAAGGCTCCGGGCATAGACGGTTTACCTGCAGACTTTTTTAAACATTTCTGGAGTATTCTGGGACATGACTTGCTAGACGTATTGATGGAGTCCTTTGGGAAAGGGACTCTTCCAGCTTCCTGTAGGCGTGCAGTGATTTCACTGTTGCCTAAGAAAGGAGATCTAACCCTGCTGAAGAACTGGAGACCTGTGGCTCTCTTATGTACGGACTATAAGATACTGTCAAAGGTCTTAGCAAACAGACTGAAGTGTTTTATTGAACTTCTTATCGGTACTGATCAGACATATTGCATCCCTGGCAGATCAATTGTGGACAATTTGTTTTTGATGAGAGACACTTTTGATGTTTGCAAACTGTATAATATAAATGTTGGTATTATTTCTATTGATCAGGAGAAGGCGTTTGATCGTGTGGATCACACGTTTTTGGCTGCCACGTTTTTGGCTGCCACTTTGCAGGCTTTTGGTGTTGGGGAGCATTTTTTGTCCTGGGTGAAGTGTTTGTACACTGATGCATGTTGTGTTGTGAAGGTGGGGGGAGGGCTGAGCAGACCTGTACCAGTTAAAAGGGGGATCAGGCAGGGCTGCCCTATCTCAGGCCTATTATATAGTATTGCCATCGAGCCGCTTTTGTGCAGACTTAGAAACCGTCTGAGGGGTCTGTGTCTGCCAGAGTCAGCTCAGGCCCCCCCGGTGGTTGTATCAGCTTATGCTGATGATGTCAGTGTTTTTGTCCAGGGTCAGCGAGATATCCAGGAGCTACAGGACAGTTTAGCTTTGTATAGGAAGGCTGCTTCAGCCAAAGTTAACTGGAAGAAGACTGAGGCAGTTTTGGTAGGTCGGTGGAGTCTAGGAAATAGGCCCAGTCTTCCTGGTAACCTTAGCTGGGGAAACAAGGGTTTAAAGGTCCTGGGAGTTTGGTTGGGGTCTGAGGACATGGTGGCACAGAACTGGGAGGGATTGCTGGGAAAGGTGCAAGCAAAATGAGCCAAATGGAAATGGCTGCTACCCCAGCTGTCCTACAATGTAGCCAACAATCTGGTTGCCTCGTCTCTGTGGCACAGACTCCAGATGTTAACCCCACCGCCGGGCCTCATGAAACAACTGCAGCGGCTCCTCGTGGATTTCTTCTGGTCGGGTCATCACTGGGTGCCAGCAGCGGTCCTGTACCTGCCTGTGGCAGAGGGGGGGCAGGGCCTTGTGGACATTACTGCGAGGACTGCTGCTTTTAGACTGCAGGCAGCTCAGCGGCTGCTGTATGGTGCCTCTCCCTGCTGGCTGGCTATGGCCCGGCTGTTGCTCTGGAGGGCAGGGGGTTTTGGTTTTGATAAACACCTGTTTCTGCTGAAGGCCCCTGCGTACAAGATAACTGGACTTTCACCTTTTTACTGCTCAGTCATCAATGCCTGGAAGATTCTGAGTTTTACCAGACCACCCGACCCCCGGCCTGGGATGTGGCTGTTTGAGGAACCACTGTTTGACACTGGTTTTCTTTCTGGAACCCTTTTCTCTTCAGCCACCCTAAAAAATGCGTTCATTGAAGCGGGAGTGGTAAAACTTGGCCATTTGACGGGGGTCTCCACAGAAAAACTGGCTGAGGTGACGGGCATTCGATCAACCCGAGTTCTGGAGAACTTGGTAGATGAGGTGTGGCAGTCGCTGTCGCCATCCCACCGGACTTTTGCTCTGGATGCAGATCTGGCTGACCAGTGGAGAAAGGGACATGATTATGTTTTTCCTGCCTTGAGTGTGGGTCCTGCGGTGGGGGAATGGAGAGAGGAGGATGGTCTCCTGCTATCACTGGGGACTCTAACACCTGGAAAGTTCACCTCCTGCAATGGGAAGAAGCTATACCTTAGCTGTGTAAAGGTGTTAAACCTCAGCTCGCTCGCAGGCGTCAGAGAGTCGAGGTGGACGGATGTGTTTGGCTTGGGCTCTTCCCCTCAGGGCAGCTGGCGGATCCTGTATAAATCTCCGGTTGAGAAAAGGATGGCTGACATCCAACGGAGAATTATACACGGTGCAGTAGCCACTAACAAATACAGAGCTAATTTTGACCCAGGCACAAGGGAAGGCTGTCCGTTCTGTTTTATGGCAGAAACATTGGAGCATTTAGTCGTGTCCTGTCCCCGATTGGCTGGTCTTAAAAAAATGTTACAGGGGTGGGTGGAAGGGTTCGGGGAGGTTTTCTCCATACCACTTTTTGTCCATGGCCCCAAATACATCCTGAAAAAGAAAGAAACCCTACTATTGATGAATTTCTTGTTTGCTAATGCAAAATTAGCAATCTGGAAAAGTAGGAAGAACCAACTTGCTGGAGTGGGATTGACGGATGCAGTGCTCTGTCTGAGGGGGTTGGTGGCAGCGCGTCTGAGGGTGGAGCATGCGTACTATATGCTGATCAATCATCTGCAGGGGTTTCTGGATGTGTGGGCTGTTGGGCAGGTTCTGTGCTCGCTGGGGGAGAATGACTCTCTATTATTGAAGTTTTAAAGGATAGGTGTAGTTTTTGTTTTTAAAGTGTGTAAAAGAGGATGTTTTTAAATGGGTAAAACGCTTTCAAATGGGGTTTTCAAATGATATTTATTTGGTTTTCATGAAAATCTGTTTATTTATTTATTTGATTGTGTAATGTATTAGTTCTGTTCCGACTCTTTTGCAGGGTGGGTGTATGTTTAAAACAAATGCAAATACAATTTGTTTTAAAAATCAAAAATCTAAAATCTTCTTTTTCTTCTTCTTCTTCTTCGGGTTTACTGGCAGACAGCAGCAGGCTTGTTTGAGACAAGCGAGACCTGCGCAAATGCGATCAACGTCTTGCTAGTGCGTTGCATGATGGTTAGTCATTTTGTCCGACTTGCTCTGGAGGCTCGCCTACATGAGACGTTGAAATCTGGCGGGACAAAGACGCCCGCAGCCTTGAGAGCGAGGCGCGGCGAGTCGGCGCAGTTCCTCTCCACGGGCTGCGGAAGCAAAATGCTTGATGGGAAACGACTCGCTGGTATCTCGAGCTGAGCGCTCATTGGTGGTTTTTACCACGTGCTGCTGATGAAACTCTCCAATTGGCTCGGCAAAAGTTTGTTGTTGTTGTGTGTCAGTTTTACGTCGCCCCTTCCGTTCACATTTTTCATCATTGTTCCACAATGTTTATCATCATGGAATTAATATCTATATATTTTATACTATACTTGCACTGCTTACCGTTTCATACTTTATATATCTTAGCATATTCATACACACTGTTCATACTGCTCTCAGGCTGATATCTAGTGTATTCATAGCCCTCACTGTTTATTCATCATTCAATTCATTCTATATGTTATTCTGTAGATTGTGTACATTACTTTTCACTTTACTGCTTGTTGCTCCTGGTTAGAAGCTAAACTGCATTTCGTTGTCTCAGTACCTGTAATATGTGCAATAACAATAAAGTTGAATCTAATCTTGAGCAGGAACAAATGTATTTACTAAGTACATATCTGACATTAACGATTAAACACGCGTGCATTCTTTATAAATGCAAACCGAGTCAAGCCGACTCCGGAGGTGGCGGTATGTACCTTAAAGCTGTTTGCAATCCGCCAAATAACCGAGAGAAGAAGAAGACGAAGCCGACTCCGACCTGTCCGACTTCAGGCGAGCTTTTTGAGACCTCCCCCGGCTGCGATCGGCTATTCTCGTCTACTTTCGAGGCGAGCCGCAACGCGTCTCAAACAAGTTCTTATTATACATCCATGAAACAAGCCTATGGAGAGGCGAAGTCACGCCCATCTACTTCCGGACCATGGGACCCCGGAAGCGAAACATTTACATTGAATTCAATGGAGAGAGAACACATATATTTTGATCCCGTTTGAATTGTGCCACGAACTACACATATGATGTTTGTCAATCTTAAACAATCATTTCCATGTCAAAAAAGTCACATTTTGTCGTAAAACTGCTGAAATATAAGACTATGAAAAATACGCTACTACAAAGACTACAAATCCCAAATCCCATTCTGGGTCGCGTAAGTGATGTCACAGGCATGCTCGGTGATTTATAATAAGACTCGTAATTAAAGCGAAGAAGAAGAAGATCTCATAACTGATTTATTCCCTCCAATAAATTATAGATCGCTAAAAATAAATTCACTTTTACAAGATGCCTGTGTGCTTTGTACCAGGTTGTAGTCATAAAAGTGATCATACCACTTGCTCGTTCTATCGATTCCCGTCTGATGAAAGGACCAGGAGTCGCTGGATCAGACATATCAGGTAATATCATAGTTAATATACATGTTGTGCATGGAACATAGTCAAGTTAGCTACCTAGCTAGTAGCGACGAGTAGCGAGCACGTTAGTTAGCATTACTTTACTTAGCCTTGTCATTTTTAGTAGCCTTACCATGAAGTTATTATTTTATTACATGAAGTAAACCAAAATGTTAAACAGTAACCAAACATGATGGTAAGTATTTCGTGAAACTTTTGAAGAGTAGCCTCCTGCGCCCTCCACCGGGTGCTAAGGAAGCAGTTCAGGGAGAGTCGAAGGCAGGCATGGAGCTTTGCATGACATTCTTCTGGACGTGTTTCATTGTGATGACAATCTGTTTGTTGGAAAGACAGTCGTTGTGTGCTTATTGAGAGAAAATTGTTAGAAGAGATAATTATTCAAAGTGTTGTTACTTTGAAGTGTTGTTACTGACCTTTTTCTCTTTTATTTTCTTTACCTCACCTGTAACTGCTGAGACGTTGAGGAACATGCACACTGACCTGCTCTGGCAACCTGATTTCCACTGTACGTAATAGTATTTGGTTATGGTATATTATTTATATACATCAAAGGCACAATGCACAATCTTTATTCTTCTCTCTTCCCAGCTCCATCCATCACCATTCTCTGTTCCTGCAGGTCCTGCTTGCTAATCAATGCTCATATGTTTTTACACAATTACAAATAAAGTCATTGTATTGTATGACATGAAGTTGTGCTTCATTCGGAGTCAATAATAAATTCATTCTGCCTTCAACTGCACAATGATTGTGGACTGCACCGACATCCATGTAGCTGCCCCCCAGTAAGATGAACCAAGCAAAGTTGACATAGTCAACATACAGCTGTGCTCTTAAATTGACATGAAGAATTTGTGAAATATTGGTAATTATTTGAAAAAAATTACGGACGATGCAGAAAACCTTTTTTATTTAGTAACAGTGGTCAGGTGAAGCATTTATCCCTACATATGTGTCACACTTAAAAGGCCAAACACACTGTTTGGCCTTAAGAGCTCTGTCTTACTTAGGGTTCAACTAAAACACATACAAGCTGAATGTTACAAGTGCTTCACAATATAAATACAAGAGTGCAGACTGTTTAAACTATGGGTAGGGGGGCTATTTGGCAAGTTTAAATGATTGTTAGTAATGAATTATATAATGTTCTTATTGTAGACGAGCAGACAGGGAGCCAGATGTGAAAAGCCGAATATGCAGCTGCCATTTTCCTCATGGAAAAGAGAAAGGGCCAACTGTATTTGAGTGGACCAAAGAGAAAGGGAGCTTAGCGGTTAATCAGTCCAGCGACCACAGCTACAGCAAAGGGCCAGAGTCTGCAGAAACTGACCCCAAATTCTCCAACGTGCAGTCCGCAGACACCGAACCTGGACCCTCCAGTGTGCAGTCCAGTTGTTCCGCAGACCTGGCAGGGGATACTTGGATGCGAATGGCCAAATATTCAGCAGCAGGCTTACCTGATGATGTAATCCGTATGGAAACAGGGCTTCCTGATCAGGCCATGTTTAAAAGGGTGGCGGGGTTGGTGGAGCGCTTTGAGGGCTCCATTGTCTATTTCGCTGGATGGAAAGTGGAGGGCATCCTGCTGGCAGACCAGGTCTTCATGGCCATGATGAAGATCCGGCAGAATTATCCTCACCTGCACCTTGCACAGCTGTTCCACTGCAGTACCGCAACAGTGGGTAATGTGGTGAACACCATGGTCCATCTGCTCCACAGGTTGCTGTTCAAAAAAATGATGTCCACTGTGCCCAGTAGGCAAAACAAACAAAACAGCATGCCTGCTGCTTTCCAGTCCTCTGCCTTCAACTGCAGAATGATTGTCGACTGCACCGACATCCACGTGGCCGCCCCAAGTCAGATGGACCAAGCCAAGCTGACATACTCCACCTACAGAGGGATGCACTCCTTCAAAGTGCTCATCTCTGTGGCCCCAAATGGAGTCATCAACTTCTGCAGCCAACTCTTCCCGGGCTCTGTGTCTGATAAGGCCATTATGCAGCATTCAGGCATTCTGGAACATTTAGTGGCTGGCGACCTTATCCTGGCAGACAAGGGCTTCTTAATATCTGATATTGTGCCTGCGGGTGTGATTGTGAACATTCCCCCTTTCCTGAACAAGGGTAAGTTCACACAGAGTGAGGTGAGAGCTACCAGGGACATAGCCAAGAACAGGGTCCATGTGGAGAGGGCAAATGCCAGAATAAAGGAGTTCAGGATTCTGGACCTGATTCCTTGCCACCTCAGGAACACTGCAGATGTGCTGGTACAGCTTTGCTGTGCCTTGGTGAACCTGAAAAATCCCCTGATAAAGGAAGTAGCCAGCACCCTCACCGTTGACTAAGCCAGGGGTTCCCAAACCTTTCAGCCTGCGATCCCCGGGGGGAACATCCAGCTGGCCCGCTGCATCCGCTGAGACCAGCCCAAAGTCACACAACGGCTCTTTTAAGAGCCACCTACACCTTTTCTAAAGAGTTACAATCCTAAGTTATTATAATGATTACACTGGTTCATATTTTACTCAGTTTACTGAACTGTGATGCATGAAACCAGAAGGGGAATTGTTGAGGTTTACTGAAGTTACAAAGATATGAGTATAACAGGTCAGTGTAAAAACAAGCTTCTGTCAGTCATGAATCATTCAAACTATTTATATAACCATGTAATACAGTTATGTAGTAGTTCAGTAAAAGTAATTATTTATTTATATGTCTTAAATATCCTTTATTTTAGAGGGGCCTGAGACTTAACATGTTCATTGCCCAAAACTGCACTGTAGTTATTGTGCATGTGACAATAAGGTCTTAATATTAGGGCTGCACGATATCAGGAACACATAACACGATAACACTTGCTATATTTGAACAAAAACGTACACATGCAGCATTATTACTTTTCCAACAACATTGGATTTATTGTTTATTAGTTAAATATCGTGTGTGTGTGTGTGTGTGTGTGTGTGTGTGTTTATATGTCCTCTCTACTGGCCAACACAGGGAGCATATGCTGAGTGTAGAAGTTCTCCAGGAGGAGGAGATTTCCATGCCATGCAGGGTCTTTGGGGATGGGGATGATGATCGCCTCCTTCGTGGTCCACACAACAAAATAGCAGAGACTCCGGTCTGTGATGTGCAGCTGCCCTTGGACCTGGTGCCAGTATGGGTGATTCTCCTTGAGAACATAAGACCCACCCTCCTCACGGAGACAGAAGGATGGTAACTGGACTGCCTCCGCGATGGTCATGTTCCTCTGGCTGTGTGGACACTTCACCTCCAGCAGGGCAGATGGCTGCACAAGTCCATCGGGTGATGCTCCCAAAACACCCGACTCACTCACAAAGAGACCAGACTCGAACACTGTCACCCGATAGGCCTGCACAAAAGCCTTCACCCCTTCGGCCTCATTTACAACTCCCCAGTTGACAGCCATGACTCCGTCTAAATTGTAACCCCCAAGCACCCTCTTCATGAGGGACGCGCATGGAGTGGATGAAAGTCCCGACCTCAGCACAGCACCAAAATTGCTGGCTGTCAACCTGCCCTGTCTGTGTAACTGCCACTGGGGATTTGTCCGCTGTCCTACGGTGGCTGTCTGGATGGCAGCTTGCTGGTCTCTTGTCAGTCGCATTGAGGCAAGAATTGCCTCAAGCCCCCGACCCCCATGCTCCTTCACCAGCTCCGGCACGGTGACAATGGCCTGATGTTGAGGCTGCGGCTCTGGCTCAGGTGATAAAAGCCATGCCATGCCACACTGTGTGCCACTCAGTGCAGACCTGAACCAGTCTACATCCTGAGTGGCGATGTCTCTGGCCAGTGGGTTGTATGTCTCCTCTTGCTGTTGATAGAGTTGAGACACCGGCTGGACTACTTTGGAAGTGCCAGGCTTCCTCCACTGGCACTCAACATCTGTGGAGCTGATCTGCCACATGGCAAATATTGCCAATGTTGCAGCGTGGCTGCATTTGTACATCCCCCGTGCACAATCACAGACAGCGCTCTGCATCGCGCCATCGTCTCCCATGCAGATCTGTAAAAATAAAGTAAGTACCATTTGTTAGCATGCTATAATGGATTGAATGAGCAATACAAGGATGGTCAGGATCTGGGGGTGGGAGGGTTTATTTTTCCATATATTTGTCTGATTGTTGTTATTGTTTGATTTTTCTGTATTACCTATGAGGTTGTTGTGTTTAATATTCATGAGAATATTTGTCATTGTTCAAATGATAATAAACATTTGCATAAAGCATATTTGTCCACTCATATGTTGATAAGAGTATTAATAATATATTAATCCAGCCAATAATATTCCTCTAAGGTACATTTAGAACAGATACAAAATGTGCGATTAATTTCCGATTAATCGAGATTAACTATGGACAATCATGCGATTAATCGCGATTAAATATTTTAATCGACTGACAGCCCTAATTTTTTTAAATGTGTATGAATACATTTTGAAAAACATTTGATCAACAAAAAAAAAGGATTTGATCAGGATCTAGACTCAGTGTGTAGTTTATTAATTAATCAATGCTCTCTACATTAGGAACACACATACCAGTGTACCAGAGGGAGTCACACACAGCTGTGCCTAGATAACCAAACAAATGGACAAGGTAACCAAAATCCTTGAATCTACACACAGCAAATAAACTCAAATGACACAAAGGAGATCACACATACAGTATAGTCGATATAAAACTGTCCGCTTCAATCTGAAGAGCAACTAAAACAAAACACGGGAGTGTACCTTGTTCTTGTGAACACTAATGTTATCCACAGCATACACAGAGACCACGAAGTTCTTAAGGAGAAAACTAGTTGCTAAAACAAAACACGTTAGTGTACCTTGTTAGCTAATGTTAGCTAGCTGACATTAACGTTACACATTACACTCATATTACTCACCGAAACCTTGTAAAGCCGGTCCCGCATGCTGGCTCTTACAGAACCGACTAACTCCCCTTTCATATAGGTACAGCTCTCAACGTGCCCAGACTTGTAGTGATTTTCACCTCGTAAAATACTTTTATTCTCATTCTGAAAGAATGTGGTGAAATCATGGATGTATAAGAAGAACTGGATACAGCGTGGGAGGCGGGGCCTCATTCATTCCTATGAGAGTTGCTCATTAGCGCATGATGATAAAATGGCACAACTTTTGAGAGAGCGAAACGTCACAGATTACCCGGCATGCCTGAGAAGTACCCGTATGTGCGCTCATAGCGCATGCGCAACTTTAACCAAAATGCTCGTTCACATCAAGCACGTCAATTTGCGTACACGTAACAGCACCGCGCGTTCATGACAGCATGGTAATGATTTGTTATTAAGATGGATTTGATATTAACGAGGTGGCAGTTAGCAGCTAGCGGCTAGCTAGTAATTATGCTAATGTAAACATCAATCGTTATGTACTTATATTACGCTGTAACAGGATCTAGTGATATCCAAGCAACAGAGCTTCATTTAGCATGAAAGAATGATTGCACTGTATATATATATATATATATATATACTTATAATAAGTAGTGGCGGCGCCAGAGATTTTCTCTAGGGGGTGCTGTGGGGTAGCTTGACGTTTCATAGAGGGTGCTCACACATTTAGGGTTTTCCATTAATGCACCAGCGCTACAGTTGAATTTTCTACTGCAACACTCCCCACGCACACACACACACAGTGCACCCGCGACTGTTACAATGAAGGCTCGATAATCAGCTCACGGCATATAGGCAGGGGTAAAGTGCTATTTTTACAAGTGGGGAGCGGACCTCACCTCCTCTAGGGGGGTCCGGGGGTTAGCTCCTCCGGGAAGATTTTTTGTTACATATTTAAGTTAAAAGCATCAATCTGGTGCACTTTGAGAGCAACATTAAGAGATCTATGGATACATCTCAACACCCATACGAAACAGAACTGTCAACAGATTTTCTATTTCTTTATAGATATTTTACAAATCACTCCCCTTTTAAAACAAACCGTTTGAGACCCACTGAGATAACTAGACTAAAGTTAACTATCTAAACACTGAGAGAGTCCTTTACTTCACCTGAGTTGAGGTTACGTGAGACTCTCCGTCTGACAGGAGAGAGTTCTCCCTCCACCTTGTTGTTGAAAAAGCTCCTTATTGTAGTGCCGTGAAAAGAGAGTCGGAGGCGGTGTATTAAGAATGGAGTTCCAATCTTTATTATCCATTACTTCAGAGAGGTTAACACATGCACTGCTCTGCCATGATGAGCTAGCAGGAATGGCAGCTAAAGCTACAGGTGTTCCCCACTAAAGGGTCCGTGTGGCAACACAATAAGCAAGGTGAATTATGTCCAATAACGTGTCACCACACAAGCCCCCCCAGAATTCACACATAAACAAAATCAGCATGGCGGGGAGGAACGACACGCCGACCCCCACGACTCCTGAGCACGGGAGTCGGAAAAGTGACTCCCGCCTGTGCGGCCCCCGGAAGGGGAGGGACCGGGACAACAGGTCTTAAATCCGTGACAGGGGACGAGGCCGGGGGGCGGCCCCGTCGCGGAGGTCGAGCCAGCACCACAGGCTGGTCCAAGTCCAGGTGAGCAGCCTTCACCCGGTCCACCGAGACATGCTCGGCCTTGCCACCCAGGTCGACCACCAGGTGCTTGTCCCCGTGCTCCAAGACCCGGAAAGGCCCATCATAAGGGGGCTGCAGGGGGCCTCTGTGCGCATCGTGCCGGATGAACACGTGCTCCGCCGAGCGGAGCTCTGCGGGAACCTGGGACACCTGAGTACCGTGCTGAGTAGTAGGGATCGGAACAAAGGCCTCAGCGGCGTCACGCAGGAAAGCCCGCTGGGCCGACGCCGACCAGGGAGCCGATGCATTTGGGAGGAAATCCCCCGGAACTCTCAGCGGCTGACCGTAGACCATCTCCGCTGTAGAACACTGCAGATCTTCCTTAGGTGCGGTCCTCAGGCCCAGCATCACCCAGGGCAGCTTGTCGACCCAGTTACCATCCATAAGGCCGGCCTTCATGGAGCGATGAAACCGCTCGCAGAGGCCGTTAGCCTGAGGGTGGTAAGCGGTAGTCCTGTGCAGCTTAACCCCCAAACCGCCTGCCACAGCGTTCCAGAGCTCGGACGTGAACTGAGAGCCCCTGTCTGAGGAAATGTCTGACGGGGTGCCAAAACGACACACCCACGTTGCAATGAAGGCCCGGGCAACGTCTGCGGCTGATGTCGAAACGAGCGGAACCGCCTCCGGCCAACGGGTCGTCCTGTCCACCATGGTGAGGAGGTAGGAAAACCCCTGAGAGGAAGGAAACGGACCAACCAGGTCAATGTTGACGTGATCAAACCTCCTCTCAGGCACCAGGAAACGCTCCAACGGGGCCTTCGTGTGGCGGTGCACCTTAGCGCGTTGACAAGCCACGCACTCCCTGGCCCAAGTCCTCACGTCCCTTTTCAGTCCTTGCCAAACAAACTTCGCCGCTACCAAACGGACCGAAGGTTTAACGCCGGGGTGTGACAGGCCGTGCACAGCCTCGAACACAGGACGCCTCCAGCTGGCAGGGACGACAGGCCGCGCCAGGCCCGTAGAGACGTCACACAGGAGAGTAATGCCCGCGTCGCCGAACACCACGTCCTCCAAGCGCAGCCCCGCGCTCTCCACCTTCAGGGCCTGGACGCCGGGATCTGTGACCTGGTCTGCCGCCATGCGAGTATAGTCCAGGCCCAACTGGACGGCACCGATGACGACCCTGGAGAGGCAATCAGCAACCAGGTTCGACTTGCCAGCCACGTGCTTAATGTCCGTAGTGAACTCCGATATGTAGGACAGCTGCCGCTGCTGACGTGCCGACCAAGGCTCCGCCACTTTTGACATGGCGAAGGTGAGCGGCTTGTGGTCGACAAACGCCGTAAATTCACGGCCTTCCAGCATGAAACGGAAGTGCCGCACGGCCAAATAAAGTCCGAGGAGCTCCCGGTCAAAGGCGCTGTATTTGCGTTCTCTAGGCGTCAGCTGGCGGCTGAAAAAGGCGAGCGGCTGCCAAGCGCCCTCCACCCACTGCTCGTGCACTGCGCCGACCGCGTAGTCTGACGCGTCCGTGGTGATGGAGATGGGAGCCGTAGATGATGGGTGTGCCAGCAAAGCCGCCTGAGCCAACGCGGTCTTGACCTCAGCAAAAGCGCCGTCCGCCTCTGCTGTCCAGTCGATCTCCTGGACGGGGGTCTTGCCTTTCAACGCTTCATACAGCGGCCGCATGATGTGTGCGGCCCGGGCGATGAAACGGTGGTAGAAAGTCACCATCCCCAGAAACTCACGGAGCGACCGGGCTGTGAGCGGGCGAGGAAACGCCGCAACAGCCTCCACCTTCGCTGGCAGAGGTGTCGCACCGCCCTTGGTGACGCGGTGCCCCAGGAAATCGATGTCCGACACCCCGAACTGGCACTTTGCAGGATTGATGATTAATCCGTGTTCGTTGAGCCGTGTGAAAAGGGCTCGGAGGTGGGACAGGTGCTCCTGCACTGAAGCGCTGGCGACGAGTATGTCGTTGAGGTAAACAAACACAAACGGCAGATCCCGCAGCACCGAATCCATCAGGCGCTGGAACGTCTGAGCGGCATTCTTGAGTCCAAAAGGCATCCGCAGGAACTCAAAAAGTCCAAAAGGCGTTATCACTGCTGTCTTGGGAACGTCCAGGGGGTGCATGGGCACCTGGTGGTATCCACGCACCAGGTCCACCTTGGAAAACACCCCCGTACCGGCCAGATGCGCCGAAAAGTCCTGAATGTGCGGCACCGGATAGCGGTCAGGCATAGTGGCGTCGTTGAGTCGGCGGTAATCCCCGCACGGGCGGAACCCGCCGTTCGATTTGGGAACGACGTGCAGGGGGGAAGCCCAAGGACTGTCGGAGCGGCGGACAATGCCCAGGCGCTCCATGGTTGCGAACTCCGCCCTCGCTACAGCCAGCTTAGAAGGGTTCAACCGCCGGGCCCTGGCGTAGACAGGAGGCCCCCCGGTAGTGACGTGGTGTTCCACGCCATGCTTAGTGGTAAGTGCAGAGAAGGTGGGTAGCGACAGGTCTGGAAACTCGGCCAACAGTCTGAGAAACGTGTCTGCACCTGACAGCGAGCCTGACAGCCCGTCGTACGCTGCGCTGCCAAGTGTGCACACGAGGGAAGAAAACGTTAAGGCATCAACCAAACGCCTATTCTTAACGTCCACTAAGAGTCCATGAGCACACAAAAAATCCGCTCCGAGGAGGGGAAAAGAAATGTCCGCTGTCACAAAATCCCAGCTGAAACGCTGTCCTCCGATGCACAAACACATAGGCCTCACGCCGTACGTGCGAATGGGACTGCCGTTAGCCGTCGTCAATCGCGGTCCGTGCCCCCCACGGGCGACGTCTTCACTCGACGCTGGAACTACGCTCCGTTGAGCGCCCGTGTCACACAGAAACAGGCTCCCCGAAACGCTGTCGCTGACGAAGAGGAGCCTGCACGTGCCGCCGACGCTCAGAGCCACTACTGAGCGCCGGCCCCTCCGTTTCCCGGGGGTTTGTAGCTGCACGGAGCGATGCATCTCTTCGCCCTTGTCCCGAAACGTGCGTGGTAAACGCACTCTCCGGCGTCTCCACGCCGGCTAGCCACAGCCGTGTCCGGCCTCCGCCACGCTTTCTTGACTGCCGGTGGGCCGCTGAGCGTCGCGGCTAACGTCTCTGCCCCGGGCTGTTGCGTAGCCAGGAAAAAAACGATCCGCTTCCTCAGCCAAAGCACGGGGCTCCGTGACAGGCGTGTTGGCCAGCGCCGTCTGTACCCGGGGAGGCAAGTGACGCAGGAAAATCTCCGTGAATAAAATACGGGGATCTTCTCCCCCCTAGCAGATTTAGCATTTTCTCCATTAGCTGGGATGGCTTGCTGTCTCCTAGGCCTTGAATGTCAAGTATCTGGCGGGCCCTCTCCTTAGCAGATAAGCTAAATGTCTTAAGGAGAAGGGCCTTAATCGCCTCATATTTGCCATGATGTGGGGGGGCTGCGATGAATCCCACCAACCTGGATGACGTGGAGCTCCCCAGCGCTGCTACCACATGGTAGTATTTTAGGTCCCCGTCACGGACCTGTCGGCAGGCGAAATGTGCCTCCACGTGTGCGAACCATGCCTCCGCGGTGTGCTCCCAGAATTCCGGCAGCTTTATGAAAACATCGCGCTCAGCCATGTTCGTTAATTTTCCGGAAACTTTCTCGGAAAAGTCAGGGTCACCAGTGTAGTGCCGTGAAAAGAGAGTCGGAGGCGGTGTATTAAGAATGGAGTTCCAATCTTTATTATCCATTACTTCAGAGAGGTTAACACATGCACTGCTCTGCCATGATGAGCTAGCAGGAATGGCAGCTAAAGCTACAGGTGTTCCCCACTAAAGGGTCCGTGTGGCAACACAATAAGCAAGGTGAATTATGTCCAATAACGTGTCACCACACTATATCCATTAGTTTGGCTAGCTAGCACCAGATGCTAACCACAACGATCTCCGGTAGATACCCACTGGTGCGCGAGGCGAGCTCTCTCGCTCGCTCGCGCACGCACGCACACAAAATGGCTCGTGCCACACACACACACACACACACACACACACACACACACACACACACACACACACACACACACACACACACACACACACACACACACACACACACACACACACACACACACACACACACACACACACACACACACACACACACACACACACACACACACACACACACACACACACACACACACACACACACACACACACACACACACACACAGAGCAGGGCTTGAATGAAACACAGAGACCCAGAAGTAAGCTACTTGTACTCACGAGGCCTATTATGTGCAGAATCCCTCTCGCTTTCAGTTGGTTTTGATTGAGTGTCCACACGTGGTCGTTTAAGGACTAAAAAACGATCAATTTTCACTTTGCTGTTAGCAAATCATTTGGCTTTCTAGCTAACAGGAAGTCAATCAAGTGTCACAAAGTAATTTAGCCTATGGGTAGGTCAAAAATCGAATGGGTGCTAACCATTGGCCTAATCATATCACCTGTGTTGGCTTTATGTTTTTGGTCAAAAATGTGTTTGTTTCACATATGCATTGATGTAATCATTAATATTTCTAATTTAATTTAATAAAAATAATAATAATAATTTTCGAAAAAAGAAAAAAAACACATATTTCTTGGGGGTGCTTAGGGGGTGCTTTGGCAATCCTGGGGGGTGCTTCAGCACCCCCTAGCTCCCCCCTGGCGCCGCCCCTGATAATAAGTAATATTAACTTTATTTAATACAACATTTATGGTACACGATTTAATCATACAGCCCATGTAGTATGATAATGAATTATAGCAAACATGTGCAATATATCCATTATTACAGCTCCGTGGGATGGCAGTAAGACGATATGGATCCGTTCTTATTGTGTATCCATGGGTAAAGATAAACGCAACTCACATTGGTTTCTCAAACACCATCTCTGTAAACTACGTGTATTCACTGAATTTCACTCTCTGCCTTTAACGGCTCGTTGTAGCTCCAATAGCTCCAGCCCCACCCTCCCTGTGAGCAGTGTGCTCTGATTGGTCGGGACACGTAACATGAACGTGCCGGGCAGCGCGGTCCCGTGGGTTAGATGCGCGTTCATAATGCAGAGGGTAATAACTCTCAGAATAACGTTATTAGCACATTATTACAACTTGAGGAACGAATGTTTTTAATAAGGGCTATACAAGTGTTCATACTGGGTAGTTTATTTAGTTTACAAAAAATTATCCAACGATTTACAGACCACTCTTTCCCAATGTAAGTCAATGGGAAAAAGTGTTTCCGGGCCTGGCAACCAAACGGAAGTACCGCCGTTTGGCCACCACGAATATTTTCATCTGAGTCCGGCGCACTTCCTGGGGGCTTGGGTGAAATGTGGTAACGTGACGGCCATCTTTATGTTGGTGACGCGTATTGTGCGAGACGAGAGACCTGTAGTTCACTGAGCGGTTTCACACGAAAAAATGTGTAACTTCACAGTTTTATGACACATTTTTATTTTTTTGACTTGCAAAATGTTCTTTTAAATTGACAAACATCATATGTGTCATTCGTGGCACAATTCAAACGGGATCAAAAGATAACCTTTCTCTCTCCATTGACTTCAATGTATAATTTTCCGCTTCCGGGGTCCCATGGAGGCTTCGGAAGGGGAGGGACTTCGCCTCTCTATAGCAACTTCACGACGGATCCGTCTTGTATAAAACTCTCGCGAGAGTTTGCAAGTCACGTGGCTGAATGTTTACGTTTTGGCAGGCAAAACCAAAGCAGAAGAAGAAGTGACGTCAGCGGCTTCATTTGCTTAATTTCCCCTCAGGGAACTTTTTTCGGTGTGAACCTATGGTGTGAACGCGATCTGTACTCCATCCATGGGGGTACTAAGTGCTGGGCACTAAGTACGGGAAAGTACTTGGTGTGAAAGCAGCTATTTATATGCAGTAAGAAGGATATAGCTGCTTATCAGGTTCAACAGTTTAGTTGGGGTGGGGGGAGGGAGTATTCAGATTTATCCAGACACCAAATTATTATAAATCTAAATGATTTACTTGAGATTGTTTTGTTTTTTTGCAAGAAATATTATATATATTCCATCCCTACAGTGGAAAAAAAAATTGTTTCAGAATGTATCAATGTGTGATTATTCGAATAGCTTAAAAATACATGCGTAGATGCTCTAACTCGATAGATACAATTAATTAGCAACATTAAAATATTCTGTTTCATTTTGAGTAATAACAAATGTCTAATGTGATTTATATAATTAATACATTAGCCACTGGTGCTGAATGCGTTCGTCTTCATATGTTTTTGTTCATATTTAGTAATTTTATATTGATCTTTAACAGATTTTCCCAGGGACTGCAGCTAAGGCAAATGTAATTTTATAATTGTGTCATTCACACCCTTATGAATGGTGTGCTTAGGCTTCCAAGACAGTATACATTAGAGAGAGCCAGCTCCACAGTGTGTACAGTCAAATAACAGAACAAAATAATTTAGAAGCTAAGAAGTATCCCACCCAATCAGATCATTAATCAATAAGGACATAAATCCCTATTCTTACTTTTTATTACTAACATTTTAAAAATGCATAATCTATTTATATATCATCTAATTCTAATATATATCTTACCTTTTCATGTCTCTTGCAGCAAAATAAGCAAACTTTACCTTAATAAATTAATTAATTAATTAAACAGCCTTTTCTGTTTGTACCACTACATTTGAATTTTTTTCTCTTCTTTTTTGAGGAAGGAAGTGAATATTTTTAAATTGTAAAAGAACGCAAATAACAAACACATTTGACTTTGTTTATCAATTGAAACTCCTGATGTTTATTTTTATATAATTGTGTTCTCCTTTTTCACTGCTTTATTACAGTATGGTAGGGGAAGATTCGGTCCTACGTGGAGGAGGAGAAAATGGGTCTTTGGGCATCAGAAGAACAAGGAGAAGACCTATCCTGAGGCTGGTGAAACAAAGATCAAGGGGCCACTTAATTCCTCTGGTCACAAAATACGTTCGCCAAGAGACCACGGTGATAACGGACATGTGGAGGGCATACACCACTGCAATCGCAGAAAGTGGCTTTGTCCATTTCTCGGTGAACCACAGCCGGTCATTTGTGAACCCAGACACAGGAGCCCACACCCAAAACATTGAGCGGGCTTGGTCAACGTACAAGTCCCAGGTCTGGAGACTGCGAGGAAACCGCACAGTGAAGACTCTGAAGAGTCATCTTGCTTTGATCGAGTGGACACATTGGCTGGCAAATGAACACAAAGATGGTCCCTTAGGCAGATTGCTGCATGACATACGCCACTTTCACAAGTTCTGATAGCAACCTCGTTTTCGTTATTAGTCTCATTTGGATTGTTGTTTAAATAAAAATGTAAACTTGAGTGCACAGGGTTTGTTTGTTTGTTAAACTGCTTAACTAATGGTAAGATAATGGTGAGGAAATTATTAGTTAATGGGTAACTACTGTCTTTAATGCATTACTTTACTTGAGGGGACACAAACTGCTTAAGTAACGGTAAGGTAATCATTAGGTAATGGGTAACTACTGTCTTTAATGCATTACTTTACTTAAGGGGACACAAACTGCTTAAGTAACGGTAAGGTAATCATTAGGTAATGGGTAGCTACTGTCTTTAATGCATTACTTTACTTGAGGGGACACAAACTGCTTAAGTAACGGTAAGGTAATCATTAGGTAATGGGTAACTACTGTCTTTAATGCATTACTTTACTTGAGGGGACACAAACGGCTTAAGTAACAGTAAGGTAATCATTAGGTAATGGGTAACTACTGTCTTTAATGCATTACTTTACTTGAGGGGACACAAACGGCTTAAGGAATGGTAAGGTAATCATTAGGTAATGGGTAACTACTCTTTTTGTATGCGTTACTTGAGTTTACCATATACCCAATCTGCCTAAGTAATGGTAAGGTAAGTAATGATGACTTAAGCAGTAACACGTGAGTCAGATCAACCTCCACCAGTCAATCCAGTGTGGGACCCAAGCCAGCCGAAGATGGCAGGTTTAAAAGTGCCCTGCTGCAGCTTCAATCAAAGTCACCCAGGAACTCCTCATTAACTAACCATTAACGAATGATTAATTAATACAGTAGCCCCCAGTCTGTTTACCAGTAACTAACCATCAGTAGTCACTCAGGAACTCCTCATTAACTATCTAGTCGTTGCCTATTCACTACTCAGTAACTACGCACATTTTGTGTACCTTATTGTACATTTTCCTAAAATTGGTATATTTATTTATTTTGGGGCGTGTGGAATGAAAAGAAAAAAATGAGCATTTTATGAGCATGGGATTTTGACCCCTCATATAAACATATGCATAATGCTGCGCTATGCTTTGCAGCCACATGCCGTTGCCAAGCAACGCTTATTGTTTAGGTGTCCTTTGATAAGCAGGCAGTCATATAATTAAATAGAACTAGCTAGATCTGATAGATTTGGACATAAACGCGGCAGATCAGCGGCTGCTGACGGAGAACACGCAGCTCTTCCGGATCACAGCTCCGCCGCTGTGACGGACCACCGAGTTACACCTAACAAACTTAGTTTATCTACTCTGGAACTAGCTAATCTAGTTATAAATATATGTATTCTTTACTGTCGGGTCACTTATAGGTTCAGCGAGCTGCACGAGACTGACGGGCTGTCAGGAGAGGGAGAGGAAAAGAGAGCACCCCGTTTATTTTTCCCATTTTATTATCCAGAATTACTGTACACTTTTGAATAAAGTAGTTAATCTACTATTAGTAGTTTGTTTAAATGCATTACTTATGTTTTGTTTTTTTCATTAACATAAAATAATTTCACGTACCCCCTGCAGTACTCCAACGTACCCATAGGGGACCGCGTAACCCCATTTGAGAACCACTGCTTTAGCTAGCAGTCAGATTATTGTCTGACTTCATGCCAATTATTCAGTAATGCTGTTATAAAGTAAAAACAAAAAACTCTGATTCCTCTCACCAGTTTGTCATGCATGTATTTAATAAACACCACCTGTATTTGGAACACATGAAACTGCACACATTGCTGACAACTGAGGTGTTGTTGGAGTTATACTTTTTATCACCCTAAGTTATTGAACTTTCCAACGGTTGTTGCACAATGTTGGAAGAAAAGGACTGTAAACTATTAAAATGAGGCCATTGTATATATGCTGAAAATATGAATGTCTCCCTTTATAAATATATATATGTATCGCTGTTTTTGCGTTACAAGCTCTAAGTTACAAACTGCACACATTGCATTCTTGCTAATTAGCCAAAATATGAACGGAATAAGTAGCACGCATCGTAACAGAGTAAAATAAATAGGGACAACAGCTTGTCAACTAACCATTCAGAAACGTCCTGCTGCAACCGAGATGTTTGCACCTCCACCAAAACCTCCGCTGCTTCAGGGTCAGTCTCTGGATCAAATTGATAATATGCTTGAACACATGCATTGCACTGAGATGGCATGTTTATTCCACACTCGTAATCACAGCAAGCATGGTAACGTGACTCTCGCCGGCTCATGCCCCGCTCTTCTGCAGGGGGGCGTGGTCAGCTGCTGCTCAGAATTTTCAAAGACAGGCTTGGAATAGAGCTAAAATGAGCTAAACGAGGCATGGCTAAAAAATGATCTGTTTGGTATTTTGAAAAATAAAATGTATAAATATACCTTATATAGGTATGGTCATACACTATATCATTACAAAATAGCACGATAGGTCTCCTTTAAATAAAAAATAAAAAATGCCTTGCACACAAATTCAGCAACCGAGTTGTAAAAGCAGCTACAAGTGGGAAACAACAGTGAAGGAACAAGCAAGGAGTGATTTGCAAGCGTATAAGAGTATTATTATACATATAAATATATAATAAAGTTTATTTATTCTCATCGCTACCCGTAGTTGTAGCGGAGCTCGGCAAATTTGCTGATTTTGACTATACGGAGTTGGACACCAGCATTACTCCAAATAAACAATAATATCGATAATTAATCTGAAAGGTGAAGCTGTGTGTTGTGTTCCCGGGTTAGGGAAAACATTTTTGACTTCTCTGTAAACAGTTTAAATAAATGTTCAAATTATGAACTTTCCTGCCTTCAAGGAAAACACACTCAACCCCCTGAGAAGCCCCTCCCCACAGTGAAGCCTTGTGAAGGCAGCATCATGTGGGAGTTTTTTTATCAGCAGCGAATGGGAAACTGAGCAGATTTAAAGGAATGATAAATGGGGCCAATACGGTTTAATTCCTGAGCAAAATGTGTAGCAGTCTTCCAGAGATCTGAGGGTGGGACTGGGGGTTCGCCTTCCAGCAGGACAGTGAGCCAAAGCATATAGCTAGAGCAACTTGGAATACCCTAGTCAAAACTCAGTACTCAACTCAATAATCTGAGGTATAATTTAAGGTTGCTGAACACCAGCAAAACTCCTCTAATTTACAGGTATTAATGAAATAAAAATGGAGAAATGCCAGGGGGTGAAAACCAAGGCATAGCAAGGCACGGAATGTTGTCCTCATAGTAGCAGGATCTGTTCACCACAGCTCTACACCCCGAGTATCCCACAGAGGTGGCATGTGTCCGGCTGCACCGACTGCTCCTCACGGACTGACCTGAACGGTGGTCATGTTCATGTACACTTTAAAAGCACTTACTTCCACAGCATAGTGGCGATCGTCACAAGGGAGGGGGTTTGTAAGTGGTAATTTTTTAATGCATCCTTCATCTGTGAGATGGAAACCCAAGATCCCCTATAGCAGCGCTTCTCAAAGTGTGGTCCGTGAGTATATTGGTAAAATTTCACATTTGAAATAAATACATTTAAGTTTTCCGCACTCTCGCGGGAATATCTCCGCAATGGAGCGAGCTTAAGTTTCAGCAACACCTTCATCACACATGTTGCCACTTGTTTGTGCCATTTTCATGTAATTTGTAATCTGTTCTAGAAAAACGATGTGATTTTGGATATTTGTGGAGTTAGGTGGCATGCAAGTGTTTTTTTTATTGGTTAAGTGGTCCTTGGTATGAAAAAGTTGGAGAAACACTGCCCTATAGGAAAAATAACAGTTTGCTCTTCTGATTTCCCTGCATAGGACAAATATGTGTCACCATCCCATGTTGTTATCAAAAGTTATCAAAGTACACTTCAGATATAAGTCCTAAAATGAAATGGATGAACGCGTGAGCTTAACATTTATTAAAACGTTCAACCCCTTAAAGAGGCAAAAGCAACACTGATAGAAACACAGAAATACTTCTAAATATATATCAAAAGTGAAGTCAGTCTGGTCAGTTCACAGAGAGCCTGTATCTACAGTCTGTAAGGGGGGGGTTAGAAGAAGTCTGCTGCTGAAGGCCGGCGTTTAGCAGTCTCCTTTGGAGTATTGTGGCCGCTCTTCCTGTTGGCCTTCGGGGTCTTTCTGGCAGAGAGTGCTGTGGGCGGAGACTTTAAGACCCCAAACTTGGGTTTCTGCTTTGGGTCAAAGGGCACTCTTGATGACCCGTCTGGACTCAGCAGCAGGCTGCGGTCCGTCTTCTTGAACTCTGCACCAGGACACAGGAAACAAGCAACACTGTTACTACAGTAAGAAGGCACTTACTGATTGAAACATTATTTGTCTTTCAGAACCTCTTGACATATTTGAACATCTACAAAAGTGTAATTTTTTTTGGTGTGCTTTTTGCAGAGGGGTGTACCACGAAGCCAGATTAGTGGGTTAGCGAGGTATTTGGAGACGAAAGTCCAAATTTGCCGTACCATTACTATGGCTCTCTAACCGGACTACATCACCATGGCAACTTATGCTGCAGACATAACCGGCTCTGGACCAGGTTATTATTTATTTATTTTTAACCAGGAAAAAGTCTCATTGAGATTAAAATCTCTTTTCCAAGAGCGACCTGGCCAAGAAAGCTCGGTTGGATGCTACACAATCGGATGCTGTTGGTACCTGTTCATGTGGATAGTTATTATAAATTGTAATCCCTGTAATGATGCTGTATGATGTCCTTTTTGTTGTTGCTCTTTCATGTGGAACCTACTTGAGCAGGTCTCCCTTGAAAAAGAGATCAATGATCTCAAGGGATTCACCTGGATAAATAAAGGTTTGAAATGAAAGGCAAAGTCACAACAGATAAAACACAGACAATACATGTAGATGAATACAGCGATCATAAAACGTAAATTAAATGGAACATTAACCAGCCAATATGCAAATAAAAGAAATTATAAAACATTAAAACTGGCACAATTTAACACGACTTCAATTATGAGATATAGCCATTGTTGTTCGCTGACGGACTTGAACTCCCCCGTAGTGATAAAATGTGAGTTTCAGCTCCTTCTGTACATTACTCCAAGCAGCATATTTAAAAGCTTTTTTACCCAGTTCTGTTCTCACTTTAGGAACCAGCATCTGAATAAAATCTTGGGAGCGCAGGCCATATAGACTTTGTTTTTTTACACATATGTGCAAATATAAGAGGGAACCATCCCAAGCAGAGATTTATATATAAAACCCGACCAATGGGAAAGTCTACGTGCAGACTTTTATGGTTATGTTCAGAGTTATATCTTGAAATTAGCAAATACTGCTGTTCACTAACTAGTTCCTCTGAACATAGCGTCACTTGATAGTTAATCTATGAGCACTACAGATGATCAGTTAGGGGAATACTTTGTGTAAACTGAAGCAGTCATGTTTCATTAGATAGATGGATAGATAGGTACTTTATTGATCGCAATTTGGGAAATGTTTGCATTGCAGCAGCATAATAAAACACAAGGCAATGTACATAAGAGAAACTAAGATACAGAAATAAACAATCATATATTTCAGAAATAGAAATAAAATAGCATTAGGAAGTAAAATATATATATACACACACACGTGGAAAATATACATGTGGAAATACAAATCTCCAGTAACAAATATAATGCAGGATATTATTGTGCAAGAATGGATTATTCAATATTAAATAGAATGCCACAGAACAAGGCCGTGCAGTTACAGTAGCTCAAACTATATGCATCTCATTATTTATTAGTGATGCAGAACAACACAGCAAGAAAACTGTTGTGTCCTCGTTATTTTTAAGGAGGGTATTATCGTCAAGTTTACAGTTCAAGAGCTGCAGAATGTGAATTTGTCAAATAAGAAATAAACGGGAGGTACGGATTGCATCGAGTGGTTATTTACATAGAATGCTAGCGAATTTATACGAATACCTTTTTTTCATAATATATTCTAATAAAACGTCAATATTGACCCATTTCGTCCGGGCACATGAGTGACATGACGCTCAAATGCCTCTTTATAGGCGCACGCACTGATAACCACCTTCATGGTACCCGTTTTCTCTGATCAGGAGTTTCAGTTTGGTCCAGCCAAGTCAAAGAAACTCTGACTGTTGAACTCGCTCCATAGTATACCCCCCAGGTCAAAGGCATTCTTGAACATACAATGCCAACTGGTAAACCTCCATATGCTGCTGGAGATCTTTTTTCAAAACGGCTACTAAATGGACCCTGTGCTACTCCACCATTAAGATGATGAGATCTGCTGTCTCCTGATTGGATGTTCTCAGGCAGAGAGCTGCAACTCTTTTAGAATAGCACTGTGACTCAAGTCCCACTAGAGCAGAACATGCCTTTATATCTGGTTCAGTACATACTCCCACTGACATTCGTAGTTATGCATGTTGTCTTTTTATATCTAATTTTAACCCGTACATGTAAAGTATCTTTGTGTACTGTGAAAAGTACTCTATAAATCAATGTATTTTTGTCATCGTCATGCAAACTATTAGGTGGCTAATTTATTGGACGGATTAGGTTTTTTGTATCCCCTTTACGGAGAAAAACAACAGTGGCTGACAGTAAATCTTGGTACACATTACCAGAATGTATGCATTTTATCTTCTGTGGTGTAGAAGAGCAAATAAGTCCTGTCAAACTAACAGGATGAAAAAGAAGACGTCCTATGGATATTACCAACGGGTTATTTCCTGTATGGAGGCTGTGTTTCTTTAATTTAATCTCTCTCAATGCTGACATGTAGACGTGTTACTATGGTTACTTAATAAGATGCATAATCACTTCACAGATGGTATTCTGGTTTAGCTTTTAAACTGGTAATAGGGCTGCAAATGCATTTTTTGTTCATTATCAATTAATCAAAAAATTGTTGTTTTCAATTAACCGATTAATCTCTTGGTTGAAAAACATAAGAAAAAGCCTAAAATGAACAGAGCCCAAAGGGACAATATTAGTGTATAACGCTCAAATATCAGTTATCCTTAAGGACCAACATCATGTGTGTCTTCTAGGTGTGACTCCAGCCTGTGCGTAAACTTGCTGACATGTGTCTTGATGATGGTTGTGATCAAAACAAGTAAACGTTACATTGATGACAGCCTTGGCGCTGATCATTAATCATCTAATCGTATCTGATTTCTTACCAGCTGTCTTGTTATTCTTGAGGCCGAACGTCACCTTCTTTGATTCTGACAGGGGAGTTTGGATCTTCTGTAGAATAAAAACATAGAAGATAAGTCACACATGGTTACATCAGTGGATAGACTTTTTTATAGACTGTTGTATAATGTTTCCATTGTTTTAATACATTTTTCATGGAAACCTGAACAGCACTCTATATAAAAACACCCGTCTACTGAATGACCTCTTGGCATCTAGTGCCAGTACAAGAGCTTCCATAGTCTTGTTTGATGTGGTTGATTACATAAAGAGTACGTCTGATATTATCACGTGTTTGACTCTGTCTAAGATTATCAACCTGCAACTTGGATAAGACATTAGGGATTTAGATCAGGGGAACACAGGATGAACCAAAAGAGCGACGTTGTTCTCCTGGAAGAAGTCCTTCGTCAGGCGGGCGTTGTCCTGCTGAAAGACCCAGTCATCACCTCACAGACGAGGGCCCTCAGTAGAGAGGGTGCCCGCTGTAACATCTCCACAGAGCCATTTAAAGCACAGCCTGAATCTATGTGTGCCATTGAAGGAAGAAGCACCCCAGATCACCGGTGCTAAATTATCTTCCATATCTTATTTAAAATTGGGATCACTTTTAACCACAGGCTTTCCCCAATGCTACTCCAACTCAATGGGAACAAAAACAGGACAAAACAAAGAACGTTATTGGGACTGAGAATATCAACTTTCCGAAACAAAAATGTTCATAGAGAGGTCATGTTTGTGACCTTAGGCGCTTTCACACCGCAGTAGTTTTCCCACAAAAGGTTCATGAGAACTTAGTTCATGAGAACTCTTTAGTTCTCATGAACTAAGTACAGATCGCGTTCACACTGAAATAAGTTCCTAGGGAAGGATTAGGCAAATTAAGCCGCTGACATCACTTCTTCTTCTTCTTTGGGTTTACTGGCAGGCCGCAAACAACTTCACGGCATACACTGCCACCCGAAGTCCCCGGCCGGAAGTCCCCGGATTTGGGGACTGGCTTCAGTAGAAGCTGCTGGGACTCCCAGCAGCTTCTACTGAAGCCTTCAGAGTAAATCGCCAGGACGCCGACACCTCCTCATCTCCACCGCTCCCATGTTTTATTTTGTGTTGCCATAAGTTAGTCTCTCTGCGTTTCTGCGCTGGGCTAATAATGCTAATGCAAAAATAATAAAATGGCGGCTTCACAAAACTTTTTTGGAGTTTTACGGGGCGTGGTTTGCATTCCGCCCAGCCAATCAGAAATAGGAACCTTTTTCTCCCACGAAAGTCCCTGCTCTCTAGCAGAAGGGGGTAAAAAAGGTTCTGATTAACTCATTTTTAGTTCCGGATTTTTTTGGTGTGAACGTGACATTTCGGAACAAAAGTGGGAAAAGCACTGCGGTGTGAAAGCGCCTCTTGTCTGAGCCAAGATATTGTAATGGCTTGGAGGGATGGTCTCTGCAGCCTTCAGGGTTTCAGAGAGCCCTCCTGTGACAGCTTCATTAATTAGTCTCTTGTGAACCGTCTACAAACCGGCAGTTTTTCTTTTCCCCTTAGTCATTACACTAACACCATGTTAATAATACATGTCTCCTAGACTGTGTTAACCACAGAAAGAAGGGTCTTGCCATCAGGCCGCTCAATCGGAAGTCCACGTTTAGTTTTTTTTAAGGGATAAGATTATATAATTGTAATGCAACAGACTAGTTTACTAGAGATTCAGAAGGCAGAAAAGACCGGCTCTCTTTAATCCATTCAATGATCTCAGAAATATGTCCTAACAATGGAGGACCTGGTGAGAGCATCATCTGAGTGAATTAAGGAATAATATCCAGACCAATGGGAGAATCTGTGCACAGCCAATCGGCACGCGTACATTGACATCAGTGGACTTGAGACCGTAAAAAACACATGTTTACGCCCCCTGCTGTGAACTGCAAATATTTCTTTTTGGACCGCTCCGTCCATGCGGTGCGCTGTGTGACTCATGCGCTTTTAGATGTAACATTTAATTTATATTTCCAAGGTTCATTATTACAGTCTCATTTTATATTAGCACAACGTACCATATTCCAAATAGTGGTGATATATTTAATATATCATATACGAGCAACGATTAGTCCGAATTGACAACTACTAGTCGACTAGAAAAATATTTCGCGAGAGGCAGCCCTAATAACAATGTTTTCAATTTTAAGTCATTTAAATATCAGCTTTCAGAAGAACAAAACTAAAATGAGCAGCTAATATGAATTACTTGTGAAATATTGGCATCATGGTGCTCTTGCAGCTGTTCATCATGAAGAGCTTCTGTACTGCTGCCACACACTAGCTAGCGGTGAGCTACAGGGGTTAGTGCCTCAGGGAATGTACACCTAAAGATTCTCTTCAATCTGTCAGGTCATCACCTAATCATGAATGTGGACGTGCATTCCTAGTAGGGCTGAACGATATACCGTGTCATAGGGGTGTTGCAAATAATAGTTTCTACGATGCATTGCGATGCGGACGTGGACGATTCGGTATCGATGCAGCAGAGGTGGGACCAAGTCATTGTTTTGCAAGTCCGAGTCAAGTCTCAAGTCTTTGCGCTCAAGTCCGAGTCAAGTCTCAAGACATTGTTTTGCAAGTCCAAGTCAAGTCTCAAGTCAGGATGGGCAAGTTCAAGTCAAGTCAAGTCCTAAACTTTGACAAAACGAGTCATAAACAAGTCATTATGTGTTTTTCACCAAATGTAATGACATCGATCAACAGAATAATACTTAATAATCAAATTGCTCTTTATTAGTCACATTAATAATTTAATAATCCATTTTCTCTCTGCTGGTAAAGTAACGTGTGTTTTTCTAATTTAAGAGAGATCAGTAAGGTAAGGCTACCGTGACGGTTTGATTCAGAAGGAGTTTAATGTATAAGATCCCTGATGTTGAGGTAACCAGAATGTTTATTTCCACTGTGTACAACATGTTATGAGGGACCCACAATCTATCTTTATGCAAGGGATAATGTGCAGCCAGGCGGTCTCTATGGGGAAAAGAACACCTGCATCTAGATCCCTCTGCAGGTGGTACTTTAAGTATATTTTGATGCTAATACTTTTACTTGTAACATTTTGAATGCAGGACTTTTTATTGTACAGGGTTCCTGCAGGTTTCGCCAACTCAAATTTAAGACTTTTTAACACCTTTTTAAGACCACTTTGAATATAATTTAAGACCTATTTAACGGCAATAAAGTATGAAGGAAAATGTATATAAAGAAGAAATACGTCCCATAATCACTTACAAAGTAAATGTATTCATGTTCAACATAACAATGACAACACAACAGCGTAACAGTACAGAACTGTGTTAGCGTGTTAGACAAAAAGTGTGTATGTGTGTGCTTGAGTGTGTGTGTGTGTGTGTGTGTTAGGGCTGTGCAATTAATCATATTTTAATCGCAATTACGATTTTGGCCTGCCACAATTACGAAAACAACATAATCGGAAAAAACGATTATTTTGCTTTGCTAGGTTGTGACAGTGCACCACAACATATTTGATCTAATGAATTTTTTAGTAATGTATCATTTATTTAATTAATTTTTGTATTGGTTTTTCAGTTGAATTATACGTTCAGGGTAATCAACAGTTAAAAAGATACTGTTCAAATTATTATTTGTTTTAAAGTTCAATAAATGGATGTTTTCAAAGTCAATGAATAATCGTATTTAATAATCGTGATATTAATTATTGACCAACATAATCTTGATTATTGCCATAATCGAGCAGCCCTAGTGTGTGTGTGTGTGTGTGTGTGTGTGTGTGTGTGTGTGTCTCTGAGAGAGAGTGACAAGAGCTATATTCAGAGCTCTGCTGCCTTGGCTACACTATTTCATCGTTGCTGTTGTATGATTGGTGTTTAGCTGCGGTATTTAGCGTCTACAGCACCTCCGCTTTTAGGGTTGACGTAGACCCAAACTTCGCCCGGAGGTCCCCCGGTGTTGTTGCGGGAGCTGCTCCACTAGCTAACGCTCCACCAGCTAACGCTGCATTAGCTGCTGCTGCTGCACTAGCTAACGCTACATTAGCAAAACAAATGCTAATTTATTTTGCAAAAGGTGCAGCGGGCTTCAAACACGTTCCCTCCACTGGTTTCAACCAAGCACTAAATTAGATGTTTTCCAACCAAATACGGTTGAACTTACACTTCCCCATATTTATTTGTAAGTAGATTCGAAGATGGGCTACATGAGCTGAAGCTTGGTTGCTAGGTTACTAGCTGGGTGTTCTCCAATAAGGGGCCGGGGGAAACAAAGTTAGTGATTACTGGTTCCATGTTAATTTAATTCAATACAAATTGTTGGGGGGAACTGAAAGGCTATTACCGCACTGGTTACTTTGCAGCCCGGACATTTCCCCCAAAACACATTTAGACGCTATCGCAACACAGAAGTACCTTTCAAATCCGATAATTTTTAAGACCTTCTGAATCATATTTAAGACCTTTTTAAGACTTGTTATGACCCTGCGGGAACCCTGATTGTAACTTTTTTTAATTGTCTGAACTTCTCCCACCTCTGACAATAAATCCTGAGTGGTTACCAAAAAAAAAACCCTGCTCTGAAGGTTATTTTCATTTTTACAAATCCTGCACTCAGCTTTGCTTTCTCCAATATCATTGAAAAGCAGCCAGATGCTGCTTCTTTTTTCGGTTTTCGCTCATTTCTTGACTTTTTCCGACGCGCTTGCATTTAAATCCGGCTCCCCGTCGCTCTGTGCAGCTGGCCTGTACCACTACACATGTTGTGCCCCCCACCCTTCTTTCACATAATGGTATGATCCTAGTGTGTCCTCGCATATGATTGGCCGCATGGTGGCCCCTAAATAAAGACCCGCCCCTGCCTGCAACCAAGGATTCTCAGCAAGAGTAGGAGCGGCTGAAGATTCTGCTCTCCCCGACGGGAGTCTGCTCTTCTAGCGGCAGCTCGCGATCGGCGTGTTGGAGACCTCTGAATTAAAGTAGCAAGTCACCTCAAGTCAGAAGGCTCAAGTCCAAGTCAAGTCCCGAGTCATTGGTGTTCAAGTCCAAGTCGAGTCGCAAGTCTTTTGTGATGTTGTCAAGTCGAGTCTCAAGTCATAAAATGTGTGACTCGAGTCTGACTCGAGTCCAAGTCATGTGACTCGAGTCCACACCTCTGCGATGCAGTGACGGAAGATAATCGGTTATAGCGTAGTAACGTTGCTTCCTGATTTTCCGGCCGCGGCTTTACTATAACGTTTTTTTTTTTCTGTCACTTTAATATCAAATCGGTCGGTGACGCAGAGATCAGGGAACATAAGTGACAGCGGCACAGCAACACCAAACACGGAGCAGTCTGCTTTATCCACCAACACAACACCACCAGTCCAGAACCAACAGCAGAAGGACCTGCTCTGAATCACTCTGTGTCGCTACGGCACAGGGATTTATGTTTTTTCAAAAATAATCGCGTTACAATCATGTCAGGTTTTTGGTGGATTTAATTAAGTCTTGGATTGCAAAGTATGAATGTCCTCTAGCAATTTTCAGACGATATATACGTGTGTAAAGTTTGTGAAGGCAGGAGGAAAAAAGCTTCCGCGATCACCGTCTCCTCTCTGCTGCTACAAGCCCCGCCCCCTCCCTGAAAATAATGAGTGACAGGCTGATAGTGACCCGATAGAAACTTTATTATTCACTGAGATATAATGAAGCTAATTTAATCTCATACATTCATGGGATTTATGTAACAGTAAGACAGAGAATGTAAGTGTGCACCCACATGCAGTATTTTTGTTTGTATATGCTGTTGTAAATACTCCTGTTGTCTGCTGTGTTCAGACTCAAGTCCTGTGTGTGATGCCACATTCAGGACATTCAGTGTACTTTTTTTAACAGAAGACCGTTGAGCTGCAGCTAGACTGCAGAAGCATTATTTTTTTTGTTTTTGAGGATGGAACAATTTCACACACAGATATAGGGAGGCTAGACCTATACAATTCATTTATTTTGGTTTATAAATTAATGTCAAGACATTTATGTTATTAATTTCTGAAGCACTTTCTAAATAATAAAAAGAGAGTTCATATGTATTTACTGCATGTATGCATTGATGAAAAATAAGCCATGTGCAGTAATATAGAAAATTGAGGATGCAACGCATTGGTATGAATCGTGATGAATCGGGATATCGAATTGAATCGAATCGTTGACAGGATAATCGTAATCGAATCGTGAGACCAGTGAAGATGCACAGCCCTACTGTGTCATGGCGATAACCGCGATATGCGCATGCGCGATATTCACACCGCAGGGACGTGCAGTTTTATAAAAACATTTTTAAAATGCTAACGCACTTTAGCACAGAATTCAAAATAAAGATACCCTTATTACTTATCGAAACTGCACATACAATATATCCGATTAAAGCTGAGACTCCACAGATTATTTAAGTATAGTATCTAAGCGATCCGATCTCGCGACAGGGGAAGCAAACAGACATCACAACACGTACCTTTTACGGGAGATTGTCTCAACGTAGCTGTCAATCTGATCAAAAGACGTGTTCAATAGCATTAAAACGAGAAAAAACGCAGCTGAATCGGTTGATCCATATGTTAATAATGTATCTGTGGCTTTGAAGCAATTGTTTATAATCCATAATTCCATTTTTATGTAAAAATCGGAGCACAAAAGTTAGCTGCTAATGGTAGCCACCAGTGTATGCAGCTGCCGGTTTTTGCTTCCCCTGTCGCGAGTTCGGATCACTCAGTGATGATACTATATACCTAAATAATCTGTGGAACCTCAGCTTTAATCGGATATCTTGTATGTGCAGCTACGATAAGTAATAAGGGTACTTTTATCTTGAGTTCTGTGCCAAAGTCCGTTAGCATTTTTCGCTCAGGGGTCATTTAGATGCTTCTTATGAGACTTGTGTTTTGTTTTGGTAAAAATGGTTTGTATCGTCAGTTAGCTGAGATTATTTCCGTTAATCTGGTATAACACATTAATAGGTTCATAAATATTAAGATCCCCTGAGACAGTGTCGTGAAAAAAAAGTAAAGTACCCGCCGGGACCTTGGGGCTTAACAGGTTAAAAAACCGCAATATATATCGCAGGGGAACAAAAAAACGCAATGTCAGTTTTTTTCAATATCGTGCAGCCCTAATTCCTAGCTTTGAAAAATATATTATCAGGACAAACTTTGGACTGGAGTTTACGGACCAGCGGTTAATAGACAACAGCTGAAATATCCAAAATCAAAAGAGAATGGTTCACCCAAAAATTATTTTCTTTGACATTGTCACTCTTACTCCGAGTAATTTCTCTGTCTTGAAAGAGCGTTTTGTTGCGTTCTGTGAGATGTTCAGTTCTTCTGTTGTTCTTTACCTTCTTGCCGGACAGCGGCTTGCTGCAGAACAGAGCCGGGGGGGCTGCAGCGTTCATCTGGAAGGTGATTAGGTCAGACGCAGAGCCTGAGGAAGTCTTTGCCTTCTTTTGTGACTTTTTAGATATGGATGGCTTAGCAAAATCCTGAAACAGAAAACCAGTTCAGAAGTCACCTCTGTGTTATCTCAGTGTAATCAGAGTCTCTTCTCACCAAATACTCACAGTGCCTGCTTTGGGCTTCTTGGCGACAGTTGGTTTCTCTGCCAGGCCATTGGTGGATGCAGCCTCCAGTTCATCGGCCTCGTACTCAAACGTCACTGGGATCTTTCTCTTCTTCTTCACACCTTTCACAGAGGAAGACACAGCTCCAGTTCCTTCCAGTAGGAGCTCATTGACACAGCCATCCACCTGTAAATGGGTTTCATCCTGCTCATCCATCTTGGCTGCTGCCAACTTATTTTTCTTCTTTGCTGGTGTTGTCATGGTGATCTTAAACTCAGCATCTTTAGCCTGAGGGTTTCCCTCCGCTGCATCCTTTTCCTCTGAAGTCTGAGGTTCCTTTGGAGTCTTTTTCAGCGGTTTTACAGTGCTTTCAGCTGCAGCAGGTGAAACTGTGTCCACTTGGTTGGCATTTTTATTTTTTTTAAGCTGCTGTGCGGAGGCATCTTGTGAAACTTCAGAGTGTTTTTCCTCTACCTCCAAATGTGCCTCAGTCTCAACATCTGGTACTTCAACAGCCTTGTGGTTCTTTTTCGTACTCTTCTTGTTAATCTGGGTTGTAGAATCAGTTGGCTTCTCGACTGAAGTAGTCGGGCCCTCTTGGCTTGAAGGCTGACAGTCTGCTGGGAGATCTGCACCTGTGCTCACAGCATTACCCTCAGTGTCAGATGTCGTCGTTTCATTTATTTCAGCAGACTCCTCACTAGTTACTGGTGTGATCTCTGCCTCAGCGGTGTCCAGGGATTCATCAGCGATCTCATCAGTTGGTAACTTTGCTTTTAGACTCTTCTTCTTCTTTTTCTTCTTCCCAGAGACAGTTGCAGGGCCTTCAGAGGAACTCTCTGTTACAACAGGAGTTTGCTGCTCCTCGGCCACCGTCACGTTGGCTCTGACATCACAAGTCTCCACCTCTTTCTTCTGTGCAAGCGTTTCAGAGCTGTCCTTGTTGTCAGAGGTGCAGGGAGCTGGAAGGCTGCTTACGGCTGTGATAGTAGGCTGTTTGTTTTCTTCAGTAAGGAGCACAGTGTCTTGCGTCTGTGCTGCCTCTTCTAAGTGTGGTGTTGGTGCACACTGCGGCCCTACTGCAGTCTCTTCTCCTTCAGCTGGAGCCACTGAGTGTTCAGGCATGTCTGCATCTCCCTCTCCACCTGCACTTCCTCCCTGTCCCACTTTCTTTTTCTTCTTCCTCCTCTTCTTCTTCTTCTTTTTGTTTTCATTACTTGCATCAAGGTCAGCTGGCTTCTTATCTTCTTTCCCTGACTCCTCCTTGCTTTGCTTGTTGAGTTTGGAGGCCGCCTTTTTCTTTCCTTAAGTAAGAGACACAGATCAGTTAAATATATTGAAATCATTAAAAAGAAAGATTTGAAAAGGGGAAAGGTTTCTATAAAAACACTTACACCAGTTTGTGTTTAATGACCTGCCTCAACAACAAAAATGTTCTGTAAGTTAAATATGAAGTTTGCCGAAAGGTTGGATCACTCATTGATAGGTTAGGACAAGTTTACCCTACACAAACAGCAATGTCAAACAGAGTAGGTTAGTGAAATATCAAAAGAGAATTCAGTCTGATCAATGTTTACCTGTGCATTAACATCATTCTTTGTTAGGTTGCCTAGCTACAATGTTCTTTCACCACAGCGTTCCACACAGAGACACCCGACCAACCGCTGCCCTGGACGTCAACATGTCGATCTCATTAGAACATGTTAACCTGTTAAGCCCGAGAGACCCCGGTACCGGGGCACTCCTGCAACATCTGTCTGACAGTGTCTGAGGGCATGTTCATTTAATAAACTATGAATGTTTTATATCCATGTAACGGGAAGAAAATCATCATTTTAATTTTTTTCCCAAAAAAAAAAATCCCACAATGCTTACGCTGAGCCTCTGAATTAGCAACGAGATTACTGCACCGAAATTCACTCACAAAACCTTATTATTTATCTTTTCTGCACATCCAACACATCATTTCACATCGTGAGATGACACAGAATCGATGGGTACATACATTATCACTCAATGATACGAACTTGCGACTTTATAAACAGACATCAAAACATGTGGCGCTAGGTAGCTAAAAATGCTAACATGGCTTACCTGTGTCGTAGTCTGGTCAAAAGTGGTCTTCAATGGCATTAAACGATAAAAACGCTGCTGAAGTTAAGCCATAGGTTAATCCAATGTGTCTGTGTCCCTTTGAAATCATTTCTGATAATCCATAAGCAATAAACCTGCTTTTCCGTTTCCAGATGTCAGAGCTAGAGATAGGTTCGCTGTGATACAAAACTGCATGCGCGAAGCCCCCACCTTTTTGTTTTACCATGTGTGTGAGTGGGGAGATTCCCCTTCGATTCTATTGGCTCTAACGGTCAGAAAGAGATGTCAATCACTAAAATCGACCAATGCGTTCCAGAGAAACGGTAAAACCCCCATTTCCACACAAATCACCTCAGAGGTGGAGTTTTTTTGTGCTAAACCTCTCTAAAAAGGTCAAATGTCACTTGTTTTTGCATCAATCTTGATACAGGGTACTTATTATATGTTGTACTTTGGATTCCTAAAGCTTTTAGTCTACCTTACCATCATCCAAGGGTAGTTTTCACTATAAGTAAAAAAGAATTTTTGGACGGACACTATAATTTACAGTTTTTTTACTATGTTCAATCTGAATTTTCTTTAAAATAAAAAACATCTATATTGATTCTGACTTTTCTACATCCAACTCACAGGTTTATCATTAGTTTGAGAAAAAAGATTATTAATTTACCCCTTTTAGAAGGGAAGATATGGTCATTTGTTCTGGGAATGTCATTTTCGGGCCTGAGACCTGAAAAACAGGCTCAGGGCTAAACTGGTTAAGGTGTATTCAGAAATGTGGAGAGAAACACTTAAAAGTGGTGTGGGAATAAAATATGAAAAGAAACCACTTTTATAGTTTATGGTTTCATCTGATTGTTTCAACAAGGAAAATAAAGAAACTCCTTTTTTCAAACCAACTAATTAGAGGGAATGGAGTATAACAGGTTACATTGCTCCCTTTTTACAAGGTAAGCTGTAATATTCATTGCTTTATGAACCTGTTAAGCCATGGGGCCTCATTTATAATGCCTTGCGTAGGATTCAAATGGGAAGGTTGCTTACGTAGTACAAAGCAAAAAAATAGGTACGGAAATTTTCCGATTCACAAAACATTGCGTACCGGCGAGGGAAGTGCGTACGGCACTTCCTACGCCGGTTTCCCTTTATAAATCAGAATCGACTCGAAATGCGGCTCAACTTTTGCGGGCTTCTTGTAACGCCCATATTTGCCTATAAATAGTCAAAGAAACACCCATTCATTCAATCATGTTGACTGACTGCATGAAGAAGATAGCAGGAAATGACGACAGAACAACTAAAAAAAGACATCTCACACCGTGCCAGATTTTGGTTATTTTGGGGAGGTCGAGATAAATCATATTGTTTGGTGGATGCAGTTTGAACCAGAGCAGCAGCATGGAGGTCGGATCGTCACCAAAATAAATAAATAAGTGGTCTGAAAAAGGTTAATGACAAAAAAAATACACATAGCCTTCCTCAGGCAGTGTGTTTGTACTGGGGACAGGAGACCCCCCTTGATGAGAGACTGTAAGAAATGATCGGGGAATCCCTCCAGAGTGGAGTCATGACGACTGGATCTGAATTATTGTTTTGTATTTGGTGGTTTGTGTTCCAGCTGTCGATCAGCAACTATATATCCATAATCCACCAGTTAAAAGGAAATACAACTAATGTGTTGTGTTATATTAGCTGTACAATTGACCACATATGGTGTTCTTAGCTTCCATACCTCCTGTGTTTTACGAGAGACTTATCAAGTAGGCCAGGGGTGGCCAACCAGTCAGAGGTTAAGAGCCACATGTTTTCTATGTTACTGCAAGGAGCCACATCAAACACACAGTCACTGATACCGCTTGTTTCAGTATTTTGTTTTCTGGAGACAAGATTTCAACCACGTCACTGATTCATTTTTGTGGCATTGGGATATATTTTTAAAATCCTCTGGAGCAGAGAGAGGAGCTGTGTATTATTGTTATTGATTAATGCATCAGTGTTTCTTAGGGTCAAAAACACTAAACCCACAAATTAAAATGAAAGCGTTTAGTTTATTTAATAAAAGAGCACATGTTCAATGTGAAAAGTGACAGTAGTTATAGATTATTTGCAATTTGATGCTATATATATTTAAAAAAAGTATATATATAACACCTTGAATTTCAGGGGGGGCGCGGGGCTCCGTTGGCGGCTCGCAGTGCCCCTCCAAGACAATGGTAGGGGAAACACTGAATAGTGTTTAATCAACAATAGGTTTCCCCCCTCAAAGGTGATTGGTTCACTGCATTGCAGGTATTATTGTGATTGGCTGTTGGGCCACATCAAAATTAGACGCGCTGTCATCCTCTCATACTGACACCTCACACCACACATACACACGTAGGGGGAGCCGGGACGAAAGTAACACGGGACCAAAGTAACGGAGCGATTTTATCCGAGCCCAAACAACTTTGACCGGCCAAATTACGTCAGAATGATCAGCATTCAATACTTAACAGACCTACTAAATATCAGGTTTAACTGTCAGTGTTGTCACGATACCAACATTTTGGTTTCGATACCAAGTCAAGAATTGCGATTCCGATTATTTTTCTTAAAAAACGGGAAACAGTCTTAAATGTAATTATTGTGCTTTATGTCACACCAGAATCATAACCATAACACAAACTTTTAAACAATGAGAACAGTAAATACAATAAATGACAAGAATTCGTATTAAATAAAATTAATACATTTCTTACAGACAGGCCTCGTGGTGTCCGTAGGCTTGCCCTCACTGTCAGAGATATAGCTCAAATACTTCCAAATGTAGCTTCTGGCATATTTTTTGTCAACAAGCCGAGGCGCAGCGGCAGTTGCACTCCCACTTGCAGCCATGCTTCTCGTTTTCTCACATGCTCTGGCAGCTAGCGCGTGCACGAGAGAGGGGAGGGATTTAGAGCGTGCTTGAGAGGGGAGGGTGCAGGCACGGCTGCAGTGCAGGGAGTGGAAGCAGAGCGCTGAACACACACGGCTCTTATTAAAACAGCGCTTTCTCACCGGAGTACTTTCCCCCGTCATTCTTAAAGTACCGATACTAATGAAACGGAGGAATCGTAACGATTTTAACGACAGGGTATCGCGGTATACCTTTCAAGTATCGGTACACCGTTCAACACTAGTCAGGAGTCAGTGTCTCCCCCAAACTCACACATATACAATTCGATATGAACTGAAGAGCCGCATGAAACTAGGCAAAGAGCCGCATGCGGCTCGAGAGCCGCGGGTTGGCCACCCCTGAAGTAGGCGGTGAACGGCATAAAACACGATTAAACGTGTTAGTATATAAAACCATGCTCGTATCTACAACCTATAGAAATGCAAAACGGCGTCAGTTTAGACGTAATTCTGTCCTCCTGCTTACCGCATCATTTATGAGAAAACATTTCATAACATTAACACAACATATTCGAGGTGGTTTTCAATTACATATCCGTATTTATTTATTTCTCCAAGTTATGTTTTTGTGTGCACTGAGGAGTCTCAAACAGGCGTTTGTTTAATCATTTTAAGATTGGCTTTAATCAATGTTTGAAAATGAATTCTTCATATATGATGAATGAGAGGTAACATTTTATTTATGGTATTATTTCCACATATTTCTCTCCATTCTTCCTTCTGCCAACGGTGTCGCAGTTTCCCATCTCTCCCGTTTTTGTGCTTAGTGCGTACGCATGGGTCAGAGTTTGCGTGGAGGACCGCACATTTTCCCGTCAAGTTAGTATTTTATAAATCGCAAACATTGCGTAGAAACTGGCGTACGCCATTTTTTGAGTGTATATCCCTTTATAAATGAGGCCCCTGAGCCTGTTTTTCAGGTCTCAGGCTCGAAAATGACATTCCCAGAACAAATGACCATATCTTCCCTTCTAAAAAAAAAGGGATAAATTAATGATCTTTTTTCTCAAAGCAAGGTTACATCTGTGAGTTGGATGTAGAAGTGTCAGAATCAATATAGATGTTTTTAGTTTAAAGTAAATTCAGATTGAACACAGTAAAAAACTGTAAATTATAGTGTCCATCCAAAAACAAAAAAATTACTTAAAAGTGAAAACCACCCTTGAATGATGGGATAGTAGACTAAAAGCTTTAGGAATCCAAACTATAACATAATAAGTACCCTGTATCAAGATTGATGCAAAACAAGTGAAATTTGACCTTTTTAGAGAGATTTAGAAAAGGAAAACACTTCTGGGGTCATTTGGGTGTATTTCACCTATCTCTGGCCCCCCTTGGTCGATTTTGATGATTGACATCTCTTTTTAACCGCTAGAGCCAATATAATCGAGGGGCGGTTCCACATACACACACAGGTTACCAAATAAGGAGTGAGAGAGACGTGTATCCAAAACCGGAAGCTGCGATAACTCTGGTGGCTACCATTAGCAGCTAATATTTATTCTCCGATTTTTACATAAAAATGGAATTATGGATTATCAATATTTTTTTCAAAGTGACAGACACATTGTTATAACCTATGGATTAACCTATAGCAGCGTTTGTCGTTTTAATGCCATTGAACACGACTTTCGATCAGAATAACAGCTAAAATGAGCATATCTCCGTGTTTGCTCCATAATGCTACGTGTTGTGAGGTCTGTGTTTGCTTCCCCTGTCGCGAGTTCTGATCGCTCAGTGATGACACTAGTACCTGTATAATCTGTGGAATCTCAGCTTTAATCGGATATCTTGTTTGTGCAGTTACGATAAGTAATAAGGATATTTTTACCTTGAGTTCTGTGCCAAGTGCGTTAGCATTTATTCGCTCAGGGGTCATTTAGACGCTTCTTATGAGACTTGTGTTTTGTTTTGGTAAAAATGGTTCATATCGTCAGTTAGCTGAGTTTCTTCCCGTTAATCTGGTATAACACATTAATAGGTTTTTAAAAATATTAAGAAGCCCTGAGACACAGTTTCTTAAAAAAAAAAAACCCGCAGCCCCATCCACCGGGGGCTCTCGGGCTAAACAAGTTAAGTATTATTCTGATAACCTTTAACTACCCATGTCGGTTTTCAGGGCAAAAGTAATCCCACAGCAGGAAATAAAAATATTGCATTTGCGGAGGGTAAAGTGCAGGAGATACCTTTAGTTTTCTTGGCTGCTGGCACACCCTCGTCCTCATCCTCCACACGGCTTTGTCCTCTCTTCATTCTCTTCCTGGTACCGAACATGTCATCATCCTCATCTGTGGAGACCTCATCTGGATACTCATCCTGAGGGAAGATGCCTGAGAGGAATGCCAATGAGACAGAGTGAGACTGGGCAGAGAGCAGGAACAAATATTTTGCTTTCATAAATATCAAACCAAGAGAAGAAAGAACGTGTGATCATCAGCTCCTACCTTCATGCAGGTCACGCAGGCTGCCATTCAACAGAAAACCAGGTGAGAGAAGAAGAAATCATTAGTTTGGGTTTAAGCAGAGATCATTCATGTTGCAGGATAAAGACTCCAGGACCATAACTCAACTAAGTACGCCCAAGAGTTTGTTAGGGTGTGCAGCCTCACACACACCGCTGTGCGGCTCCTGAGGAGCTGGGCTAAATAACCTCAGTCATTCTCCATCTCTTTGGCAGCTGTAATCACCCAGATGTATAGGGATGCACTGATGCATTGGCAAGACATAATTTCCGGACGATTTTCGCCCCATTTCTCTTCATAGGCACATCAGCTGTAAAGAAATGTGGCCTCCTCTCCTCTGTGTGAGGAGCAGCTGCTGCAGGATCTCCTCTGTGCAGTGTCTTCACAATCGGTAAATGAAATCCTACATTCAGACTTCTCCACTCGGACGAATGTTTCACAACTTGTAAACTTGTCTGACGTGTTGCTGGTCGTTCAGTCTGCAGTCAATCGTTCTCATCTGCTCTGTGTGTAATGTATTGATGACACCCACACACTGACAGCCAGCTGTTTAGTGATAGGCATGTTTATACAAGCACAAGAATGGATAAGATGGACAGAGCAATGGAAACTGACCAGAGTACAGCCTGTAGACCACACAGCTCATCAAAATACAACAGCCTCCTGGTCAGAGGCGAGTGCTGTGGATGTCAGGACTAGGGATGGGTACCGAGCCCCGGTATTAAACGGGCCCCGGGGCTGAATTATTAAAGACCGTGGTACCGTTAAGCTCCGACGTCATCGGTCTTTTTATCGGTACTGGAGACATCTAAAATATATGTCATATGTATTATTGCAACACCAGAGGTTCTCAAACTTTTTCTTTCATTCCCTACTTTGAACAGGTGGGCCTTTTCAAGCCCCACCTGTTCCTCATCGCTCCAATAAAATGGTAGGCCAAGCTTAAAATTGTCAAATGTATAACGGGGGTCTCCAACCTGTTTTTAGGATGAGAGCTACTTTCAATATATGCATCCGATGAAGCATTGCATGAAGTCTGTTGTTGGGGCTGCATAAATGTTTTTTAATTTAAATTTTGTAGGCAGACCATGCAGGCCTCAGAGAGTTAAACTTGGGCCTTTGTGTCGTACTATGCGGTGTATTTTGCATATCTCTCAGTAGCCAACGATCTGTGAGTCTGTTGGCTCAGACATAAACTCCGTAATAAATGTAGTCTACATTGCATAAGAGGTGTAAAACCTGAGCATTTTAAATCTCATTTGAACGAAAGGCTTATATAATCTGTAGTTGTATTGTTGATTTAAGGCGAGACACCCCAGGTGAATAGGGTATTTTTTTTAACTTAAAGGTATCAGCTAGACATTTCTCCAGTTAATTACTTACAATAAGGCAATTGTCTTTTGTATTACAAGTTTTCTGAAATAGCATGTTTAAATATACAAATTAACTATTATCTCATTAAATATGCGCATATTTTAACACATTTCAGGAATCGAAATCTGAACTTTGGATAAAGCCAGATTCAAAATTCTTGTTTCATTTTGTAGTCATATTTGTATCTAAGGCTTTTACAGAAGGGATTTTGGATATCTCTTTGTATCACTCCATAAATCAGAAAATACTGTCAACAGCCCTAAAATATCAATTTTCGCCATGTTTTAGGTATACAATGTTGTATAATTCAGGCTATGAATGATATATGAACAAACCCTTCTGTAAAAGCCTTCATAATATTGATAGGAATATAACTGGAAGGTTTGGTGTATGTACGTGCTACTGAAGTTGAAATTTCGAACTCAGAGTAGGAGAAAAAACTCATTTTGAGAAAACGACCTTTAAAGATTGCAGTGAGGCGCTAGCTAAACCCTCTGTTCTTTGGATGACAGCTTGCGCCTCGACGCACTCCGTGAAGGTATTTCATGTTCAGGGTCATTTTTTTTTTATAACCTTGCTTCGTGCAAGTGACAATTGTTGTCGTCTTCTCTGTGAACGTTTTTTTCGCCGTTCTTTTGGCATTTTGAGATTTCAATTTCTAGCGGAAAGCTAACCAGGAAGTGTTTTAGCACACCACGTGACGCATCTGAACGAATCACGTTGTCAGAAATTGACACCAGCCAATGAGATTTTGTTTCTTGGTTTAAGACCCCTTTGTGCTTTCACGATTGGTTGCTGATACAAAGGAAATGACCATATTTGGATCTGATGAGATTGTGCAGGAGAGACACAGCTTTCCAGCGATACCTCTGTTGACATGGTGCACACAGCAGTCGAGGTACTTTATGTTACGTTAGAATGCTAACTTTTGGTGAATTTAGGAGAAATCTACAGACGCAAATAGACAAACTATAGTAAAATAAACACTTAAATGTGTATTTTGTACGTTTTCTTTCCAAAAGCCTGAAAGAAAACATGTTTTGGAATGAAAATAGCACAAAATCTCAAAATTGACCAGTACTTGAAAAACGATGTTTTTGCCTGCCGTGTCTCGCCTTAATGTGTGAACGAGGCGATATAGAGAAAGTTAAGCTGTCATTATTAGGCTGTCATTTGTTATACTGTTGGAGTGGTAAGCAGGCCTATTGTTGTTGGATATTTGTGGAGTTAGGTGGTCCGTGAGTGTATTTTATTGGTTAAGTGGTCCTTGGTATGAAAAAGTTTTAAAACAATTTTTATTTTTGTAATCATCTCCCGGGGGGTCACGACCCCCACTTTGGGAACCCCTGCTATAGTACACATTGGAATGATTTCTTACTTTATTTTGTACAACTAGGCTATATTAAATAGATAAAGGTGTGCTCTCTCTTGCTCTGTCTGTCTCGCTCGCTCACAGAGGCTGTGTGCTCCTCCGTGGCGATGATGGCTTGCGTTAAAAAATAATAATAAACATAGGCCTATTTGTAAAGTGGGGGGACACAAACGGGATTTCGAAAAGTGTCACGGTTAAACTCCTTATGAAGTGGTGAGATGCCGCTCCACATTGCTTTTCTTCCCGACTGCAACGCTGTTGTGTGTGTGTATGAGAGATTTTTACATAAGTCTGTAAATGATTTCGGTTTCAGTTGTGTGTGAGCAGGCTCGGAGTGGCCATCGAGAGATTCGGGACTTTTCCCAGTGGGCCACTGGGGTTGATGGGCTGCTGCCTTCGGTGGGCTGCTGCCTCTGACATAGGTGGACCGTGGACTTTCACAACGCTGCTGCACCGGTACCGTTGCGCGGCTCCGGCTGGTCCGGCGCAGTTGAAGTCCACCGCCGTTGCGAGTCTCCGGCTGTAACAGTCCACTACCACCCGCGAGGACCCAGGTTCGATTCCGGCCTGAGGTCCATTTTTACGTCCTTTGAGAGGATTGTCAGGACTAGCAAATACTATATATTTGTGTTTAGATGTGAAAGCTGTTTTTTCAGACCACAATGGCTGACAGCGGAGGAGAAATGGATTTGGTGAAGCTCGCAAGCCAGTCGCAGCCGGGGGAAGGGTTTGTCCACCACTTCCAACTCACTAACTACAGTGGTACCTCACAGCCTCCGAGGAGCACTGCATTAATGGGAATGCCTGATATTCTCAACTGATCCACTTAGTGTTTGGAGCCATATAAGTTTGCAAACTTGAGTTGTCTAACCAAGGCAGCGGCGAGACTTACAAGAAGAATTAAATTACCACAGACCAATTCAACTCTTGAGGGAAGAAAGGAGGATGGATTTTGAGTACAAATAATCAAACGCTTAAATAACTTTTTTTGTTGTTGATATTTTTCTTGTCATTTTATGAAGTAAATATTGATGCTTCTGCTAGAGATGACATATGTGTCGCAGCTGTAGCTGCAGTGAAAGGAGACTTGTTGAATTGTGTTATCTGGGTTTCCTGCTTTAGTAACGGCATTCATTCTCGCTACATTAGATATCTATCTGTGATGCAACGCCCTGTTATTCTGCGTTTCTGTATAATATTAATGCTTTCTATAGCCGTGGCGTCATAATGATGGTATCAAGAGGTGTATTTATTCAGGTAGGAAACTACTGAAGGCATAGGGGTGAAATGCACAGCTACTGCTAAGAAACATTTAAATACATTCAGGAATTTACTGTGGAATAACTTAAAGAGTAGTGACATGGATTGGTATGCAATCTCTGAAAATATTTGTTTTAGTCTTGTGGTATTGACCATGCTGTATTTAGCTGAAACAGTAAGTACAGTGCCAATGTAGCCAATATAAATGCTGCAAAAATAAGAATGTGAAACAATCCTATTATTAATATGGCCTTTGAATTTAAATCCCAGAAAGGATAACTGTAAACGTTGATCACAAAGGACACATACACACAGTATTGTTATGGTTTTACTCACACTCTGATGATTTTGTACAGCCTCTGTCTGTTCTGGCTGGGGGTGCTGCTGCGACTGGCCAACCCAAACAGCTTGTCTGCAAGGGCCGTGTAGGCAAACTGCACAATACACAGAGAGCTCGTCAGAAAACAAACGAGGTCATCTCTATTACAAATGTCCACAGTCTGGGCCAAACTGATGAGTTCAACTAAACATATTGGCTACAAATGTTTCCCCACACAGAAACAAACTGCTCTGAGATGAGTTGACAGATTCATGTAAAAATATTACTGATTTTCAGCTGCTATAGTTTCCTTTAGTTTAACAAGTTAATTAAGCTTATAATATGGAGAGAATAATATAGAACAGTATAGTTTAAAATAAGTGGCATGCATTGGATTGAAATGTTAAACCATAGCAGATTTCATCTCAAAAGAAAAACACCATTAAAAGAGAGAAAGCCTTCACCTGTAGCACTGGGCCGACCACTTCATCACATGGCTCTTCTGTTTCAGAATCCTCCTCCAGGTGAAGAAGCTCATCATCATCATCATCATCATCATCATCATCATCATCATCATCATCATCATCATCATCATTATCATCCTCTTCTTCATTTGATTTATTGCCTGAAAAAAAAGAAAAACTAAAATACTCAAGTATCCATTACTTTACTTCTTGTTAGTCCTGCATTCTATTTTAGGCTTAGCAGCTGCCGAGTTGACCAGTTACATTTCAACTTTCAATATCTCAAAATTGTATTAAATGTCACACAAAGTATTATTTCAGAACGCAGATAAGTTGTCCAGTAGCATAAATAGGTAATCCTTTTTATGCTATACACAAACATGAACTAGTAATTACTTAGAGAACACAAATCGGAAAATGACAGAAGATCTGGGCAGAATAATGAATCACTCGCAGTTTTCCATGACGCGCAGTTTCGGAAATAGGAAATATAATTAACCCGTCAGGAGTTGATCCAGTGAGCCATACCGTTGATCTGCTTCCTCCCTATCTCACAGACAGCTTTGCTCTTCCTCTCTTTCGGCTGCTCGTCACCGTCGTCTTCTTCTGAAGCCTGTCCTGAGTCTGAGTCCTCCGCTGCCTTCACCTCCTTCATCAAATCGTCGATAGCAAAGGGGGCCTGGTCGATGATAGTGCAGAGGATGCTGTTGCAGATGGCCCCGAACAGAGCCCGGCTTTAGAGACAGACACAAGCAAAGATGAGCGGAGGGAAGGGAGTCGGCACTAAACACAACAGCACCAAGTTTACTTTGAATACAGTTGTAGTGCCCTGGTCCTAATGACATTAGCCTTTCCTATTCTGAAATCCTCTGATCACATGTTTCTATAGTAAGACAGCATCACAACACATGCTGATGTGGACTCACTCTTTGGTTTTGGCTGATGTTTTGCAGAATGGCTCAATGAAAATCAAGTTCTGGTCAGCAGTGAGCTGTGAAAAGAAAAAAACCATGTGAGGACCATTACATACACCATACATCCATTAGTTCCTCAGAACAAAGTGCTGCAACTGGTTTAAAAACAAAACCAAACAAAGAATTCAACAGTCTGAAAAAAATGACACAGGATGCCTTGGTCAATAATCACATCCCATTTCTCAACAATAGCAAAAATAAATAAAAATAACCAAAACAGCAGTTCAGTTCATAATCAGAACACGAAAAAGCTGAAAAACACACTGAAGTACCAGACATTTTGCTACTTTAAGATAAGCATGGGGTTATCAGAGAGGGTAATTGAAGAAACCAACAATGGCAACAGTGGCCAACCAGCTTCAAATTAACTCTGTTCCATTTTAGCCCCATCCCAGTTATTCATCTCAAGCCAGGGACCAGCTGTACCTCTGCTGCGCCCACTGCTGCCAGCTCGCTCAGATACAGGTCCAGGATGTGGAACTGCAGGCCACAGGGGGCCCCGCTGCTGCTCTGCAGGAGCTGTGCTGTCAGCAACTCCAGGAACCTGCCGACCGCACTGAGGACACACACACACACACACCGTTATTCACCTAGGACAGGGGTGGGGAACCTCCGGGCGGTATACGGACCGCGAGACCATTTGGTACGGCCCTCGAGGAAATGTATGAACACACGCAAACAATTTAAAAATTAAAGCAATCTAGACTGCAAAATAATTAAATAAGCGAGTGCCTGTTTTTCCTGGCCAAGGTCAGGGTCCTTGAACACAACACAAGCCTAATGTGTCATCACGTGGTATATGTCTGGTCTGACAGGGGTGTAGTTCTGCCGGAGAGCACCAGAACGTCGCTCCGGCACGGCAAAAAGTGCAGTACCCATAAGGAGTAAGCTGCAGTTTTTGCGTGGCTGTGTCTTTATTCATCTGTTCATCTGTCATACAGTCAATAACTTTGTTGTTATTAGCATCTGGTTAGCTAGCTATGCTAACGAATATAAGAAGCTTTTTCTACAACCAGTGAGCAGGGCTCGACATTAACGACTGCCCGAGGCAATCTAGTATTTAGCACGGGCAATGAAGCCTCACCTGCTGGTGGCCCGATCGGGCAATGAAGCCTCACCTGCTGGTGGCCCGATCGGGCAATGAAGCCTCACCTGCTGGTGGCCCGATCGGGCAATGAAGCCTCACCTGCTGGTGGCCCGATCGGGCAATGAAGCCTCACCTGCTGGTGGCCCGATCGGGCAATGAAGCCTCACCTGCTGGTGGCCCGATCGGGCAATGAAGCCTCACCTGCTGGTGGCCCGATCGGGCAATGAAGCCTCACCTGCTGGTGGCCCGATCGGGCAATCTATTATGCAGGGTTCCCGCGGGGTCTTAAAATGTTTTAAATTTGATCATCTGAATTTAAGGCCTTAAAAAGGTCTTAATATGACAAAAAAAATAAGAAAGGTCTTAAATATGATTTAGAAGGTCTTAAAAATTATCGGATTTTGAAAGGTACTTCTGTGTAGCGATTGCCTCTAAATGTGTTTTTGGGGAAATGTCCGGGCTGCAAAGTAACCTGTACGGTAAGAGCCTTTCAGTTCCCCCCAACAATCTGTATTGAAATAAATCAACATGGAACCAGTAATCACTAACTTTGTTTCTCCCGGCCCCTTATTGGAGAACACCCAGCTAGTAACCTAGCAACCAAGCTTCAGCTAGCGGCAGTCAGAAACTCATGGATCTTTGAATCTACTTACAAATAAATATGGGGAAGTGTAAGTTCAATTTGGTTGGAAAACATCGAATTTAGTGCTTGGTTGAAACCAGTGGAGGGAACGTGTTTGAAGCCTGCTGCACCTTTTGCAAAATAAATGTGCGTTTGTTTTGCTAATGTAGCGTTTGCTAGTGCAGCAGCTCCCGCAATAACACCGGGGGACCTCCGGGCGACGTTTGGGTCTACGTCAACCCTAAAAGCGGAGGTGATGTAGACGCTAAATACCGTAGCTAAACACCAATCATACAACAGCAACGATGAAAGATTGTAGCCAAGGCAGCTCAGTCTCTCACTCTCTCTCAAATATGTTCTAGTCAGAGGTTGCGCTAGACTTTTTTCGAATCTGTCAAAATGACGGACTGCTTTCAGATTTTTTCGTCATTGTTAAAAAAAAATCCGTCATAGACGGAAAATATTCGGTTAACGCGACCTCTGGTTCTAGTGCACTGACATAACCTAGCAAAGCAAAATAATGTTTTCGTAATTGTGGCAGGCCAAAATCGTAATTGCGATTAAAATACGATGAATTGCACAGCCCTAACACACACACACTTTTTGTCTAACACACTAACACAGTTCTGTACTGTTATGCTGTTATGTTCAGTCATTGTTCTTATGTTGAACATGAATACATTTACTTTGTAAGTAATTATGGGACGTATTTCTTCTTTCATAGCAATTTTCCTTCATACTTTCTTGCCGTGAAATAGGTCTTAAATTCTATTCAAATCCTTAATGTCATGCACTGAGTGAGGTAAAGGCACATCTTTATATGATCATTATAGTTCTAAAAAAATAAGCGACTAAAGTAAACGGGTCTAAAATACTATATGACAGTAAAAGAAAGTTGTTATTAATAAACAAGAATACAGTTTAAAAGGAGTGTGATTTGTAAAATATCCATAAAGAAAAAGAGGAATCTGCTTACAGTAGTGCTGTAGCGACTTCAAAATATCGTCGACGACATATTTCCGCGTCGACACACACACGTGGGTCACCCAAAGCAACAAGCAGTTCGCAATCGCACTTCAAACACAATGGAGACTGAAACGGCTACCACCTCCTCCTCACAGGATTGCGCACGAAGCCCCCAAACGAAAACATCTCGCCCTAGGTCTTCAAAAGCATGGGAATATTTTAAAGTTAGTCCAAAACGCAAAGATATTTATATATTTATATCTCACTGAGACTGCTGCATAGCCTAGCAGAAGCAGCAGCTAGCTGTGGTGGCTACCATTAGCAGCTAGCATTTGCTCTCCGATTTTTTACATAAAATGGAATTATGGATTATAAATTCAAACATTTTTTTAAACATAGACGTTAAAAACCTCATTTTTTCTTTTTCGCGTTTTTTCTCATTTTAATGCCATTGAACACGTCTTTTGATCAGATTGACAGCTACGGTGGTGAGACGATCTCCCTAGAAGCTCTGTGAAGGTACGTGTTGTGATGACTGTATTTGCTTCCCCTGTCGCGAGTCCGGATCACTCAGTGATGATACTATATACCTACATAATCTGTGGAGTCTCAGCTTTAATCGGATATATTGTATGTGCAGCTACGATAAGTAATAAGGGTACTTTTATCTTGAGTTCTGTGCCATTTTTCGCTCAGGGGTCATTTAGATGCTTCTTATGAGACTTGTGTTTTGTTTTGGTAAACATGGTTTGTATCGGCAGTTAGCTGAGATTATTTCCGTTAATCTGGTATAACACATTAATAGGTTCTTAAATATTAAGATCCCCTGAGACACAGTATCGTGAAAAAAAATTTTTTTACATTACGTTTTTTATGAATTGAACAACAGAAAAATAATCGTTAGATTAGTCGACTAATCGATCAAATAATCGCCCGATTAATCGTTTTCAAAATAATCGTTTCCCCCCAGCACTAGCTTACAGGTCTGTTTCATATGGATGTTGAGAGATGTATCCATAGAGCTCCTAATGTTGCTCTCAAAGTGCACCAGATTGGTGCTTTTAACTTTAACATTTTTTTTTAAAAATCTTCCTGGGGGAGCATGCCCCCGGACCCCCCTAGAGGAGGTCAATCATTTTACGGCCCTCGGAGGATGTTGAACAAATTGAAATGGCCCTTGAGAGGAAAAAGGTTCCCCACCCCTGACCTAAGAGAACACCATTTGACACATGAGCAAGACTGTCTGTAGAGATCTTTTAACTGCAGCTGTCATCTTAAACACTTCAATGCTCACTATTAATCTGGACATCTTAAAACATTAAAAAAAATGTATGCAAAATAATCCCATTACCAATTTTTACCCCAACGTCCTCCCCCATACAGAGCGGATGTTCACAGGGGATTGCATGGCAGTGAAAGGGTAAATAAGCCCATTAAACCGAGGGGAATCACAGCAGCTCTCTGTGACAGCGGCTTTGATCAAGCTTTAGCTAAATGTCCGAAAATTGTCAGACTTAATGCCCATAATTCAGAAATCATCAAAAACGTGATTTCTCTCACCAGTTTGTCGTGTATTTCTTTATTACAACACCACATGGTTATTTGTTTTATCCCTCCAAAACATATTTACTATTATTTTAAACCTAATTATCATGATTATTCACAATGTAATCACAGTTTAATTGTTAGTTTTAACATATTACCTGCTCTCCCAGTTTTTCCTCTTCAGCATCTCAAAGGTTTGTCTGAACATGAAGCGAACCAGCTGTTAACAAGAGGAAAACAATCATTAATATTAGGAAGAAATTAACACATCCACAATCTTTAGAACACATGTCAGATATCAGTGTTGATGCAACCTTTGTTAATGAGCAATAACATCTATTGGAGGAATTACGTTATATGAATACATCACGTCAGTTTGGAGATGATAATGTGAGAAAATGAAAACAGGTCATACATGCAGCTGATTCAGTGGGAAACTGATATTTGCTGTTGACTTGCTTCCTTTATCAGCTGTTGTTTCCTGCAGCTTATGAGCCAGATTGATTTTTGTTTTGCTGGGTTTTCCGAGAAGGTGTTTCAGCTGGCTACCAGATAGGGCTGCACGATTTTATATATATATATATAAAAAAAAAAAATAAAAAAAATAATAAATAAATTAAAAAAAAAAAAAAACTAATTGCGATTTTTCTGACAAATATTGCGATTGCGATTTGCGATATTTGTTTTTAAGCGACCCAACGGAAGTTTATTGTAAAATGCGGCCATAACTCCGGCTAGGAACGTCGTATCAACGTGCTCCCGTCTCTAGCACCCCCGCAGCCTGAGCTACGAGTGAAAGAACTAAACTTACATGAAACTTCCGTTGGGTTGCTTTAAAGTCAAGCTTCAGTTTAAGATTCACCCTGTAATAGAAACATGTGATGGAGCATTACTAATCTGACTCAGATGGTTTGTTTCACCAAACCATCTAAAGCTACATTGGAAGCCATTTGGAAAGGGCAGGCACTTTCAGAAGCACTTGGCAGGTGATTGGATCAATCTGTCTATCACCTGCTATCATGGGCTACTTCTGATTGATTAACAATGGCTGGTACATGTGGAGCACAGCACTTCTGATTGGTGTGGATGACTGACACACAAGAAAAAAAAAGAAAAACATTGTATAAAAAAAAAAAGGTTTAAAAAAAAATCGCATCATTTAAAATCGCGATTTCGATTTAAAATCGATTAATCGTTCAGCCCTACTACCAGATGTGATTTCGCCTTAGGACTTGATGTTGACACAAGCCTTATATGAGGAATAACTGACATGCCCATGTTTTTATTAACAGCTCAGCACACCCAACATCTCAACAGTTCTCATCACTGACTCAAACCTGATTGAGGGACTGCCGACCCGCAGCTCTCAGCTGGCACAGGACTAATGGGCACGAACCCACAGCCCGCTCCCCCCCACCACACACATGTGAAAGTCATCGAGTATCTCCTAACACCAACCTGGAAGAACTTGTCCATCCGCAGCCTGTCGATACCTGTCCACTCCCTCTTCAACGTCTGCAGGAAGCTCTCCAAGTACAACAGCTCTGCAGGGTACAGCATCATCATCATCATCATCATCATGCATCATATTACATCACATGGTATTATGAAACCTGACATGGAAACTTACGTCCATCGATGTGGTGGAAGCTGTGGATCAGGGCGGAGATCTGGTTTGACAGCTCCTCCTTAAAGAGAAAAGTGAGACTGCATGAACAGAAACATCGACACAGGGAGGACGGGTGACAACTGGATCATAATCACATTTGAGGATGTATGACATGAACACATTCAAATGGTTCTGTATTGGACTTTGAGTCACTCCATGAAGACACTTTACTGGAATGTTGTGACTGATGTCAAGACAATATTTTATCCAGGAACTAGTAATGGCTACCGAAATAAAAGTGAATACACATTGGGTATAAAAATGTGGGACATTGTAGTGAAAGGCATGTCCACAGTCCGGCTAGATTTAATACAGCGCGCAGCTTCTGTCTCATAATGTATTATTTATGGCCCGCATAAATCTTTAAAATGTAATTCATCCTTTTACCACATGGGGGCAGCACCACTTTAAAGGGCCGCAATTTAAGCCGATTGGTATTTGCCTTTTCTGTTAAAGACGGTGTATTGCAGTGTTTGTATTTCCTGGTTTCTATTATTTTTGGGTGGAACTCTTGTTGACTGCAAGAGCTGAAATTGAACCCGCAACCTCCAGCTTGAAAGACTAACACACTAACGCAGTGCCACAGTTGAACCTGGTGGTGTTGCTGGCTGGATTAAAGGGTACATAATTAGTGGGGGCTTGAATGTGTAGTAAAAAAGCTAAAACACATGGAAAAGCAGCACAGCATTTTAACTGCAACCTTTTCAACTAAAACCATGTCACCAAATGTATAAAAGAGGAAAATGTTTATGAAAAGAGTTTATGGAGTTTCCATCAGACCGTATAGAACAGGCTGAGTCTGTCAAACTCCAGTCTGTGCTGAGCACCTGATCATAACACCTGTGTCTTGAGATCAAAGGTTACCATGGAGATGTGCAGTGAAAGGAGAGCCTTTCCATTGTTTGCCCTGTTCTGCTTGAAAGCAAGTACCTGCCTCCTGCCAACTGTTAAAACAAATGTTTCAACTTGTACAATTTTGAATATGTAAATTCAAATACAAGTTGAAACGATCTTAAGTTGGAGTGACGTTGAAGGCGTGCGACCCTAGCATGTTGCTTCTACGATTAGAAAATGATAAAAGTAGGGTAGACATGTGGAGATTATCTGGCTGAACAAAACGTGCATTTATAAAACAGGTTTGATTTCCACAGATCTTATTTTTGACAATATTCCAAAATCCTATGGAGAAATCCCATTGCTATTTTGTCGAGGGAACCCATGCGCCGCTTACTTCTGGGGCGGCCTACAAAAATACATCATCCCTGCACCACTCTATTGGGAGCTGGGAAAAAAAAGATGCCACATTCGTACCCTCAAGAGGCATTTTTTTTTTTAAGGGTTTTGCTTCTTAAAAAAAAAATCAAGTCATGATAATTCTACTACGTTTTTCCTCCGGAATAATGTCCCAGGAGTGTATGAAAGAAGTGGGATTGAAGGCAGGTTTAAAATATATTTTTGGAGGCGAATTTCAAGCTCTCCTCCACTCTGTTTGAGCTCAAAGCACTCTAACGGCCCGTCTACACTACAGGCGTCGAAAAAGCTTGAAGCTGGGCGTGTCTGAGGCTTGACGATATTTTGCGAGCAACGAGACCAACAACCAATCACATGAATCTCCCGCCCCCGACATACAAAGCAATAGCAATGTTAAAACGAAGTAAACTGGATATAAAATCCCCAAACAGGGGAAAACCTACCAGTTTCATCCACTGTCTCTGCCACCTCCCTCCATGCCTCGCTCCTCTGGTTTGTATCCCGGTAGATGAACAGAGACTGATCATACAGCACCGGGTGATTCACTACCGCTATAATGAATTTTCCCTCCATTTTTTTGAATATGAGGAAATGACCTGCGTAGTCTCTCCCAGCATACACGCGGTTTGATTGGCTAGTGCTTGTACTGGCAGATTTGCATAAACGGGATTTCATTGGCTGACGCCAGCTTCGAGCAAGCATCGAGCCTCAAAAGTTGAACATCAGGGGTGGCCAACCAGTCAGAGGTTAAGAGCCACATTTTTTCTATGTTACTGCAAAGAGCCACATCAAACACACAGTCACTGATACCGCTTGTTTCCGTTTTTTGTTTTCTGGAGACAAGATTTCAACCACGTCACTGATGCGTTTTTGTGGCATTGGGATATATATTTTTTAAATCCTCTGGAGCAGAGAGAGGAGCTGTGGATTATTGTTATTGATTATTGCATCAGTGTTTCTTAGGGTCAAAAACACTAAACTCACAACTTCAAATGAAAGCGTTTAGTTTATTTAATAAAAGAGCACAAGTTCAATGTGAAAAGTGACAGTAGTTATAGATTATTTGCAATTTGGTGCTATATATATATTTAAAAAAAATAAAATATATATATTTTTTAAACACCTTGAATTTCAGGGGGGGGGGCGCGGGGCTCCGTTGGCGGGGCGCAGCGCCCCTCCAACACAATGGTAGGGGTAACACTGGATAGTGTTTAATCAACGATAGGTTTTCCCCCCCTCAGAGGTGATTGGTTCACTGCATCGCAGGTATTATTGTAATTGGCTCTTGGGCCACATCAAAATTAGACGCGCTGTCATCCTCTCATACTGACGCCTGACACCACACATACACACATAGGGAGAGCCGGGACGAAAGTAACACGGGATGAAAGTAACGGAGCGGTTTTATCCGAGCCCAAACAACTTTGACCGGCCAAATTACGTCAGAATTATCAGCATTCAATACTTAACCGACCTACTAAATATCAGGTTTAACTGTCAGGAGTAGCTAGTGTTGTCACGATACCAACATTTTGGTTTCGATACCAAGTCAAGAATTGCGATTCCGATTATTTTTCAATACTTTTCTTAAAAAAAGGGAAACAGTCTTAAATGTAATTATTGTGCTTTATTTCACACCAGAACCATAACACAAACTTTTAAACAATGAGAACAATAAATAAAATAAATGACAAGAATTCGTATTCAATAAAATTAATACATTTCTTACAGACAGGCCTCGTGGTGTCCGTAGGCTTGCCCTCACTGTCAGAGATATAGCTCAAATACTTCCAAATGTAGCTTCTGGCGTCTTTTTTGTCAACAAGCCGAGGCGCAGCGGCAGTTGCACTCCCACTTGCAGCCATGCTTCTCGTTTTCTCACATGCTCTGGCAGCTAGCGCGTGCACGAGAGAGGGGAGGCACTTAGAGCGTGCTTGAGAAGGGAGGCACTTAGAGCGTGCTTGAGAGGGAGGGACTGCAGGCACGGCTGCAGTGCAGGGAGTGGAAGCAGAGCGCTGAACACACACGGCTCTTATTAAAATGGCGCTTTCTCACCGGAGTACTTTTCCCCGTCATTCTTAAAGTACCGATACTAATGAAACGGAGGAATCGTAACATTTTTAACGGCAGGGTATCGCTGTACCTTTCAAGTATCGGTACACCGTGCAACACTAGTCAGGAGTCAGTGTCTCTCCCCCAAACTCACACATATACAATTCGATATGAACTGAAGAGCCGCATGAAACTAGGCAAAGAGCCGCATGCGGCTCGAGAACCGCAGGTTGGCCACCCCTGTTGAACATTGTTCAACTTTTGACGCCGATAGACGCTCGCGATGCTTGCAACGCCTTGCCATGCTACCCACAATGCAGTTCGGCGAAGTTTGAAAATATCCTACGTCACCCCATTCAAATGAATGGGCGAAGCGTTGAAAGCATTTTTTGACGCCTGTAGTGTAGACGGGCCGTGAGGCCCAAGCCTGTTTTTCAGGTCTCAAGCTCGAAAATGACATTCTCAGAACAAATGACAATAATTTCTCTTCTAAAAGGGGAAAATTAATAATTTTTTTCTCAAAGAAATGATAAACCTGTGAGTTGGATGTAGAAAATTCAGAATCAATATAGATTTTTTTTAAATTTTAAAATCAATTCAGATTGAACATAGTAAAGAAAATGTAAATTATATTGTTCGTCCAAAAATAAACCATTACTTATAGTGAAAACTACCCTTGAATGATGGGATAGTAGACTAAAAGCTTTAGGAATCCAAACTATAACATATAATAAGTACCCTGTATCAAGAGTGACATTTGACCTTTTTAGAGAGGTTTAGCAACAACAAAACACCTCTGGGGTCATTTGGATGGAAATGGGTGTATTTGCCGTTTGATTGTAGATTGTTAATATTGTCTGATAGCTGAGTTTCTTCCTGTTAAGTGGGTATGACATGAATAGGTTTTTAATAGGGCTGTACCCGAATATCGGTTTGTTGGAGTACTATTCGGGTATCAATTTCGTTATTCGGATATTCGTTTTTTTATTTATTGAAATCTCCAATATCAACGTAAGAGCTTGTGCCTCTTTGGGGGGTGCTAACACTTAACCACAAACTTTATTGTTTACTTTCTCCGTCTTTATATGTAGATATGACTTTTCTCTGTTAATCTCCGTCACGTTGTTTCCATACACTGTAAAAAAAGAAATCCTAATTTTACAGGAAATAACTACATTTTTATAGTAATTATCATGTTTTTTTAAATAACTTGCAAAATCCTGTAAAATGACAGATATTAACTATAAATTAACAACCCAAAACATTATTTTAAGTATTTTGACAACAACAAATAACATTTATTTCCTTTTTTTTTTACAGTAAATTTACTATATAATATTTACAGTATTTTTGCACTTTCAGAAAATACATGCAGATGTACGTAAAATAAAAAGTATTATCTGTAATTAAATATGTAACTCGTAATATAAAAGTGTATTACTATTATGGGCTAGTTGTACAAGATGGCGTCTATCAACTTCCGGCGGCTGGGTGTGCAGTTGTAAACTTCCGGTCTACAGTAGAGCGGTAGAGGGAAGAGCGATAGATAGCGCATAGATAGCGAGAGAGATAGCGTATAGATATTATATAGGCACTATTTTACACTCGATGTCTCCAAGACCTACCGAAGGTTAACATCAGTGATGTACATCGGCTGGTACAAGCGGCAGGCTCAGCCCCGAAGAGCAAAAGAGAAAAGGGGTTCAAGATGTAGCTACATATCCAGCTACGTCGACAATTATGAAGGTAAGTGACAAACAAAGCTGTAGTTACTGGCTAACTTTGACAAATTGACAGTCTTGATACAGTGTAAAGCGTTTTAATGATGTACTATTACGTTTTTTTGGATAACATGAATGATATCCAATTCCCCACAGTTTCAAACAAAGATCCACCTTCAGGGAGAGTGAGCATCAGGGCTAGCTGTTACAGGTCCATGAGAAAGCATGAAAAGCCTCACGATCTCAGAGTAGGGAGGAACATAAAAAGTGTTAATCGGTTCAAAGCCTCAATCAGGTTCATGTTCTGGGGTTTTGATGTGGCAAGAGTAGGTAACCTGTGATTTAGGATTCAAATAAGCCCAGCTAGCTGACGTGTTGCAACTATGGTTGCAACAGATTACATAGTGACAATACATGTGCTCACATCAACTGGTAGCTAGCTATGTGTGTGTAGCATGAAGGGGCTACAGATTTATTTAATTTAATGTACCAGTCGCTACAGTGGAACTTTCTACTGCAACAATCCACACGCATATACACAGTGTGACAGTTACAATGAAGGCTCGATAATCAGCTCGCCGCATATAGGTGTAAGCAGGGGTCAAGTGCTATTTTTATAGGTGGTGTGTGGACCTCACATAGGGGGGTCCGGGGGCATGCTCCCCCGGGAAGATTTATTTTTAAATATTGAAGTTGAAAGCATCAATCTGGTGCACTTTGAGAGCAAAATGAAGAGATCTATGGATACCTCTCTCAACACCCATATGAAACAGAACTGTAAACAGATTCACTTTTTGGATATTTTACAAATCACCCTTTTAAATTGTATTCTTGTTTTACTGTCATATAGTATTTCATACCTGTTCTTCATTTATTCTCTTATTTTTGTATAACTATGATCATATAAACGTGTGCCTCAGAAATAATTGTTTACATTAATGGTGACCAAAACGTTTGAGACCCACTGAGATAACTTAGACTAAAGTTAACTATCTAAACACTGAGAGAGTCCTTTAGCTCACTGAGTCTCTCAGTCTGACAGGAGAGGACTCTCCTCCACTTTGTTGTTGAAAAAACTCCTTATATCCGTTAGCGTAGCTCGCTAGCACCAGAAGCTAACAACAACGATCTCCGGTACCGGTGCGCGCTCTCGCACACAAAATGGCTCGTTCCACAAACACACACAGAGCCGAGCTTTAATGAAATACAGAGACCCAGACGTAATAGTACTGCATCATATTATTTTCGAATAAAGAATTTATCAATTTATGATTTATTTATTATCTTTTTATTATTATCTTTTTTCCTCCTGGTCTCTCGCGCCCTCCCCTGGCATGCCTCTGCGGCCCCCAGGGGGGGGCACACCCCCAAATTTGAGAACCACTGGCTAACACGCAGTGCCTGGGAGGATGCGGGTGTGTGTAAACCAGGGGTGCCCAACCTTTTTTGAACCGAGAGCTACTTTTAAAGTTGCCAGTCTGCTGAGATCTACCAGTCCAAATAGAGAGGCGTAGCCATTACTGACAGCCTACTACCAGGTAAATACACACTTCTACTTGTATAAAACTGACCTTTGTACGATTAATACTCCATAAAATACTGCAGATCCTTTATCTTACCTCTTTCTAATCTACACACATACAAGTATTTAACTGAAGTTACACAACAGTGTTGTTGATACAGAGTTGGAGTTTATTCACACGTCACTACAGTGGGTAATGTTTTCAAGAAACATTGAACAGTGCTGCCACATATGACACAGGGAAAAAGAAAATACTCTGAACCCTTTCTTTGCCATTATATACAAATAGTGTTGGTACAAAAGTATAAATGAGGCTTACTAATAAAACAACTCAGATCTGAAGCTACACAGGAATCTGCTGCCAAAGTGCAATAAAAAAGACAAAATTAATAGAATCAAACCATTTTTTTGTTGCATTTTAGTAGATTATAAAAAGAAATGCCTTTAAAATAGGATGCAAGCAACACTAGTTTCTTAACCTGAATTGATAATAGACTATAATCAATTTAAGTTTGAATTATTATACCATTTTGTACAATAATTATAATGAATAAGTTCAAACAAACTAAAACTCACAGCTGATTAATAACGGTATCTAACTTGAGTTTTTATTATATCAAAAACCTGTTGAAACGCTTCTGTTATTTATACTGTCCCCAAAAAGCGCGTCAGCAGCCTCCAGGAATGCTTCTTTCACAACTTCGCCGTCTTTGAAAGACTTCATGTGTTTCGCAAGAACGTGACTGACACGATAAGATGCTATGGTAGCAGCCTTGCTCTTGTTGTTGGGCCTGGTGAAAATGGACTGCTGTGCATTTAGCTGTCCTTTCAGGCCCCTCACCTTTTGGAGCGTAGGGCAGAATTAGGAGGGAATTCCGTCTCGTAGCGTTTGTGCACTGTTTTGAAATGCCGCTCCTAAATGACCCTTCTTCGATAAAGCCACGCTCGCATTGCAGATGAGACAGATGGACTTTGAATTGGAATAGATACAAAAATAATCATCCTCCCACTCGGAGTGAAAATTATATATTTTGGGCTTTTTTGCTTCTGCCATAATTGCGGTCTTGTGTGTGTGCGGACTGTCACTCCTGTTGACACGGACAACGTTAGCGAAATAGTGCACTGCCCACCAGCCACGCCCCGACACATGGGGTCACGCCGGCCAATCACAAAGATTATGGTTTACTAATAGTTATCACTTCCTCCTCCAGCACCTGGACACAGCAGGAACTTACGCCAGGATCCTGTTTGTGGACTTCAGCTCTGCCTTCAACACAACCCTCTGGCTGGAGGCTGCGCTCCATCAGGACCAGAACCTCTCTCCATCAGGACCAACACCTCTCTCCATCAAGACCAACACCTCTCTCCATCAGGACCAACACCTCTCTCCATCAGGACCAACACCTCTCTCCATCAGGACCAGAACCTCTCTCCATCAGGACCAGAACCTCTCTCCATCAGGCCCAGAACCTCTCGCCACCTCAACAAGGCCCGCCCCCCCCCTACTGACAATTTACCTCAGCCACAACGCAGACTCCATGCATTACATAATGGAGATCACAGGATGGTAAATAATGCAATGTTTAAATATTGCTTACTGCACATACTTTATATTCTATAATTTATTGCATTCTATTTCGATGTAAATTACTGCTTTAATTTATTTCTATCTTACTATATTTGTATTACAGTGTTCTTAATATAGTTTGCTATCTGTGTACTTTATAAAAAAAAAGTTATTTGTATGTATGACACCTAGTCAAATTCCTCGTACGTGTGAACCTACCTGGCAATAAACCCGTTTCTGATTCTGATCTGTTTGTCCTCTAGGTTGCACTGCCACGTCTACAGCAGCGCAGAATGGACAGAGGAAACTGGGCCTCATGTTTTTTGCAGCCAATATACATTATCCTACAAACTTGGGATAGGAGGGTGAGTGAACAAGTTATCCATTGGTTGGAACCTACCATTGTTAGACGTACTAAATCCTGCACACTGCTCCTTCAAATTGACAATGTGAACATATGTCGCCATTTTGCAATTTCTGTTATTTTCAGTTGAGAATGTTTCAAAGAAATCTTAAAAAAATTCAACTTCCTTTTTGTTTCTACTGTATATAAGTATGATGTTTAAATATGAAATGCTGTATTCATTAGTTGTACTATAATTCTACAAATATTTTTATATTTTAAGTTTTCAGAGCAATTGTTTCCTACAGAACATTTTGTGAACCTGTTTGATTGGAAAATGTTAGAAAAAAGCTGTAAAATAACAGTATTCTAGCTGTAGAACCTTAGGTTTTGTATTTATTTTAGTGTTTGATCATACAAATCTAATTTAAAAAAAAAAGTAAAAAACAGTTTTTCTCATCAGAACTTTATTTAAGGTATTTGAATGTAACATTTTAAGACAATGGATTTTGAAAAGAGAGGAAAGTTTCCTCTAAAATCTTGAAGGACAATTTATGTATACTAATTGCTTTTGCACTTTATTTCAGTTAAAGTATTTTTACTTTAATTTTATTGTTTTTGTTTGGCAGCCACCAGTCATTTGACAATTTTTTTAACGGATTTTTTGCCTGTAGAAGTTTTAGTGCTGTACAAGGTAAAGGTTATTGACTGTAAAAAGAGAGGATAAATCTGTAAAATTACAGTGTTTGCACGTTAAAGTATTAGTGCTGTACTTTTATTAAAGGTTATTGACTGTAAAAAGAGAGGCTAAATCTGTAAAATTACAGTATTAGTGCTGTACTTGTGCTGACAGTGAAGCTGTCTCTAGGTCTGACATCTCAAAACCGAAAAGCAGATTTATTGCTCATGGATTATCAGAAATCATTCAAAGTGACACAGACACATTGGATTAACTACAACATCGTTTTTATGCCATTGAAGACCAGTTTAGACCAGACAAAGACGAAGGTAAGCCATGTTAGCGCTGTGGGCTACTTAGCGCCACTTGTTTTGATGTACGTTTTTGTTGATAACGTTGCGAGTTTGTATCTTTCAGTGTTAGATTCTGTGTCTCCTTGCGATCATAAACGATGTGTTGGATGTGCACTTAGGATAAGTAATAAGGGAGCGGGGAGTGATTATCGGTGCGGTAATAGGTTAGCATTTTTCGCTCAGGGGTAATTTAAATGCTTCTTATGAGACTTGTGTTTTGTTTTGGTAAAAATGGTTTGTATCGTCAGTTAGCTGAGATTATTCCCGTTAATCTGGTATAACACATTAATGGGTTCTTAAATATTAAGATCCCCTGAGACACAGTGTCGGGAACAAAAAAAAAAGGACCCACCGAGGTGGTCCTTGGGGCTTAACAGGTTAAAGGTTATTGACTGTAAAAAGAGAGGCTAAATCTGTAAAATTAGAGTATTTGCCCGTAGAAGTATCAGAGCTGTACTTTTATTCAGGGTTCTTACACCTTTTCCAAAGTCAAATTCAAGCATTTTCAAGGTGCATTTTCAAGCTTTTCAAGCATCAAGCTGTTTTAAATTACATATGTATATACACATACTCAAATGATTATTTACCTACCTCAGGGTTTCCCACACAGACTATACTTGGGCGGGCCGCCCAGGTATATTAACGGCCGCCCAAGTATATTTCGCGACCCATTTAATTTTTTTAAAAATAATTTGTTTTTGTATTCGGCCGTGACCACGACGCCATCTGCGATCGATTAACTTGTGGACAATGATCCCTCGCTCCCTTGCTCTGCTCTCGCCTCCTTCTGGCCTGTTAAGTGGCCTGCCTCACACAGGGTAACTGGCTGTCTACATGATGTGGCCTGCCGACATGGCCACTGTCATACAGATCATAAATCAAAGCCCTTGATTGGTCTCTGTGTGTCATTCAAGCTCGGGATAACCTCAGCTCAGGTGAGGTAAAGGACTCTGAGTGTTTAGATAGTTAACTTAGTCTAAGTTCTCAGTGGGTCTCAAACGGTTTGGTCACCATTTATGTAAACACATATTTCCATTTGAGAGGGTAGTGATTGGTCTAATGGATAGTGAGGTGGGCTGAAGATCGGAAGGCTGTGAGTTCAAATCCCGCCAGGAACACCACCACTAGTCTGCCCTTGAGAAAGACACTTAGCCCTTAGTTACTCCAGGGAGAATGTCCCTGTAATCGGTCATTATAAGTCGCTTTGGATAAAAGCGTCAGCTAAATGAAATGTAATGTGATTAGTAAAATATGCATGAATAAATAAATAAAAAGTTAACTAGGGGAAAAAAGGTAAGATACACTTTTAAAACTAGTCTTTGCTGCTGCCTCAAAGAGGAGCAGGGGGAGAGGGGGGAGACAGGAGAGGCTGATTCAGGAGCACAGACACACTCACAACTATAAATGAACCAAAAATAAATAAATAAACAAGTTTCAGTGTTTTTTTCATATTGGAAATGGTATGTTATTGGTTATGGCCATGATTTTATGATTATTGAAATGTATACAGTTCTGTTTCATATAGGTGTTTCCATAGATCTAGTCTCTTTATTTTCCCCTCAAAATGCCCCAGATTGATGCATTTAACTCCAAAATAAAAAATAAAATCTTACCGGGGCGGGCATGCCCCTGGACCCCCCTAGAGGATTTGAGGTCGACCCCCACTAAAAATCACATGGATAGGTTCCTAAATACATTTATAAATACATTTATTTTTTTAAATAGTAACCCATTTCCATATGTTCATGTGTGGGTAGTAGATTTAAAACTATAGGGCTATCATTATGGCTTTCAGAATATTAAACTTGCTTCGGCAAATTTAGATGATAAATACAACTTTGAAGCTTGTAACAGCATAATTACAAGCAGAGAACGGACTAATGTAACATCACAGCAAGCATAACAACAGCCGGTGTTTCTTGTGAGTGTTTCCCCGGTACACAAACGCAAAAATACACAAACACACTCGCGAGCTTCCCCCAGACCAGTAATAAACGAAAATGTGTCTTCGGGTCAATGTGACTGATTTCGATAGAGCAAGTCACATTTGGTTTAGGCACGAAACATACTACCAGTAGAAATACATTGCTTTCAAAATCGCTCTGTGTCGAATCAATAGATTATATTTCGTGACTATAACACGAAATGCCGTGAGACTGGGTTGAATTACAACAGTGAGAGCTTCATCCTCTGAACACCACAGGATGGCGACGGTAACGCACATAACATAGGTACGCTCCTCTGAAATGATTGTCCCCTGCAATTATTATTATCCCTCAATCGAGTTCGCTATTCAGCTCGCTAACGTTAGCTTAAACAAACGTAACATGCAACGTTAGCCTAATCTAAAATGCTCTACTACGGCGTACCTTTCATGTGGCTCGTCAGCGCAGACTCTCGCATCGTTATTTTTGCAAACTTTGCAGGAGGCTACTCGTGGGCTTGACCCTCGTCTTAGCCATGGCTTGTATTTGTCTTCTGCTAGGCAACGCACACAGTCATCTATCACTCATCAGAATGCCCAGGTCACACGTAACACAAACACTTGCAGGTCGCGCGCATAGCGCAGGAAGGCCGCAGCGGAGCTGTTTTATGTAGAAGCGAAGCAATTCTTTTCTTTTAATCTAAAAAGCGAACTATTCAGTCAGACAGCAATTTATTGTAAAAGTAAAGCATTTACATTTTCAAGCACTTTATCTCAATTTCAAGCACCATTCCCAAAATTCAAGCACCTTGAAAACACCACGCCAAATTTCAAGCATTTTCAAGGATTTCAAGCACCCGTATGAACCCTTTTTATTAAAGGTTATTGACTGTAAAAAGAGCAGATAAATCTGTAAAATTACAGTGTTTTCCTGTAAAATCTTTAAGGACAATTCCCGTAAATTAATGGCTTATTCACTTTATTTCAGTTAAAGTATTTTACTTTAATTTAAGGGTTTTTGTTTGGCAGCCGTTGCTGTCAGTACTTTGACCGTTTTTTTACTTGTTTGTTTTTTTTACAGTGTAGCATAACAACTTTGTGTCAACAGCGCTAACTGTCCTTCAAAATAAAAGCATGTCCATAAATAGGAAGCCAAGCCAAATTACACTTAAGACATATACAACGAAAGCAACACACACAATGCAATATCTTTTTCAATTTCAAAGAACACAAATTGGTTTATTTACATTAACAAATAACTATAAAACAACACTACTGTAGAATAACAAAATTAATGCTGTGAATTAACCGAAATACACGTGTTGAAGCAGTTCACTGCAGATTAGTGCCCTCATGAAATGAAAGCTTGAATTTATCGTGTTCTGAGGTCAGAATGATTATTATATTTTATAGATCTACAGTACATTATAGATCTAAATGAGTACACCCTAGATCAGTGCTTCTCAAACTTTGTACAGTAATGTACCCCCCTTTGAAACGTTTTCTCAGCCAAGTACCCCCTGACCGACCCCGGACCTTTTTGATAGAAAAAGCCTATATAAATAATTACAATATAGTGATATTCCATCAGTGTTTGATTTATTAACTCCATGAATGAATTACAACAAACTAAGGATATTTTCATCTTTATCCATGAAAAAAAAGAATATAACGAAACAAATTAAAAACAGATTTTTCTAAGGAGTTTTTCAATTGAAGTAATATATGTTTAAAGGTGACATGTCATGCTTTTCCGGTTAGTACCCGTCCCCTTGTGTGTTATGAAGGTTTTTATGCATGTAAACGGTCTGCAGAGTCAAAACCCTCAAAGTACACCCTGTAGCGAGTAAAACTCTAACACAGAAAATACCTCCCCAAAACGCCTCGTTGGAGATACGTCACTGTCCATTTGATTCTTCCGGGTACGCATGATGTCATGTCCTCCCCGGAACGAAATGGACCAATCCGTGGAGCCGTTACGTTAAGCCCCCGCTGATTGGTCCAAATTGACCAATCCACGGACTTCCTCACACAATCAGACCCCGGCCACACGAGGAAGAAAACGGCTAAACGCATAGGATTAACGCAAACAAGCTTCCGTCCACACGCAATCAATAGTTATCCGGATAGTATCTGTCCACACGAGACCGCGCCGTTTAGCTCCAACCGCTGGAGAAGCTGCAGTACATATGCAGGAGCCTGTACGTGGCGCTGTAACTTCCTCCACAAAAGCAGCGAAGAAGCATGGTTGTCCTTCTGTTTATTCTCCGCGGTGGGGGCCGAGGGAACCGGGCAGAGTTTTTTGCCAGTCAATGTGTATTAAAGTTTAAATCTTCCGACAAAATTATAAAAGTGCCGGTCAAAGGTCTTCTCTGCGATCCGCCGTTGTTGTTGGTGGCAAAACACATCAGCAATGGTGCGGGGTACGCGGAGGTGAGCAGCAGAGGTGGGGAGAGGCGGGGCTATTGCGCAATCATTATCAGAAAATGATCGCACACACGGAGCTGTTTGACCCCCCCAGAGCGTTGCGTATGCCTTTCTATCCACCTTGGGACCCGTTATCGTTTCCTCAGTCGTTTAGTGCCGTTTGCGGTCGTCCTTGTGTGGCCGAATGGTCTATATGACACTAAACGGTAACGCAAACGGACGTTTTTGTCCTCGTGTGGCTGCAGCCTCAGTGCATGCAGCTCTGCTGATCTCTCCTCCCTGGCTGCAGGCTGATAACAGACAGTTGGGATCGCGGCGAAATTCTCTCTGCAGACCCATTCTCTCTGCAGACCCATTCTCACAGCGTTTATCAACCTTTTTCTTTCTCAATATCAAGCCACACTTATTGTTTTTACTTCGGCTGTGACTTTGTGTGTGCTCAGGATGAGTTTGGCTGTGTTTCGCTGTGTATCGCTAAACAAGGAAATCACACCTCCACGGAGCTCAGCGCGATTCACAACGTCCCGACTGGTCCCGACCAATCGGAGCACACTGGGCTCACAGGGAGGGGGGGGGCAAGAGCTGCAACGAGCCGTTTAGTGGAGAGAGTGAATACACGTAGTTTACAGAGATGCTGTATGCGAAACCAATGTGAGTTTGGAACATTGCACAATATAAATCTATTCTAGTAGACCTCAACAATGGAATTATGATCAGTGGAAATGGCCATGACATGTGACCTTTAACAAACCAATGAACAAAATGATATATTATGAAAAACAATAAAATACACAAATTTGACATGTTTATATGAGGATAGTGGTTCTTGGAATATTTTATATAAAATTGTGTTTTCTATTTAACTTATTGTACTAAGATTATTTTTGTAATCATGCATGGTATTTTTTTAATTAACCTTTTTATCTCACGTGGGCTTGACCCTCGTCTTAGCCATGGCTTGTATTTGTCTTCTGCTAGCCAACGCTCGTTGAAACTGCAACCTCCTGGCACACAGTCATCTCTCACTCATCAGAATGCCCAGGTCACACGTAACACAAACACTTGCAGGTCGCACGCATAGCGCGGGAAGTCCGCAGCGGAGCTGTTTTATGTAGAAGCGAAGCAATTATTTTCTTTTAATCTAAAAAGCGAACTATTCAGTCAGACAGCAATTTATTGTAAAAGTAAAGCATTTACATTTTCAAGCACTTTATCTCAATTTCAAGCACCATTCCCAAAATTCAAGCACTTTCCCAACCTTGAAAACACCACGTCAAATTTCAAGCATTTTCAAGGATTTCAAGCACCCGTACGAACTCTGAACATGGCCTTTCATAATTTTAATAAGAAAATTAAATCAGTATTGACATGTTTCATTGGTTACTGATAAATCATAGTTGCTGGAACATTACATCATATAGGAACCCCAAATATGTCTTATTTTTAAAGAGACACAGCTACATTTGTTAAGTTTCAGACTGTGTATATGTTGAGACAAGGTTAGGCTGCTGCTTGGCTTTCTGCTGCTGTTTTCCTCCAATAATGTGAAGGGAACACACATTGTGAGGGATAATTAAGCTCTGTGTTTTGTTATGATGCCGGCATTCATGAAGCTGCATTTCGATGCTCAGAAAGATCCTTCACTTCAGATTTCCTGACCGACAAAATTAACTAAATGACCAGGCTCAGCTCAGAATGAAGTGACGTTTGGTCGACTAATTGGGGGGCAGCAAGTTATGCAGCAGCCTTTGTTACCTGACGGCATTATAGACGGTTTTGATGCATTGAAAGTGGTACGATAATGGTACTAGTGGCGACATAGTAAGACTCCCAATGTACATTGTACATACCTGCAGCAGTGGTTTGTCCTGCATCCACAGACAGTAGAACAGACCCTTCCACAGTTTGAGCAGCTCATCGCCTGAGAATCCACCTGCCAAGGACACGAGACTGTGAGAAAACATGTCCCCTGTCTAGGATACAAGTAACTGCATAGAAAACTACTACTAACAATGTAACAACTCGAGCACTAAATTGGTATATTATGAGAAACCTGGTGTACTGCTGTTTTACCATATGCTTATAACAAGTTGCAGCAGGTAAAGGGATATGGTTACTGTTCTGGTTATTGTTGCTATGGTACAGTGACTGGCGGGCAGCTGTTATAACAAACACCTTCCAGAGAGAATGAGCGATTCAATGTGGCTCATTACTCTGGACAGACTGGTGGGCAGAGCGGTAGTATCTTGGATCTACTTTGCAAAAACTAAAAATGTACGATCTACCGTGAAGAAGATGAGACTGCATTGTCTCAATGCATCTCCTCATTGATTGTTATAAAGATCAGGAGGAATGGTCGGTCCTGCAAGGCCTTGGATTACCATTTAATATAAATTATAATTCTGTCATGTAGCCTACTGCTTATTCAAAGAAAAATATGGACGCAAAGGGTTCTTTCAATTAACCATTTTAATCGCATGTGTGGAAATCTGGAAAACGATATGCACTATGGTCATTAACCAAGCCATCATAAACTGTGACATGATTATAAAACATGTTCTTGGGGACCTCAGAAGAAGGAGAAGCCTTGGTAGAAACCAGACTCTGCGTGGCACGTGCTGAGTGTTATTGGACTGAATGCAGACCTACTTCAATGGACAATGCACTTTCCGCCCTGCACTTAATACAACTGTTCTTTTGCCATCTATGTATTTAGGTAGTGATGTGTGCATTAGGCGTTGTCTATCTAGTTTGTGTAATATGGTTCAAACAAACTTAAATAAAAAGGTAACACTAGCTACACACACAGGAGCCTTCACACGTGTGCACTAGCTACCGCACACGAGTCGCCGTTAGAACAGTTCCCTTTGTTCAGAAGCAACCCGTCGAGTTGAACCATTCGTGAGTAGTCACCATGTTTATCCGTTTTAAGCAAAGTTAAGGAAAGCTTAGTCGCAGTATGTTTCGGAGCTCGTGCTAGCTTGTGTTAGAGCTAGCTGCAACCGCGGACATGCTAGCTTACCTGTGTCGCTGTGAGAGCGGATACTGATGTACTTTCGCAGTTTCTTCAAAGCCTTGGTCCGGATAGGCTTCTCATTTGAGGCTAGTCGTTGTGCGAGCTGGACCTCTGGCTCTTGAAGCGTTGCCATGTTCACACAGATTCTTGAGAGGACTCTTCTTTTCTCCTCTCCTTTCCAAAGGTTCGCTCTCCTACCCACGTTTCCCCTGTGCGGCGCGGACTGATGACGTCTCCACACCTCGGTGCGTTGGAGTTCTGCACGGCGCCACAGGGGGGAGATGTGTCTGGATGCAGACCGCAGGCAGGGGGCGGTTCCTATAAGGGGAGGATCCTATAGGGGGCGTTTCCTAAAGGGTTATGAGCCACGTGTTTACTTGAGAGTTCCTAGTCACGTCTGTTCTGTCTGTTAATAATAATAATAATAATTTATTTGTTGTCGAGAGGGTAATGGCGTAGCTCGTTTTAATCATACTTATGTTTAAGTCCTGCATCCTCCACAACTGCACAGTGCTGCATATGTTTTCCTATAAACAGACCAATGCTTAAGTTATGGAACGCTGCGGGGAAAAGGAGTTACACTTTCCTAACCAGCTCTCTCCTCCCGCTGTCATCGGACACAATGGGCTGATGTCTTTATACTTGAGTAATTTGTGCATACAAATATTGTGTTTCTAGGCTTTACATGTTATACAAAATAAACTTTTATACTTCTCTCATATCTTTGTCCTTTTTTCAACAGTGCTAACTGCCCTTTGTACAGCCCAGGATGCTGATGAAAATCGGATGGTCTGATTCTATTACACTGTTGAAAATTAAATAACCTTGTATTTGAATGTTTCAGATAGCAATGATTTTTAATAGCAATCATTGATGTAAGATTCAGAAAACTGTCTTGCCTGCCACATTTTGAAGGGACACATCATCCGCCTAGACAAGTACATACAAACAGATACAGGTCAAGCTGTACCGGGCAGATATGTAAAGGACAGACTATAACACAGAATAACAGACAACAGGAGTCAAAGAATAGGCAAACATTTTTGTACTGTCATACACAGGAGCGTATACAGTCAGCCCTATGTTCCCTCAAAACTATATTTACCCCTAGCCCCAAGCCTAACCCTAATTAACCCCATAAGGGACACTGATCTGTGTCTCTTGTTTTAACACATTGGAGGCCAGTCTAAGTGAGTGATTGTAATATGCGTGTATGTGTTTTAGTCCTACACCATGGGTTCTGAAATCTTCCTTAAAACACTTCCTATTCAGAGCAAACTCTGGTCCTTCTGTATAACTGTATAGCCGATTCTAAAAACGCCTTCTAAATCCTACATAAGTTTTCAGAACAAGAGCATGGAGACACTTGAATCCTACTACTGCTGAATCCCACATCAACTGCTTCATTTATGAGCATCAATGAGTTCCTATAACAATAATTATAGTGTTATAAGCTGATTATAATACATTATAAGTATGATGCATAGCCAGTATTACCGCTTCATTTATTATGCTCTAATTCTTCCTTTGAATAAGATGAAGGTTTAAGGGGAATTTGTGTTATGCAATTATCTTATGTGTGTTGATGTAACTTCCTTTCCATATATGCGTTGATGAAAAACACAGCTTTTCTCTCCTCATAAACAATATGTATGTATTAAAGCCATGTGGTGTACGGTACAGTATTTTCCCTTATTTATAGGCTCAACTTATCCAAAGCCAAGTTATTCATCTTACCCCTGGACTATTTGGTCTGGAAAGAGACATACAATTGAAAAAGATCAGTTATCACTGGAGATTATGAGACAGGGTTTAAAATGCTATATATTTTTATCTCACAAAGAAGCACTTCATTATGGTTGGTTGAAGCGTATTATGGATCAATCACCCAACATCAGGGGACTGGAAGCTATTGCCTAAACTATTTCTCAATTGATTCGGAAAAGACCTTGATTTTAACAAGGATTCCTTCTTTCTATCAATGTGTCATTCAAAGATGGGCTAGCTGGCAGAAAGCAGGGGGTGGAACACTAAAGGAGCCGTACAGGAGATGAGGTTGGAAACCAGACCATTTGGGGATCTAAGTATATAACGGATCTTAGAGGAAATTCATTAATGTATCAACATTGGATTGACTCAGGTATAATTTGCATTAAAGATATGCCATAAGCTTCAGGATAAAAGGAATTGGGTAAGTGAATTATTCATTATTAGAAAGGCAATCCCTAAAAAATGGCTCCTGCTTCTAAATAATAGAAGCAAAACCCAAAGATTACATTGACAATGTACACATGGCTCTGACAGGATGTAATTGTAAAACAATAGACAAGCAGACATCATACTATACATACAGACATACTGGGAAGCTGTGCTTCATAGTCCTGTTCAGTAAAGCAAGCTCACACCCTACATAAGAGAATGGAGACATTTGAGTCCTACTATTGTTGAATCCCACATCAACTAGTTCATTTATGAGCATTATTGAGTTCTTATAACTCTAATTATACATTACATTACATTGCATTTAGCTGACGCTTTTATCCAAAGCGACTTACAATAAGTGCGTTCGACCAACAAAATACAAACTTGAAGAAAACAGAATCATATAAGTACATCAGGTTTCATAGAGCTAAACATTTCAAGTGCTACTCAACTGGCTTTAGATAAGCCAGTCCTTTATTAGTATATAAGTGCTTTGTTAATAGTTCTATCGCTCAAAGTGGAGTCGAAAGAGATGAGTTTTCAGTCTGCGCCGGAAGGTGTGTAAGCTATCTGCTGTCCTGATGTCAATGGGGAGCTCATTCCACCATTTTGGAGCCAGGACAGCAAACCCACGTGTTTTTGCTGATGGGAACTTGGGTCCCCTTCGCAGCGAGGGTGCAGCGAGCTGTTTGGCTGATGCAGAGCGGAGTGCACGTGCTGGGGTGTACAGGTTAACCATGTCCTGGATGTAGGAAGGGCCAGATCCATTCGCAGCATGGTACGCAAGTACCAGTGTCTTGAAGTGGATTCCAGCAGTTACCGGAAGCCAGTGAAGGGAGCGGAGGAGCGGAGTGGTGTGGGAGAATTTAGGAAGGTTGAAGACCAGACGAGCCGCTGCATTCTGGATGAGCTGCAGAGGTCGGATGGCACATGCAGGTAGACCAGCCAGGAGGGAGTTACAGTAGTCTAGGCGTGAGATGACGAGAGCCTGGACCAGAACCTGCGTGGCTTTCTGGGTCAGCTGGGGACGCATCCTCCTGATGTTGTAAAGCGTGTATCTGCAGCAACGGGTTGTAGCAGCGATGTTTGCAGTGAAGGACAGGTTGTTATCTAGGGTCACACCCAGATTCCTTGCAGTCTGAGTCGGGGAAACAACTGAGGTGCCGATGTTGATTGTTAGGTCAAGAGTGGGATGTGAATCCCACATCAACTAGTTCATTTATGAGCATTATTGAGTTCTTATAACTCTAATTATACAGTGTTATAAGCTGATTATAATACATTATAAGAATGTTCATAATGCATCAGACATTGGGTGCATAGCGAGTATTAGTGTATTACCGCTTCATTTATTATGCTCTGATTCTTCCTTTGAATAAGATTACATTGACAATGTACACATGGTTCTGACAGGATGTCATTGTAAAACAATATAAGCAGACATCATACATACAGACGTACTGGGAAGCTGTGGTTGACAAACAGCAAGTCAATTAATGTATGGCAGCTACAGACAATTTCTCCAGTGGGTCAATTGCCAGAATTCAATTTTCAAATATTACATGACATTCTTCCAAATATGTAAAACCTGTACAAATGGAAGCTTGTCCCTACTCCTCTATGTGCTGTTTGTTTGGTCACAGAGGAGACAGACCATTATGTGTGTTTCATGTCAATGCTTGGGCAACTCAAGTTGCTGCCCTTATCTTGTCTCTGTTCAAAGTGGAATTTACACAGAAATAGCCAAATATTATTCTGGGTCTTAACACACATAGTGAAATATATAGCCTAGTAGTGTAAACCTTATACTAATAATAGCAAAATTGTCCATCTACAAAACTTGGATGATATTCAAAGATGACCAACAAACGTTGTATAAGGCAGACAGTGTGTTTTTAAATTGATCTTTTGGTTGATGAAGTCAGAGATAATGAAATCTGGGCACATATTTTGTGGTTGCTGAATTAGAACACCCAATAAAATGTTTATGTTTAATGAAGACTTTCCTCTTTGTATGTACTGTAGCCTATATATGTTCCTTTGTACAATGTATTGGTATGTACTATACATTTCATGTTTAGTATTTGATGTGTATTGTAATGTTTCAAAAATAATAAATACTTTAATTAATTAATTAATCTTTAATGTATCCTATGTTATGATAAACTATCAAATTGACTCTGTATTCATTATGATCTGTCAATAGGTCAATTAATTTGTCTTCTCTGTGGGTTGTATACTCTTCATTCTTTATGCAAATTAATTATAATTATTATTAGTGCTGTCAAAATTATCGCGTTAACGGCGGTAATTAATTTTTTGAATTAATTGCGTTAAAATATTTAACGCATTTAACGCATGTGCAGAATGGCCCGCCCCATACGTGCCACCAGTGGCAGCGCCAGGGTATGGCTGGGGTAGGCTACACCCATACCAAGAAATGGCTTAGCCCCACCATGAAAAATGATGTTCAAGTAAGCAAAATAAAGTCTGCCAACTCGCGCGGAGTAAATTGCACAGACAGCAGTTAGTAAGATTGATTTCAGTAGCCACGGTTTTGAAAACTTTTGTCACGTAGTGATCGTCTTCTCAATAGAACATCTTTGATAACGGCGTGGTGTTGTTGCAGGAAGTCCCGACGGAGAATACTTTTGCTGTAGTACAGGGGTGCACATAACTGGTACGCAGGTTATGTGCGTAATCTCTCTGAAATACGTACCGTCACTTGTGTCACAAAGCGCATTTGCGTACCGACGTACTTGTGAAGCTTTTCCAGAAGGCGGTTAGATCACCGGACGACAGAGTCGGTCTCCGTGTGCACAGACAGGGCTGCTGTTAACGTCGGTCTGTACAACGGAATTGTGCCAAAACTACGCCAACCGGCTGCGGAGGGAGACTCCCCCCCCCCCCCTTCACTGGAGAACCGCGCTAAAACAGCTGATCACAACGTTCAGCTGACCCCCCCCCCCCCCCAGTGCTGGAATTGGGCCGGTACTCACCGGTACGCAGTACCGGCACTTCTGGTTCTGACCCATGGAGTACCGGCACTTCTTGCTCAGTACCGGCATGCTGGCGGTACTCCGGTACTCATGCACCGTGCCAGTACTCAACACTCTCCCGCCGTTCTTATTATACATCCATATATATATATATACAGCCGCCCGGTACTCAGTAGATGCGTCATGAGGTGCCGAACGGACATTCTCATCGCTCTAACCGCTGGAGTTTCACAGCGGCTGTCAGCTGCTTACTCCTGTCATTCAAACAGAACGGAGAGGGGGCGGGGCTTATCTTCTCCATGTAAATACTGTGGTGGAAACGACTATGTCAAAATTAACCTATTTGACCGTGATTTAATAGTAATACACGTTTCAAAATAATAATAATAATAATAATGCCGAAGTAACAACATACTGAAAACTGTTAGTAAAACCATGTTTTAATGCTTTACAATTTACATACCTAGATGCACGTGTGTTGTGTTTATGCAGTGCAACTCCCACCCAGTGGGTGGCTATGTAGAGTGATAGAACAGAGCAGGCACGCCCCCGAGAGAAGGAAAGCAAGTCATGTCACAAATTAGCATTTCTAAAATGTTAGCGTGGATTAATAAAAGTGCAAAAAGACAGCGGTTGTCGCCGGAAGAAACTTCAAATACAGAGAATGCTGTGCCTGTGTTGGAAATTGTGTCTGATGGGGAGCTTTCTTTGGTTGATCCTCCTGCTCCAAGTTCTAGTGCATTAGCATTAGCACTAGCTCCGCCGCCTCCTCCAGAGCCTCTAAAGTTAGCTGCTGCTGGCGCAACTGCCACCACCAACACCGGGCAAAGCGATGCACCTGACTGCTGGACAACGGACCAGGTGCAATATTTTTGCAAGACCAATGCATGGCTCCTTCTTAAAGATAAGAAGCTAGGATGTCGGATATGCAGAGATGTCAAATCTTTGGGAATACACACTGGACAAGGACTGAAACTGTCAACTGAATGGGGTGAGTGTGCAGTGTCTCATTTCGGTGTTGACAAGGGCAAACAACAAGCTAGCCTGAGAAAAAAAATCAAAGAACATAAAGAATCACAAGCCCATGTAAAAGCTGCTGACATCCTTACATCTGCTTCATGTGAAACTATTCAACATCAAGTGCAGTCTATGCATAAATCTGAATTAGACACCACTATCAGAGTTTTTCGAACGGCATATAAAATTGGCAAACATAGCCGGCCATTCACAGACATGCCAATTGATTTGAATGTACAGAAACTGAATGGGCTGAACGTGGGCAGGGTTTTGCACTCCAATAAAACCTGTGGCGAAATCATCGACCACATAGCTCATGAGCTGAAGAAAAAAAATGGCAAAAGACATTACAGAAAACCAAAGAAAACTCTGTGTTTTGGTCGATTAATCTACCACTATTAGTGGTAAAACGGTGCTTGTTGTGTGTCTACGCTCAGCATTAGCTGATGCTGAGCCCGAAACGTTTTTTTGGGAGCTGATCGAGTTGGATGGAACAACGGCTGATGACATCACAAAGGCGTTAATGGAGTGTCTTGGAAGAGATTTTAACGAGGACTTTTTAGGTCAGTGTTTTGTTTCTTTTGCATGTGATGGGGCTTCAGTCATGCTAGGGAAGAGAACAGGCGTTGCTACCCAGTTGTGTAGTAAATTCCCAAGCCTGTTTGTGTGGCACTGCTCCAATCATCGTCTAGAGCTGGCAGTTGGGGATGTGGTCAAGGAGGTCTCAGGGCTCAATCATTTCCAGATCTTTTTTGACAAACTCTATTCCTTGTTCCATGCCTCCCCCAAAAATCAGAGGCAGTTAGCGCAGTGTGCGCAAGCAGTCGGACAGCGTCTCCTGGTGATAGGGCGTGTTTTGTCCATCCGCTGGGTGGCTTCAAGTGAAAGGAGCGTCAGAGCAGTCTGGGAAAACTACCGAGTGCTTCATGATCACTTCACAAATGCTGCAAACGACACGAGCAGGGATTCCAGAGAAAGTACAAGGGCCTGGATGATGTGCTCACATCTGCAACGTTTGTCAGCAATCTGGGACTGACGTACGATGCGCTCACAGAGCTCAGCGACCTCTCTCGGCAACTCCAAAAAAGAGAGATGACACTGCCTACAGCAGATAGGCTCTTAACTCGAGAAATACGAGTTTTTGAATCCATGGTCACCATGCCTGGCCCACACATGACTACAGTTCATACAGCTCTAGCTGAGAAGTCCTTCAAGGGTGTTGCCCTGCGTGAGAATGGCAGGCTTGTACAGATTCATGCAGGTCAGTTTTTCCGCAGTATGGTAGAGAATCTGAGACACAGAATTACTTCCACAACCTCCTCTCATGTCAGCACAAGAGAAATCCCATTACATGGCCGGGAGGCCCGGGACAATCAGCTAATCCAGGACATGAAAGTTATCCATCCTGGAAGTTGGCCTGAAGAGGAGTTAGACGTACAGTATGGGGACGTAGAGGTGCTACGTTTGTGCGAAGTGCTGAAAGTGGACAGAAGAGAGACTGTTCAGGGCTTTCGCGAATACAAGGAAACCAGGGCATCCCGTACACCTGCTGCCATGGAACCTCTACTGAAAGCAGTCCGAACCATCGCTGTCTCCACTAGTGAGTGTGAGCGGGCATTCAGCTGCATGAACGATATCCTTACTGCAAAAAGGAATGCTCTCTCTGTCAGCCGACTGTCCAGCCTGGTTTTCATTAAATGTAATGGACCATCACTAGGACAGTTCAATCCGGAACAGTATGTGAGGTCCTGGCTGGCAAAGGGAAGGAGAAGTGCTGATGAAAGAGCCTGTCCAGCTCCAGCCCCTGATACTGATGTCCCCACGGCCTTCTGGAGCCTTTTCTAACAATGTGAAGTATATTGCAAAGCAGCTCACCCAGTGAGAAGACTTTTGGCATAATGTGCCGATTTGTACAGATCCTGGAGATAGAAGGACTTCAGACCAACCAGGGAGTTATCTGATCAGCTTGGTGTTCAATGTAACTCTTTACCATGGCTCAGACTTTGTTACTTGCAGTTACAGTTTCTCATTTTAGATTGTGCAAATTTTGCATTTGTTTTTACATGTTCTTTGTTCATGCTCTTTATCATTTTTCTGAGTTGGAAAGTTAGATTGCATCATAGTTTACTTTATACATATTTGTATTCTTCAGTGGTGAAGTATATTGCAAAGCAGCTCAGCCATGTGAGAAGACTTTTGGCACTTTTTCGTTTTTCGTTTTCTGAGTTGGAAAGTTAGATTGCATTCAAAATGTACAGAAATACTTTATTTTGTTAAAGCTTTTTATAAAAAATGCTTCTGACCAGAGCTTTGTTTCCTTGTCATTAATGTTGAACACCACCAGAGGGGCTCTCACCTGAAAGGTCTCTGCTTCATGTGTCTTCAGCAGAAGATCTAGACTTTGATTGCTATATTTTCAGTTAATATTGACCTTACTGAGCTTTAGCCATATCCGCTGCCTATCATAAAAAATGTTAAGTACAGTGAACCTTTCTAAAATATACAGTAGTAAAGAGACAAACCCACCAGCATTATAGTAGTCAAATTCTTGTTTGTGGGCTGTATATATAAAATTGACTTGAAAAAGTTGCTGATTTTAGAGTACTGGCACCTTTTTCATTCCAATTCAAGCACTGCCCCCCCCCCCTCTGTCGACTTTCCTGAAGTACTCCCCCGTTGATATAAATCAACACGTAATGAATTAAGACCCCACGGTTTGATGATTGATAGGTGTGTGGGTTGTCTTTCATTTTGACACGCAGAAAATGTTATAATAAACATAGATACTGTATGTTAAATGGATATATCCGCCTTCTTTCATTTATCTTTCCATTCCCACAACAATATACATAAATAAATGGCATATTTTGGACATAGTTCGAATGGTGATTAATCATGATTAATTAATTTTTAAGCTGTGATTAATCTGATTAAAAATGTTAATCGTTTGACAGCCCTAATTATTATCAAAGTTCGTTTATGATTTATTCAAAGCATTAAAATAAATGAGAAACAGAGCGTCATATACCTTTAAGAAATACGTGGGGGGCGGGGCTCATAACCCTTTAGGAAACGCCCCCTACCCTATAGGATCCACCCCCTTTAGGATCCGCCTCCTCTGCAGACTCTATTGACAGGGGGAGCCACTCTCCCCTTGCCGCTTTCACACCGCAGGACTTGCCGTACTTTAGTGCCGGTGTTGTGTCACATTATGCTTCCCCGTCATGAAATGCCCCCCTTGTCACGGGAACGCGCATTTCTAAATGACACGTTTACACCTCTAAATGACACGTTTACACCATAGGTTTACACCTTAAAACGATGTTTAAAATTTTATGACAGGCCTGGCCATCACAATAGGCCCCCCCTTGCTATCTTACAAAAATAAAAGTGTCATATTCATGAAACTTGCTCCATTTCTTGGTACCATTCCTAGAACAAGGGGGGCATTTCATGACGGGGAGGCATAATAGCCGCTTTCACACCGCAGGACTTGCCGTACTTTAGTGCCGGCACTAAAGTACCACGGCACTGAATCCGCCAGGGGGCTAGTGCCAATAGTATTCACACCGCAGTACTTTCCCTCAGGCAAGATTATGCTGACGTCACTTCGTCTTCTTCTTCTCTGGGTTTACTGGCAGGCCGCAAAACCACTTCACGGCGAGTACAAAAAAAAACGAGAGAAGAAGAACTACACGGGGGAGGGGGTATAAAGCCCACCCGCTGTATGAGGCGTTGTTTACTTTCGGACCTCAGACATGATGGAGTTCATAAGGGTAATAAGGGTAATTTACAAATAAAATACCCCATTATAACAATGGACTTTATCTTTATGTATTTATTATATATTACCCCCTCAGGCTGATTTTGGAAAAGGACATTAACCCTTGTTTGGTGTTTTTCCCTTATTTATCTAAAACAAATGACATGATAAATGACTTGTGTTTATGTGTGTAAGACTTGTGTTTCTGCCCATGCCATTGCTGCACAAGGTTGCAACATTGTAGATAAATTCAACCACCGACACCTGTCTGCTCTCACATTCTTCTATTCTGCAAATTTGGGGTGGGACCATAGACTGTATATATAAATGGACGTAGGGTCCGTGACGTCACCCATAGGATTCTGCAGAGTTGCCGTGAAGCCCTTAGTAGGCGGAGTCGGCCACTAACGGCTCGACAGTGACGTCAGAGTTCAACTCCCGCCTGTTCCAGCCTGCTCCAAATAAGGGCAAAGAGGTGGAGCCGAGGCGGGACCTCCTGCCACCGAGCTGAAAGTTCCAGAGCTAGCTGAAGCTACCAAGCTAAGCTAACATGCTCCCCATCTGCACGCTGCCGTCGCATTTTACGTTTCTAAGGTAAGCGGACATGAAACTATAAATAATAATCTAAGTTATTGAGTTTTTAGCATAATACTTCAGAATCTTAAAACCCCTTAACGTATGCAATTGTGCTAAATTCAACACTGGAATCAAGCAAATATTAATATGTTTGCATGACATTAGTTATTTATATTTTGATATCACTTAACTATACGTTTAATACATTTAAGTCAAGCTAAGGTACATGTGATGGTAGCTAGTTAGTGCTCTTACCTGTGAGGCCTCCTCCAAACAGCATAATAACCAGACTATCATTAAAACTAAGTACCAGTTCTAGATCCTTGACTTTAGACAAACAATTCAAAAGACAAAATGTATTTAAAGACCAATCTTTATTTGAATGTGCCTCTTAACCTGAGATATTAGTTATACAGTAATAGTATTGACAATCTAAAAAAACTGAGCAACTCAACAGTCAACTTTATGTTTCTTATTGTCTAAAGCATTTATTATTTTCATTTTCCCCCTCTCATATTCAGTGTGGACGGATTGAGACAGCATGGTGTCCAGAGAGCTGCAGAGACTTCAGGGAGAAACCTCCGTGTGATGGACGTCCTGTCTGTTGGTTTGGAGAGGACTGAGGGTCTTTCCTCTGCGAGGAGGACCAGGGCTGATGAAGGAGCCCATGCTGGGCAAAGCTGATACCAACTGCACAGGCCTAGTCTGTCACTTTATTTGACTAAATGTGTTTAATACATTTAATAGGTTTACACCTTCTGTCCATATGTGCTTTTGGTTCACATTTCAATACATTGTATTTGTATTTGCACTCCTTTTGTCCATTATTCTTACTGAAAATGTTAGATTACACATTCACATCTGACTGAAGATTGGCCCCATGTATTTGTGACGTTGCAAACTCTGCGGTACAAGGCACAAGTGATGTGAAGCTCATAAAGTAAGGCAAATAGAAATAATCAGCTGATGGAGTGTAGATGTGGAAATAGCTGCATTCGATCAGCTGACTGTGTTTTCACAATAAAAGTAGTTTCTTAGTGAATGTCCTGTACTGGTCTTAAAATCTCATAACATCAGCTTTTAATGTTCCTCTTGGATGTTCTTCTTGACCCTCAGAGCAGGAGAACATGTAGTGTCTTTCAGGCATGTCCTTTCCTAACAAAAATGACAGGAAACATAAAACATATTATTGCAGAACAAGTGTGTTATTTATGAAAGCGGTGTGTTTGTGTGTTTAGGGGCTGTAGATATACTTATTTTGTAATTGTAATGTTTTTTTTTTATTTCAACAATGAGCTACAAAGACAATCAGATTATGAATGAACAGTATGAAGTTCATCAACATTGAAATATATGTTATTATCAAAATAATATTAAAATGTTATCAAAACGTAGTGCAACTGTAGAAGCTTGCTCTGTTGTCTCACTGAAAGAATCACTTTTACCACGTTTTTTACAGACAATATTGAGAGATAAATAGTAGCAGTTCTCACTATGTGTTAAATATATTTGCCTTCAATACATTAAATTAGAAAGCTGACAAAGTCATATTGCTAAATATCTAAATGTAACTTTTTGCATGGAAAAAACCCTCAACTTAACTGATGTGTAGGTGATCTAGTATTTAGTATTATTTAATGGAATGTATATCAGTGTATTCAAGTCAATACTTCATTCATTTAAACCAATATCTTTCTTGATTCTTTGTACAGTATGAAAAAAAGAGTCTGTACCTGAGCTGAAGTTCACTGCTGTGAGGAGTCCAGTTCTGTCTCTCACTCTCTGGTCCAGCCTGTCTGCATCACCTGGACACCTTAAACAAACAGATATATATGTAAAGTACCATGTGTACAAACAATATAACTGATTCTCTTCTGTTGAACATGTTGGATTGTGTATTGTCCGAGTCAGGGTCCTTTTTATTTTACTGTAACTTTGGAAGTTGTGTTACCAATGCTTACTGTTTATTTGATACCCATTTGGTAATGCAATTAATAAAAACAACAAGGTTTGGGTTCGTTCTTCAGATGACTGTGACGTTAACGTGTAAGCTCGATAATGAACTCCAGCTCAACCAACCATATTGTAATATCTAAGTAATCATCTTGAAATATGACATTAATAATTATAATATACACACATCTTATTGTGAGGTTGATTTCACATACACTACTTCGACATTAGCTTGTCTACATACTTGAGCATAGCCAATTTAAATTAACCTTAGATGCATACAGTTCTACCTATATAATAAAATATCTCTAAGTTACAAGGATGTAACCTTATTTTATCAACCTCAAACAGAAGCCGTTTGTTCAACAGTATTATCCCACTTAACACTTGTCTATTTAGTTTTAACCTTTATATATACAGTCTATGATTTTAACTTGGAGGCTACGATTACAATCGTTAGCACAGATGTAGCTACCACTAGCCACTAACTAACCCAAGCCTTACCATTCATTACGTAGCCGATTAAAATCATTAACACATAAATAAAGCACTCGAATTTCACTTACCGCATTCATGCACCGTCTGTTTTAACCGCAGAGCGAGTCACAACAGTCCGATATATAAGCATGAAGAACAAACAACCACGGCCGGCTACAAGTTGTGTTTCCTGGATGAGCTGAGCAGGCAGAGTCCCTGTAGCTAGCTTCACGGAGCAGGTAGCAGAGAGACAAGAAGCTAACAGCAGCAGGCACTTGACAGAGCCGTCACTCAATGTGACCACGCCCTAATCTATGCACAAACTTTAAGACCTAATATAAATAAAAGGGTCGCGTTAGAAAACAATTCACTCACAGATCCATAATCATGAAGGTGGAATCTAACTATATCGCTAATAAAATGTATGGAGCCAGGGGTAGAAACATGTTTTTTTCTGCTGTAAAGTTGGGCATTTTAACATGGGGGTCTATGGAAATTGCTCCTTTCTGCAGCCATCGCCTATCGGCCAATATATGAACTGCAGTGTGTGGCACTTCCGTATTGGCTTCCCGGCTCTACCCCACAGTTTGCCGCTTGGGTGGGACACAATAAATAAAGCTTCGCCAGTTTGTTTGTTTTATTGCACAGTCAAGACATAACAATAACGGCATCACGCTGTTCCAGGTGTGTCGTATGCATGTAAATTGAAGTTAAATAAAAGTGTAAAATGTAAAATAAAGTGTAAGTAGTTTCAAAACAATGTAACAGTGGCAATATATATAGCAGCAGACACACCTTAGTGCAAGTTAGGTGTCAGTATTAAAAAACAGTGGCAATATATATATATAATAACAATAAAAAATCGTTACCACTCTTATTATTGTGGTCTTTAATTTTTTTATAGTCCTGCCTGAGTTTCTTTATTTTTACCCGGCATCCGTGTGCACTGTGCACGATTCCCAGCTCAAGTAGCTTTTGCGAACATCGCTCAAAACATTTGGAGTTGGGAACTGCTTTCTGTAGAAGCTGCTGCATCCCGTCCTCAGAGTAAATTGCCAGAAGCGCTGAGACTTCCTCATCATTCCACCGCTCCAGTGTTGTAGTACGTGTTATGGAGTCAGATTTGGGTCAATATTCTAGCGCGCAAAACAAGCTACTCACGAGCGGAAAATGTGCTTTTACACGCGCATGAAATGAGCGGCTATGTGCTCGCTCGCGAGAGAGACAGCCCTCTTGCTCCCTCGCGGGAGTGTCAGCCTCACTCGCTCGCGGAGTCTGTCTACGCGCGTGTGAAAAGTTTCTGGCACTTTGGGGCGGAGCCACTGGACTTTGATTGACAGCTGCCAGGAAGCCCGGAGTTGCCTGGTTTTATAAATGCCTGAACTACCAAGAGCCGAGGAGTGACAGCTGCAAGATCAGTTGGACGAGATTGAATGGTAAATGTGTCCATAAAAACGTATTATATTCGTAAAGTGTACAGCTAATATATATATATATATATATATATATATATATATATATATATATATATATATTAATTAATTAATTTTATATAAAACAATATATTTTTGAGTGGGCTGTATCTGTCGAAAACTGCTAGCTACTGTCTGCTGTATGCACCTCCCTTACGAAATGAACTATAAATGAACTATAGTATTACTATAGTATATTATAATAATATATAATTATAAAGTTGTATAGTGTCCTATAGTAAGTTTGTAGTGTTCTGTAGTATTTTTCACCAGCTATTGTATTACTATAGTTTTTTCTGTAGTGCCATTTTATTAGCTATAGTAGCCCTATAATATTTCAATAGTAATACTCTGTATCTAGATCTTTGTAGTATTCCTATATTATTTTAAATAGTATAACTATAGTATAATATATAGTGTTTCTGTAGTTGTCTTTTAAACACAATATAGAACACTCCTAATAGCATGTCAGCATGATATTGTCATAGTGAATGCATATTATTACTATAGTGTTTGTAAAAGTATTACTATAGTGTTTTTGTTGGTGTTTCCGTATTAAGACTATATTATTTTAAATAGTACTACTATAGTATAATATATAGTAATAGTATGATGTTGTCATAATGAATGCATATTATTAGTGTTTGTAAAAGTATTGCACTCCTAGAATTAATGTCATTTTTTTATATCAAATGAATTGAGATATATATATATATATTATATATATATATTAGCTGTACACTTTACGAATATAATAGTTTTTTATGGACACATTTACCATTCAATCTCGTCCAACTCTTGGTAGTTCAGGCATTTATCAAACCTGGCAACTCCGGGGTTCCTGGCAGCTGTCCATCAAAGTCCAGTGGCTCCGCCCCAAAGTGTCAGAAACTTTTCACGCGCGCGTAGACAGACTCCGCGAGCGAGTGAGGCTGACACTCCCGCGAGGGAGCAAGAGGGCTGTCTCTCGCGGGGGTTTAATCTGCGCGCGAGTCATTTTATGCGCGTGCAAAAGCACATTTTCCGCTCGTGAGTAGCTTGTTTTACGTGCTAGAATATTGACCCAAATCTGACTCCATACGTGTGGTCATAACTGCTTTAAAGTACAAAAAAACGACTCGCTCAGGTGTGGATGTGGTTTTGTAGCGAGGAAAAAAATGGCTGCCTAACAAAGAAAATTCAGAGTCTAACGGGGCGTGGTTTGCAATTCGCCCAGCCAATAGAAATAGAATAGAAATTGGCACTCTTTTATCACCAGGTTCGTACCACCTCTCTAGCAGGGACTGAAAATGGCCAAAAGAGTTCCCAGCACTTACAGTAGCAGTCCCGGCGGTGTGAACGCAACATTATTGGTACTAACGGAACTAAAGAACCAAAGTACCAGGGAAAGTCCTGCGGTGCTCTGAACTGTGTAGCCGCAAGCTTCGGCCTGGGGAGCCGCTGAGGGAGCTCGCCAATGACATTGAGGGGCTGGTTCACCGCACCTATGCTCACATGCCTCCTGTTATCCAGAGTGAGTTAGCCCGGGACTACTTCCTCCAGGGCCTACTACCAGCCGACCTGCGTACACAGACTTTGCTCGCCCACCCCAAGTCTCTACAGGAGGCTTTGGAGCTAGCCACAGAGAGAGATGCTATGTACTGCTTCATGGAGTGCGGATGACCACACACCAAAGGTGAGCGCTGCATGTGGTATTGAGCTGAATACAGCAGGGCCGGCCTGGGTGGAAAAATTGACACAGCTTGTGCGTGCCACCACGCTGAGAGAGGAGCAGTCTCCGAGACCCCGTCAGAGGATCTGCTGGGGGTGTGGACAGCCTGGCCATCTGGTTCGAGATTGTCCTCGCAGCACAACTAACCAGGGAAACGGGGTCTGCATAACCGGGACAATGCGGACCCCTGAGGTGTCCCGTCCCTCTTCAAATGAGAAAACGTTGCAGCGCATTAACCAAGCAGAAGTGTTACAACCAACAGAAGAGGCTGGCGGCCAGCCTGAGCGAATCATCAGGCTGGGCCGAACCTGGGTCGAGGACTGCTGGTATGCCCCAGTGACTATTGCAGGAACAGACTGTTTTGCGTTGGTCGACACAGGTTCTTCAGTAACCCTGGTGAAGCCTGAAACGGTGAGAAATAAAACAACTATTTGCCCCACCATAGTGAAATGACAGACAGTTACCGGGGAACGATCTCCGATGGTGGGAGAGACAATTGTGACAATGGGGGTGGGAAAGAAGTCTGTTCGCTGCCCAGTGTGGGTTGCAAACCTGGAAGATTGCATCCTGGGGCTGGATGTTCTTGGGACATTAGATTGTGTCATTGATACAAAGAGGGGTACACTCACTTTTCCAGATGGACAGGTCGTTCAGATGTGTAGGCGGCCACCCCAGACAGGCTGTCGTGTGACCCATACCATTATAACACAGACAACCGAGACAGTGACCGACGCCGTTGCTTGTTGCGACCCCCAGATGACGGCACCTGTACAAACCCCCACCCTGCCGACCCTGGACCCTTGCCTTCACCCAGTCATTGCTGCAGAACCTGTCGCAGATGAGAGAGTTTCGGCAGTGACAGACGTCTGGCAGAGACATTCTGATGGACTAACTCCCAATGAGCAGAACCTGCTGCTGCAGCTCTTGCTGGAATTCAAAGACTGTTTTTCACTGTCTGAGGCCGATGTTGGCCGGACAGATCTCATCGAACACAACATCGACACTGGAGATGCACAGCCCATTAGAATGAGATCACGACGCCTCCCTCTGGCCAGACAAGCTGCAGCAGATAAAGCACTGGGGGAGATGCAACGGGCTGGACTCATCGAACCCTCCAACAGCCCCATGGGCCGCTCCAGTAGTCACGGTTCCCAAGAAAAAGAAGGAGGACTTTCGGTTCTGCATAGACTTCAGACCGCTCAATAAAGTGACCAAGAAGGACCTATACCCCCTTCCTCGCATCGATGAGGCACTCGATACAGTGGCAGGGTCTTCCTGGTTCTCCTCCCTGGACCTGCGCAGCGGATATTGGCAGGTCCCCCTTGCCCCTGAGGCCAGACAGAAAACAGCCTTCATCACCAACGGGGGTTTATGGCAGTTTAAAGTTCTCCCATTCGGCCTCTGTAATGCCCCTGCCACGTTTGAGAGGCTTATGGACCAGGTGCTGGCAGACATCCCCCGCCATGAGTGTGTTGTTTACCTGGACGACATCCTCGTCCATGGTAAATCCTTCGAATCAGCTCTCGGGGCCCTCAAACGTGTGCTGGTGAGAGTGGCTAGAGCAGGACTAAAATTGCACCCCCAGAAGTGCTGTTTCGTGAAGCGTGAGGTGACTTTTCTCGGTCACAGGCTAACGGAGGGCAGCGTCGGCACCATGGGAGAGAAGGTACAGGCTGTGAAGGACTGGCCCACACCCAGCTCTGTGCAGGACCTGAAGAGCTTCCTGGGCCTGTCCTCCTACTACAGGAGGTTTGTGAAAGGGTTCTCCTGCATAGCTGCGCCGCTGTTCCGCCTGTTACAGAAAGGAGAGGTGTTTTCATGGACAGTGGAGTGTCAGGCAGCATTTGCTTTACTACAGGAAGCCCTAGTGGAGGCACCGATCCTCTTCCCCCCTGACACCACCCTTCCCTTCATCCTCGACACCGATGCCAGCAACAGTGGAGCAGGAGCCGTGCTGGCCCAGGTGACACCAGAAGGAGAGAGAGTAGTGGCCTACTATAGCAGAACATTTAACAAAGCTGAACACCGCTACTGTGTCACCAGACGGGAACTGCTTGCTGTGGTCAGCGCCATCCGGCACTTCAAGTACTACCTAGGGGGCCTCCACTTCAGAGTCCGGACTGATCACTCTGCCTTACAGTGGCTCATGTCCTTCAAAGAACCAGAAGGCCAGCTGGCACGCTGGATTGAAGAGTTACAAGCATATGACTTCACCATAATTCACAGACCTGGCGTGCAGCACGGCAACGCTGATTCACTCTCCCGCCGCCCCTGCTACAGTGATGACTGCCGCTACTGCGTGAAGAAAGAGACACAGGAGAGGGAATGTCTACAGGCTGAGGTGATATGTGCAGCGGTGCATCAACTGACCATGGACTTTTAGCTGTAGATGCTGCCGAATGGAGGAAGAATCAGGAGGGGGATGTCGACATCAGGCCGGTAACCGCTTGGGTGGCTGCACAACACAAACCCCGGTGGGAACAAGTCTCTGAGTTTTCTCGTGCCATTAAAGGGCTATGGTCAATGTTTGAAGCCCTGCGCCTGTGTGATGGAGTGCTGCAGAAGGGGTGGAAGGAACCGGCTGCAGGAGAGACAAGGTGGCAGGTGGTGGTGCCGAGGACCCTGCGGGAGACGGTACTTCGGTCAGTGCATGGAACTCCAGGATCTGGTCACTTTGGGGTCTCTAAGACTCTCCGCCGCCTGCGACAGAGATTCTACTGGGGCCAACACAGACGAGATGTGGAAGATTACTGTCGCCGCTGCGACAGCTGCACTGCACGTAAGGGCCCTACCGACAGATCTCATGCCCAGCTCCAGCAGTTTCCGGTACGGTGCACAATGGAGAGGATCGGGATCGACGTTCTTGGGCCGTTTCCCCGCACAGAAAAAGGGAACCGCTACATCCTCACAGCCATGGACTACTTCACTAAGTGGCCTGAGGCATACAGCCTACCAGATCAAGAGGCAGAGACTATTGTGGACGCTTTGGTGGAGGGAATGTTTAGCAGGTTCGGGGCGCCTGAAGTCATACACACAGACCAGGGCCGGAACTTTGAGTCCTGAGTGTTTAAGGCTATGTGCGAAAAACTGGGATCCCATAAGACCCGCACCACACCCCTTCACCCACAGAGCGATGGCCTCGTGGAAAGGTTCAACCGCACACTGGCTCAACAGCTTGCCATAGTGACGGCAAAGCACCAAAGAGACTGGTGGCGTACCGGTCTGCGACCCAAGATTCCACTTCCTGCTCCCCTGCCCTCCTCATGTTAGGAAGGGAGATGCGCACGCCGGGCGAGATGATGATGGGCTTGCCCCCCGACGCTCCTGTGGACCCCCCAGGGTTCGAATATGCCAGGAAACTCCAGGAACGGTTGCAGTCTGCTCACGACTTTGCCAGGCACCAGCTACAGAGTGCAGGGGCGAGGCAGAAGAGGAACTACGACGTGCATGCTAGAGGACGGCATTTCAGTGCAAGCGAGTTGGTCTGGGTGTATAACCCACAGAGGAAGAAGGGCAGATGCCCAAAGCTGGACAGCAACTGGGAAGGGCCATGCAGGGTTCTGTAGAGACTGAGTGAGGTCGTCTACAGGGTCCAACTGCAGCGGAGAGGGAGAATAGTTGCTCTTCACCGAGACAGGTTGGCACCCTATCGGGGTACAGCGACACCACTAGGATCAGGTGGTGAGACACAGGGGGCTATGGACACTGTTCTTTCTTCTTCCCAACCCCCCTCTCACGACCCGGGGACCTTGCCTGGTTCCCCACAACCTGGACTTTTTTTCCCTTGCCCTACTCTGGGCCCCACGGTGGGCCTGTCTCCCCCTGCCGCAGACCAGGCACAGCCGCAGAGAAATCGCAGACCCCCTAACCACCTGAGAGACTTTGTTTATTCCCTCGAAGACGAGGGACTTTGAGGAGGGGGGAAAGTGTAACGGACTGGTTATAATGTTGATGTTTGATGTGTTTGTTGTTCAGAGTTTGTTTGCATTTTACAGAGTGTCAGTGAACGTGCCACTGTTTTGATGGACGGTTCTTGTGACCTGTAGCTGTGGGTTTGGGTGGGAGAGTGTTGTCTGGTTGGTTGGGGCTGGAAGAGGGAGGTTCCTGGGGAGAGGGACGCGGGAAGCTAGGAGAAAGCTAGCGCGGGAGACGTGACGGAGTGTGAGAATACGACAGGGTTAGTAGATTGTTTTGGTGTGGTTATGGCCAACAGTAACCTGTGATCTGTGCAATAAACTCCCGGATAAAGGACAAACTAAGCCTCCCTGTGTTCCTGTAGCGAGACGCTACAATATGTTCGCCGAATTGACATGAAAGCACTAATAAATGTAGTTTCATCCACTTGAGTTTACAACTACAAAAATAATCGATTTGTTTTTATATCACATCCCACGGGAGGAAATTCAGTAGCTCTCACTACCGATTTTTAATCCTAATTTAATCATCATCTTCACCACGATCATTTATGTTTATGTTCGCCGAATTGACATGAAAGCACTGACAAATATGAATATACTGTAGTCAACTTCATTACAGCGTTATTAACGTGCCTAAACTCACTAATTCAAAATTTCTACGCATGACAACACACTCTGTCCGTGTTTGGCTCTCTCGCCGCACAGTGAAGCGTTCCCGCATTGACGTCACTTCCGGCTTCCCCCAAAACTTCAAAATGAGTCGAAGGAATTTCCCCGCGATGTTCTAAATTATTGATATTTATCGGAACGGTATCGCACCTTCTTTTTTAAACTGACGGTTCGAGATGACTAGTAGCCCAATATTTCATTGCACAACAGTTGTTGGCAGGCTATCACAGGCTCTTTAAAGAAGCTCGTCTGGTCTCTGCGAAAAGCCGGAACTAAAATTAGTTAATCAGAACCTTTTTTACCCCCTTTTTAGCTAGAGAGCAGGGGCTTTCGTGGGAGAAAAAGGTTCCTAAGTCTGATTGGCTGGGCGGAATGCAAACCACGCCCCGTAAAACTCCCAAAAAGTTTTGTGAAGCCGCCATTTCATTATCCTCGCATTAGCATTATTAGCATTAGCATTAGCCCAGCGCAGAAACGCAGAGAGACTAACTTATGGCAACACAAAATAAAACATGGGAGCGGTGGAGATGAGGAGGTGACGGCGTTCTGGCGATTTACTCGGAAGGCTTCAGTAGAAGCTGCTGGGAGTCCCAGCAGCTTCTACTGAAGCCAGTCCCCAACTCTGGGGACTTCTGGCCATGAGAACTAAAGAGTTCTCATGAACTAAGTTCTCATGAACCTTTGTGGGAAAAGTACTGCGGTGTGAATGCGTCTATTGACTGTATATATAAATGGACGTAGTGTCGGTGACGTCACCCATAGGATTCTGCAGAGTTGCCGTGAAGCCCTTAGTAGGCGGAGTCGGCCACTAACGGCTCGACAGTGACGTCAGAGTCTAACTCCCGCCTGCTCCAGCCTGATCCAAACAAGGGCAAAGAGGCGGAGCCGAGGCGGGACCTGCTGCCTCCGAGCTGGAAGTAACAGAGCTAGCTCGGGCTAAGAAGCTAAGCTAACATGAAATACATGCATACCAAGTTACTGCGTGGCACTTTGGTTTTGATAAAACAGTGTAGTTCCACTATATAAATGTTACATTCATAATCAAACAAGACAATCTGCAAGAGAATTAGAAGTACCGATACATAGAAGAACAATTGTGGCGATGTTCAGCTTAAAGAGCAACTTGCAGGTTAGACACACCAGTGAATAAATGTGTAGGAAAATGATGAATACACTAGATTTTCAAAAAAATATACAGAAATATACACTACAGTGACATCTGACGTCGTTTTTGTAAGACATTTTTACTTCCCCATAAAAAAAGCCTCCCCACGTGACCTCCCGCGTGTGACGTAACATGGGGGAGAGCGGCCGGTCTAACGTATGAATAAACATGGATCACAATGCTAGTTTTGACACAGAAGAGGTTGAAAATATATATTCGAATGCATATGAATATAATTATGAGCCTGCTAGGCGTCCAAGAGACCAGGAGCAGCCAAGGATTAGAAGAAATAACGGCCATCAGCGAGAAATGGAGCTGTGGTGTGAGGAGAACCAGTGGAGAACAGGGCAGCTGTCTTGGTGAGTGACCGGTGTTCCGGTGTTATGCTGTAAATTGAAGCCTTGCTGTGGATTGAAGCCCTGTTCACGGGGACGCGCAAAGGTGACGTCATCGCCTGTATTGAGCGTTCGCCGTTTTCTAAGCTTTTTTCACCCTTTTCTAAGCTTTTTTCTCTCTTTTGAATGATATATCAGATTAAACAACAAACGGCTGAATAAATAATGTGCATACAATTGCGAGGAGGCTCGTTTTAAGGACACGTTTTTCAGATCTGTCACAATCTTCGTATCGGAATAAACGTACTGTTATATTCCTCCTTCCTACAGAACAGACAATGACGGGTTAATATGTGATTTGTCAGTATAGTCCTATTTCTTAAAACCTTCTCTGTTGTTTAAGTGTCTGATAACCACGAATAGTAAGCAATGATATAACAGTAATGATATCACATATGTCAGACACTGTGTTATTTTCAATCAAGCCTAAAAGATCATGTGTTCAAACTGGCTTCACTCACTTGAATTGCTCCTTTGAATATCATTTTTATATATTCCTACTCAACACATGTTTGCATTGTAATGCCACTATTTTTTTTTAAATTGTATTTTAAAGTGACATTGAATGCTTTGAAAGGTGCCCTAAAATAAAGTGTATTATTGATCTTATATCTGTGCCTCTATTACATTACATTTCATTTTCTATCACACTATTAATGTTCCTTATTCTAGACTAGGTTCATCCTGGTGTCAATAGGGAAGATCTGCACTGTTCTCTACATAACATGTTCAGAGCAGGTATTTCTCCTGCCGGATTTGGAACCCCTCCTATATCTTTGTCCAGGATAGTCACAACTTCACTAAAATCACACTGGTGCTTGCTGTTCCCCTCTAGTTTGTGCTCACAAAAGCATTTTACTCTGGGCCTTGCAGGTGAAAAACTAAAGAGGGGCTTCAAAATCCGGCAGATCAATCAATCAATCAATCAATCAATCAATATTTATTTATATAGCCCAATATCACAAATGTTACATTTGTCTCAGTGGACTTTACAGTTTGTACAAAATATCAGTATGACAATACGACACCCTCTGTCCTTAGACCCTCTGTCCTTAGACCCTCTGTCCTTAGACCCTCACATCATACAAGGAAAAACTTCCGAAGAAAACCCACAGTTTAAAGGGAAAAATGGGAGAAACCTCAGGGAGAGCAACAGAGGAGGGATCCCTCTCCCAGGACGGACAGACGTGCAATAGATGCCGTGTGTAAATTGAAAAGATAATACATTTGCAACATAGGTAGTCCAAATGTTTGGAAATGCATGTGTGTATAATAGGAAGATGAATCCACAAGGATATCCATCCAGGACTTATGATCCAGGACCAGAGCCACGACTCAAGATCCAGGGCTCGCGATCCAGGACAGAGGACCGCAGGATCATCCATGACTCCGGATCCCGGCGTATATAGACACCAAAAAGAAAGACATTTGGGGAAGCTGGGTTAATCGGAACATGAGAGTACACAGGTATAGACAGAGAGAAGGAAGAAGTAAGATGTCCCCCGACAAACTAAGCCTATATCAGCAAAACTAGGGGCTGAATCTAATCAGCCCTAACTATAAGCTTTATCAAAAAGGAAGGTTCTTAAGCGCACTCTTAAAAACGGATAGGGTGTCTGCCGCCCGAACACAAACTGGAAGCTGATTCCACAAATGTGGAGCTTGATAAGAAAAGGCTCTGGCTCCCATTGTACTTTTAGAGACTCTAGGAACAACCAACAACCCTGCATTCTTGGAACGCAATGCCCTAGTAGGACAGTAGGGTATAATGAGTTCTTTAAGGTAAGATGGCGCCTGCCCATTAAGGGCTTTGTAGGCGAGAAGAAGAATTTTAAATTCTATCCTGTGTTCTATAGGGAGCCAGTGTAAGGCAGCCAGAACAGGAGTAATGTGGTCCCTTTTCCTAACTCTGGTTAGTACACGAGCCGCAGCATTTTGAATCAGCTGAAGCGACTTGACTGACTTCTTGGTACACCCTGATAATAAAGAGTTACAATAATCCAGCCTTGAAGTAACAAATGCATGGACTAGTTTCTCTGCATCGTTTTGAGGCAAGATATGCCTGATTTTTGCAATGTTACGTAGATGGAAGTAGGCGGTCCTTGAAATTGATTTGACATAAAGATCACACCACGCCAGATCAGGTATTGGTGCTGCCGGATTTGGAACCCCCCCTATATCTTTCTCCAGGATAGTCACAGACTCACCAAAATCACACTGGTGCTTGCTGTCCCCCTCTAGTTTGTGCTCACCAAAGCATTTTACTCTGGGCCTAGCAGGTACAAAACTAAAGAGGGGCTTCCAAATCCGGCAGCACCAACACCTGATCTGCCGGATTTTGAAGCCCCTCTTTAGTTTTTCACCTGCAGGGCCCAGAGTGAACTGCTTTTGTGAGCATAAACTAGAGGGGAACAGGCAACACCAGTGTGATTTTGGTGACATTGTGACTATCCTGGCCAAAATTACAGGGGGCGCTTCAAAATCCGGCAGCTCTAACAACTGCACTGCCGGATATGGAACCTCCTCTTTAGTTTTTCACCTGCTGGGCCCAGAGTGAAATGCTTTGGTGAGCATAGACTAGAGGGGAACATGCAACACCAGTGTGATTGTGGTGAAGTTGTGACTGTCCTGGACAAAGTTGTAGGGGGGGGTTCCATATCTGGCAGGAGAAATACCTGCTCTGCTGAACATGTTATAGAGAACAGTGCAGATCTAAAATAAGGAACATTAATAGTGTGATATAGGCACAGATATAAGATTAATAATACATTTTATTTTAGGGCACCTTTCAAAGCATTCAATGTCACCTTAAAATACAATACAAATAAAATATGAGTGGCATTACAATACAAACATGTGTTGAGTAGGAAACCACAGAGGAAAATTACATTCAAAGGAGCAATTAAAGCGAGTGAAGCCAGTTTGAACACATTATCTTTTAGGCTTGCTTGAAAATAACACAGTGTCTGACATGATCATATATGTGATATCATTACTGTTATATAATTGCTTACTATTCGTGGTTATCAGACACTTAAACAACAGAGAAGGTTTTAAGAAATAGGACTATACTGACAAATCACATATTAACCTGTCATTGTCTGTTCTGTAGGAAGGAGGAATATAACAGAGTGGGTCTGCACTCAAAACCGGAAGTTTGTTCCAATACGAAGATTGTGACTATCTGAAAAGTGTCCTTAACCCTCCCGTTGTCCCTCGGGTCAGGGCGACCCTCCGTCTAGCGTAGCTCTCCACTTCGCCCCTCCGCAGCCCTCGGGGTCCGATAATCGAGGAACTACCAGACCATCCTCCGGTGAAATCCTCAGCCACTCGCTCCGCCCCCTTACTGTGTATCGCTCACTGATTGGACGATGCATGCACTGATCTGTTGCTTCTTGACATGAGAGCAGTGGTCAAAAATATTTTTTTATTCATTTATTGGAAACATTTTCATGATCGCTTTTTTCGTTTTACATTTTCATTTATTGTCATTTCCATTCAGTCAGTCATTAAGTGCTATTAAAATGTTAATGTGCTACATATCCACACAAACAAACAAAGTGTGCAGTCCAATGAATGTTAATCTAACTGGGTTTTGATAGATAACATATCTCTTTTTCTTCTCTCAATTATTTTATTTCTTTTGTGCACTCTAATCAATATTAATCAAACTATTGTTCGTTTATATATTTTAAGAATGGCGTTTATCTTTTTTGAGAATGAGTTCTTATTTTATTTTATGTATTTGGGTCTACAACAGATTATACAAATGTTTGTGTCAGTAAATGTGTACTAACAGAGGCGGGGGCCCTTTCTCATTTCACTAATCCCCCTCCTCGACTCCTATCCTCGAGACTTAGTGCCGCCCACAGGAGATGCGAGCGGAGGAGCCGAGGAGGGGAACCGAGGAGAGAGGAGGGGAAGCAGCAGGCGGTTAGAGAAATGAGAACTCCTCTCCTCTGAGCGGTCATTTTAAAGAGACGTCCATTAATGATGACAGGAGGCACAGCAGCCCTCTGTCTGATGGACAGATGTGTTCATGACCACTTATATATTTACTTTGATTCATTCACAGTGTGGTATAATGAGACAATAACAGGCTACAGATGCGGACATATACACACACACACACACACACACACACACACACACACACACACACACACACACACACACACACACACACATATATAGGTATATTTATATAAATATATACAATTTCAGAATCAAAGTATGAGAGCACTCTCATAATAACGTAACACTTTCAGAGACTGGATATATCCCCCCCCTCTCTCTGGTCGCAACAATGAGGAAATGAAATTACGGGCCAAAAGTTTTATTTACAAGTATTAAAAGTAAGCAGAGGACACCAAACCAACTGAGACCTGTCTGTCCGCCGCATCTACGCGCACACACACACACACACACACACACACACACACACACACACACACACACACACACACACACACACACACACACACACACACACACACACACACACACACACACACACACACACACACACACACACACACACACACACACACGTAGCTCAATGATTCTTGAGAGTCGGGACAAAACACTTTCTGAATTTTTTTTTTTTAAATGTACACTATATTGATTAGAGTTATATATTCATGTAGATTAAGATCTGTGCTATTTAACCATGTAAAGGTGCAGGCTGGAGTTTAAAACACATTTTTAATAAATTCACATGTTTACCTTAAAAACTTGATTTGTGTCAACTACGTCAGACACACTAAAAGTAAATAATTATATAATTATAATAGCCCAACAAGAATCTTAAGTTCTGATGTATGTTGTAATAGTGTTTAGTTACTCTTATATGCAATAAAATATAATATATAAACTAACGGCTTAATTTCACACTGTTATGAATACACAGATTTAAAAAAAATTGCATTTTCAAAACTTTATCTTTTATTTTGCCACTAAAGAAAAATCCTTAAGGGAATAAGACACAAGAGGGTGTAGATCTGATGATCCTTTATTACTTAAACAACAAAAACTGAAGAAAGAATGAGTTTTTTCCCAGAAAAATTACAAAAACAAGATCTGACGGTGTTGACAGGAAACTGACGGAGTTGACAATTGTATTTGCATTTCTGATTAATGAACAAATGCTTTTTTAAACAGATGGAAGTGACAATAGATTCATAAATAACAACTCCTTGTCTTATACTGAACATATTTTTCATTCAACTGAAATAAACAAACTGTAAATACAACGTTTCAAACTATAACAAATTGCACCGTTTCCAACTATTACAAAAATAAGTGAAGAAATGTAATTAAGCTAACAATCAGCCATAGGTGATGCTGCAAAACATGGCATACTTCAAAACTAAGAAAAAGAAGAGAGCAGGAACACACATGTTGAGGAGGTGCTTACATTGAAAAAACACACTATGCTTTAAAGCATGAATGCAGTCACACAAGGGACTTATGCCTTGAGTAGCAGGCGTCGAACATGCTCACGCTCTATGAAGTCCATCACATCAGGGGCAATACTGTAGATCTATCTTGTTCTTGATTGGACTGCTGATGCATTTCCCATTAGTTTCACTATGATGTCTTGAACTGGGCAGAAACAGACATCCTTCTTGCCACACTTGGGCTTAACCTTTGCTGTTGGACCATGGGGATGCAGAAATTCCACTTTCACATCTTGATGCTCAGTATCCACAGCAATGGTCTTGGCTAGCCACGATATCATATACTACTGCTAACCAGTCTCCATTATTAAGACTGCTAACAGTCGTTACTGTCACAGTACCCTCAGGACCTTTCAATGGCTCCTCATCCAACTCTCCCATCACATCTTCCATTTCCACATCCTCTTCCATCTCCCATCTCATTTTCCATCTCCTCTCACAACATGTTTAAAGGTCTTTTCTTTCTTGCCCTATGGGTATCACTCTGCTGTTCACCTGGGCCCTGAAAATAGAAGGTAGCTGGGCAGAAGCACTGGCATTCCAACATCTGGCTGCAAAAGCAAGATAGTTGTCTGTAGTGGATCCTGTTCTCATGGGCGATTACCTGGTGTAATTGTCTTGTTGAGGGAACCGGTCTGAGAGGATCTATGAGAAGTGTATCATATCTTTCCATGTCTTCTTCTACAATGTAGTGCAGCTGAACAGCCTTCAGACTGTTTGAGACCTTCTCAAAAATGTGTGTCCATCTGTCACGTAATTTCCTCTCAGTACGAGGTTGTCAGCTGTTCTTTTTACTGTTCCGCCAATGCCGTCTGGTGCGCCTTTACCGTGGGATGTGGGGAAGAAGTTCCACGTTGCTTTTTCAAACCCTAGTGTAGGTGGAATAGCAGACAAAAGAAAAAAGTTCTTCTTGTTCTTATACTGTTTACTTGGTCCATCAGACCAGAAGTGCACGGTGGTGACCTGTGGATATTTAGTCTCGATATCTTTTAAGACAGGTTCCATGTGTATCCAGATTGCCGCAGCATCTTGTCTCTTCGACTCGGACAGTGTGCAAAATGCTGCCTTTTCCCCCTTTGTGTAATACATTCCAGTATGGAGTGTTATCTGTGGCAGATGTTGTCCAAAATGGCAGGCCTGAACTTCAGATTTATATTTGCATCTCCAGGATTCTGAGAAGTCAACATGGACGATTGCTGTACTCTCATCACAGGACTCAATTGTGTTGATGTATGCTTTTGACTGGTTTCGCACTGAACACACAGTGTTGTGGTTTGATTTCTGAGTTTTTGCCCATAGAGTTTTATGAGCTCTGAAAGGCTGCCACTGTGTTGGACAAGCTTAGTGTTGATGTGGATTCCATTGCCTGTGTCTTCTTGAACTCTCTCCCACTGCCTCCACTGAACATGGATTTGGTCTTGCTCTTGGGTTGTAACTGTCCCTTTGTTTAGACATAGTGAGCAGGTGCGAAAAAGGCAGGCCTCACTTGCTGGAGAGCAACAAACTAATTGAAAACTGTCATCTAGTTTGTTTGACTTCACAACACCAGACATTCTAAGGACCTCAAGCATTACGCATGCATTCTCATGTATTTGACACAGACAGGTCTTCCGATCAGATGCTTTTGGTGCTGTGACATAGAAGGGCTTCAGAGCACAGAATGAAGAATAGCTCAGCTTTACAGTGGGGTTCCTGATAAGAAAATCAGTATGGAGGTTGATCATGGAGTCTGTCAGGATCATTCTCTGCTGCTTGATCTTGTTCCTGGTGATTGTGTCAGTCTTATCAGTTGTCACACGTGCAGAGTTCAGGAAGAAATCCTGAACAGTCTGTGTGATACCTTGTAGGAATGTTGGTTTTTTTGTTGGCTGTTCCTTTCCTCTCATTAGCTTGTAAGTTAGCCCAAACTGCTGGATTTGGTAAAGAAGACGGTACTTTTTTAGGATCTTGCCTGATGACACACTTAGTGCTGGTTTCTGGCGCCGTGGCCCAGGAGGTTGTTTGTTTTTCTTCAGCTCTCTTCTGATGATGTTGTGGAATAGAAGAGCTTTTTTGATCTTTGGATTCCTTATGTTGCTTCCTGATAGCATCTTCTTTGTTTCTGTCCCTGGAGAGTCCAGTGGTGTTTTAACTGTAGCCTTTTTTGTGCGCAATATTGTTTTTCTTAATTTGTTTCGTTGCTTGGTTACATTCTTAAGCTTCTCTTTCAACATTTTTATTTCTCTTGAATGCCTTTTTCGTGTTTTACTTCTTTCCTTTCTTTCCCTTTCCTGTTTTTTTTCTATTATTATGGAATCAGGTGTCCCTTTACTTAACATGACTGATTGATTGATTGATTTATTGATTGATTGACGTAAAATCTTAAAGGTGCAGTGTGTGTTCCTACAACCAGATGTTGAAAACATACACTGGCTTGTGCAGACAAAACCAATGTCCAGTGGAAGTAGTGGGAGATAAGACACAGCCATTACAACATTCGATTCCTTTACTATGTTCGAAAATAGTATAATATTGGCACATTAAGCGGTTATTGGTAGATTTGTCAACTCCGTCAGCTTACATGTCAACTCCGTCAGACATAAAACCTGACGGAGTTGACTGACGGAGTTGACGAAATGGCATGTTTTTTCCCTCTGCAGAAAAAAACACTGCAGCTAGCTCGCTAGTTTTTTGGCTATTGCTAGCTGTCTCCATAATCTCAATAAAATACTTTCATTGAATCCAATATGGTTTATTAAAAGGTATCATAACAGAGAGATGGTGTTGACATGCTCCAGCTGTGACCATAGGAACATTTACATTGTTCATCTAAAATATCAAAACATGTCAAACATACCAGACAATGTGTGGTATTGATGTATTCACCACAGCCAGGGGAATGAAAAGGGACCCTATTATATGCTATTGCCTGATTTAATGAGGTTTATGACAAAATCTGACGGAGTTGACGGAAACAGAGGACACAACTTTGATAGGCAGATTTCTATGGAAAATATTTTTAGATATTCATGGAATGCATTGTTTTATACATTCATAACCCTTATGTTTGATTTGATATAAATGTTTTCACAATTGTAGAGGTTTTTAAAGATTTTGGGGGATGGTGAATATTGTGACCACTGGTCATACATTTAAACAAATATCCCTCAAAAAAGTAATTATCTATGCTAAAACAGAACATCAGTATTCCCAATTCCTTTAGATCTAACTTTGTGAGTATGTCAATCATTATTCATTTTTTTTTTTTTTATATAAATAAGACTTGTCTATGTGGGACATGTTTTGTCCCGACTCTCAATAATCAGTGAGCTCCTAAAGCATATCATATATATATATCAGGATACAGCCGTTGTGTTTTATTATGTGAAGCACTAAATGGTTTTAGAAGTATATCGACTCTTTGTTTGTAGATATCTACTAAACTACAGCATACAAATACAGAGAGTAATGTAGGGCTGTTAGACTGAGTGATATATATTATACACACTGCTCTGCTTTCTGCACTGACCTCATAGCTGTTCTCACTGTAAACATCACAGCGATGAAAGCAGTTAATAACATAATATCCAGGGGATGCATGCAGAGCTGTCATTGGCTGAGATAAGTTTGGCCGTGCGTCACGCCTCTTTTAAACATCACTGTTGCCGGAAATGCATCCGCGGAGGAGCCGTGGAGGACCGTGGAGGACCCATCATCATGCCCAGCGCCGTGGGAGGGCCAGGGAGGGCCCTCCCATTTGACATTCCAGCCCTCCCCCAATGAACACGTTTTTTATTATTTATAAAAATAATTGGCTTAAAAGGTCTAAGGATTTATTAAAACGAAATAGCGATGAAATAACTGCAGCCGATGCAGTTGCTGGCGACCCTGCACCTGCCGTTGCAGCAGCACACCTTAATGTCACAAGCTTGACCTCGGCAAACCCCGGGGCTGAGTTAGCGAGCCCAAGCCTTGACTCATCAAGGCGGCCGCCACCAACGCTGTCCTCCGAGGCACAGCTCCTTGTGCCCCTACCATCACCACCTGCGTTGCCACACCCTGTACCACACCCGCCAGCATCCTCCTCCTCCTCCGGTGCCTCCACTAGAGACGCTACCTAGCAGCACATCAACAGGTACTATTGGGCCAGCAACCGCTCAAAGACCAACAGCCCCAGATGATCTTGGGGTTAATAAACCCAACCAGTTGAAACTGGATCGTTATCCAGGGAGATTGTTTTCAGGAAAGTAGCGCACTTTTGCCGCTGCATGGTACAACAACAGACCATGGCTTGAAGATTCGTTAAAAGCAAACGTAGCCTTTTGTTTCCCCTGTAGACAGTTTAAAGTAAATACGTCTTCATCTGATGCAGCTTTTACTGTCAAAGGTTTTTGCGACTGGAAACACGCATTACAGACTGATAAAGGACTGCTAAGGCATGCCGCATCAAAAGAACACATTTCATGTGAGAGTTTGTGGAGAGAGAGACAGATACGCGAGGAAACAAATAAGGACATGAGTACTTTGGTGCAGATCAGCTGGCACGGAACCGTTATTACGTGTCAGCTGTCGTTGATATTATAGCTTTTTTAGCTGTCAACCAACTCCCTCTCAGAGGTGACCACGATTCACTCCACAGCATGTCCGAGTGTAGTGCATAGGAAAATAAACCATGCCCAAGGCGGGCTAAACAGTTCATCGTCTCCGTCTCTACTATTTCTCTCCAAGTGCAACAATGAGGAAGCTGCCATCCTTAACCAGTGTGCCTTGCTCGTGATTTATCAATATTTCAAAGTGGTTTCTATGTTGCCCTTTATTTGTGTATGTATTTGCGATAAGTGCGTCGTTACGCAATGCTGTTGGCCTTGCTGTCTGATATATATTGTGTCGCAGGCCCGCAGCCCATGACGGTTTTGTGTGCCCTCCCATGAAAATCATATGCCCTCCCTTTAGATTTGTTCTGGCGCCGGGTCTGCCCATCAGTGTATCCTCGATTATAGTCCTCGAAGTGCATTTAGAGAAATTAGATGTCCTTCAACATGGCGCGCTGAAATTCATTTCCGGGTCACTACCGGAGGACCTTCGTCTTTTGCTTTGGGTTTTCTGGCTGGCCGCAAACAACTTCACGGCGTATACTGCCACCTGAAGTCCCCGGCCGGAAGTCCCTCGAGTTGGGGGATTTACTCGGAAGGCTTCAGTAAATCGCCAGAACGACGACACCTCCTCATCACTCCACCGCTCCCATGTTTTTTTTTGTGTTGCCAAAAGTTAGTCTCTCTCCATTGGTGCGCAGAGCTAATTCTAATGCTAATAATGCTAATGCCAGCAAATGCACAAAACTTTTCCGACTTTTCCGGGGAGTGGTTTGAGGTCACACTTTGCCGAACTGCATTGTGGTTCCGTCGCTTCGCTTTGCCTCCGTTGCTCGCTTCAAAAGTAGAGAAAAGTTCAACTTTTCAAGCATCGGCGGAAGCGTCAGCCAATCCAATCATATGCCAGTACAAGCTCTAGCCAATCAATCAAACCTTGTGCTTGTGTGTCCGGGGCGGGAGATTCATGTGATTGATTGTTGGTCGAGCTTCAGACACGCCCGCTGGCAAGCTTCAACGCACGCTGCCGTGTGGACGCTGCGTGAGTCTCTCTGTCTCTATGTCTCTCTGTCTCTCTCTCTCTCTGTCTCTCTCTCTCTCTCTCTCTCTCTCTCTCTCTCTCTCTCTCTCTCTCTCTCTCTCTCTCTCTCTCTCTCTCTCTCTCTCTCTCTCTCTCTCTATCTCACAAAATGCGCTCATGCCACACACACGCTCCGTGACGATGACCGCTGGCGTAAAAAATAATAATAAACACATTTTGAAAAGTGTCCCCAGTTGAAATTACGCCCATGCGTAGGTTACATTCCACGGCACTGTAAGTGCAGACGTCGATGTGTCCCATTATCATTCATATCACATCATATCACAGCATAATGTATCATATATTTCCTTATCTGAGTCAACTGAGCTGTATCTGGCCGTGCAACACTCACAGTGTCACATACTGTATGCAGAAGTATTATTTTAAGCAACACATTAAGTTGACGAAACACTAGAGTCAAATGTAATTAAAGTCAGATCCACTCGTGTCTTAGACGGGGCAGTGATATCATAAACCTGTTAATGTATGCATTCAAACATTTTTTACCAGCTGTATTCACCTTGCAGGTGCAGCGATGTGGCTTTTATCCTGGATAAATTGTTTAAGTCATGGATGTTTAAAGTTTAACGTCTTCATATATGTCTAATATTATAGTTGACTTTTCATTCAGGAAGTATGACGCTGTGCTGTCAGTACGCTTCTCCATGTTTGTGATTGGTCGAATGCTCCAAATACCACCCCTTTCATGTGAATGTGCACCTAACTATAGGGCAAAACTGGCTTGAGTTAACAAGTTGATGACCGGCGTCGTAGGACAGTTTAGCGAGAGCACGTTTGTTTTGGATTAGGTAAAACGGCTAACTCAAACATATCCAGGATATGTTGAACTGGATTCGTAGTACAGGCCTCAGGGGATTTCAAAGAAAGCTCTCTGGAAAATGTTGACTTATGTTTAGTGTTCGACATGAAGCTAGAAGCTAGCTAAGTCACAGGGAAGTGATTTGTAAAATATCCATAAAGAAATAGAAAATCTGTTTACAGTTCTGTTTTATATGGGTGTTGAAAGATGTATCCATATCTCTTAATTTTGCTCTCAAAGTGCACCAGATTGAAGCTTTTAACTTCAATATTTAAAAAAAAAAATCTTCACGCGGGAGCATGCCCCTGGACCCCCCTGAGGTGAGGATGCCCCTAGAGGAGGTGAGGACCCCCCTAGAGGGGGTGAGGTTACCCCTGCTTACACCTATATGCCGTGAGCTGATTTTCGAGCCTTCATTGTTACAGTCGCGGGTGCACTGTGTATGTGCGTGTGGGGAGTGTTGCAGTAGAAATGTCCACTGTAGTTTTTGAAATGGTGAATAAACCACACAGGGAACATTTTGAGAAATGACCCCTTAAATCAGGGGTGGGGAACCTCCGGCCCCCGGGCCGTATACGGCCCGCGAGACCATTTGGTTTGGCCCTCGAGGTAATTTATAAACACACGCAAACAAATTAAAGAAATCTAGACCGCAAAATAATTAAACAAGCGAGTGCCTGTTTTTCCTGGCAACGGTCATGGTCCTTGAACACAACACGAACCTAACGTGGTGTCATCCCGTGGTATATGTCTCGTCTGACAGGGGTGCAGTGCTGACGGAGAGCACCAGAACGCCGCTCCGGGACTTCAAAAAAATTGCAGTACCCATAAATCCGTAGGCTACACATGCTGCAGTTTTTGCGTGGCTGTGTCTTTAGTTGAAAGCCCAGTGGCGATCTGTTCATCTGTCATTCTGATCATACAGTCAATAACTTTGTTATTAGCATCTGGTTAGCCAGCTATGCTAACGAATATAAGAAGCTTTTTCTCCAACCAGTGAGGTAAAGGCACATCTTTATATGATCATTATAGTTATCATAAAACAAGATAATAAAGTAAACAGGTATAAAATACTATATGACAGTAAAAAAAAGTTGTTAAACAAGAATAAACAAGAATACAGTTTAAAAGGAGAGTGATTTGTAAAATATCCATAAAGAAAAAGTAAATCTGCTTACAGTTCTGTTTCATATGGGTGTTGAGAGATGTTTCCATAGATCTCTTCATTTTGCTCCCAAAGTGCACCAGATTGATGCTTTCAACTTCAATATTTAAAAAAAAATCTTCCCGGGGAAACAAGCCCCCGGACCCCCCTAGAGGAGGTTAGGTCCCCCCCACTTAAATCATGTCCATGGATAGGAAACTAAATACATATGCACACATCTTGTGTCCATATCTTTCTGTTTGGTGGTCATGCCACAACCGTGCACGTGAATGCATGCGCGAGTCATGGCAAGATATCTGGATTAAGAGGTTGCTTTTTCTTTGCACAGCATGAAAGAAAGGCCAAATGAATGTGCTGTGATTTTTAAGCAGAGGTCAATAATTTGTACGGCCCTCGGAGGATGTTGAAAAAATTGAAATGGCCCTTGAGAGGAAAAAGGTTCCCCACCCCTGCCTTAAATGATGACTTCTGGTGATGTTAGAGATATGAGAAGACTGATCAATACCTCCATAATCTTCAGTGTGGTTAGCTATGAATCTTCCAAAACTTCCAAACACCTTGTCCTGGACATAGTTTCTACAGTAAACTGTGCAACAGTACAGTAGGCTCACACAAACTGCAGAACACCGGTTCTTTGGGAACACTCAAATTATTTAATTCCCATTTAAAATCAGGAGACTAAATACGACCATTATATGCAGACACAGACGTGGTTCAGAAACACAGAAATATTATAAAACAGACCATTAAGGCAACAAATGTAGTTTGATGGATGCTGTCAAAACTATATACAATAATATGTGTGTGTGTGTGTGTGTCTTTATTTATCACGGGCACACAAGAGGTTTCTCAATACTCTAGTTTCCCCTCCTCGACTCCGGAGGACCAAGGAGTCGGAGTGGTCAGCGCGCCATGTGGTCAGCGCGCCATGTGGTCAGCGCGCCATGTTGAAGGACATCTAATTTCTCTAAATGCACACCGAGGACCGAGCATCGAGCATCGAGGAGGCTCTCTGGAGGAGCTCTAACCGAGGATACACTGATGGTTCCTCCACGGCTCCTCCGCGGATGCATTTCCGGGAACGGTGGAGGCGTTACGCACGGCCGGACTTATCTCAGCCAATGACAGCTCTGCATGCATCCCCTGGATATTATTTTAGTAACTGCTTTCATCGCCGCACTCGATGACTTGGAGAAGACGTGCATTGCTGAACTGACCTTCATTTTCTCAAAATGACTAGGCTCCAGGACGCCTCTAGACGGCTTAGGTGCCAGTTTTAGGGCCATTCCCTCTTGGTATGACACCAGATCCTTCAGGGGGCCAACAGACACCACACTGGACGGCAGCTTCTCTTTGTCCACCACATCCTGTGGTATGGTGATGACGTGACCATTCACCAAGGCACTCTTTAAATTGTTCACCACGTGTGGAACATCAGGCATGAAGTACAGGTGCTGGTGTGGCTTCACAGGATGTGCTGTCCACGGCTTGTCATAGGTCACCCCAAAGGACTTCCACATAGCCCTATTGGGGCTCCCCATATCAGTAGTGATGTTAACCACATGAAGCCCTATAGATGCCGCTGCTTCAACGATGGTGAGTATTATGGGCCGGTACACTGCACCGTCAGTAGAATTACCACTGTAGTGGTAAGCCACAACCTGTTTCCACCGCGTAGTAGCACCAGCCAGCATGAACACTAAGGCATGAGTGGCCTGGCCTTTGTGGCCAGGTAGTGTTGTGTTCCCAAACAGCCTCCCTGTTCCCAGATGCAGCTCCACACTAGGGGTGATGGACATCTCATCCAAGGTGAGCACACATTTCTTCTCCATCTCACTCATGCCATCTGCCTTCAGCCTCAGCATATCAAACACCTCCCCCAACACTCCTGGCTCCAGTTTGACGTGCTGCATCCTCCTCTGAATGGTCCTGATGTCAGGCAGAGGCATATTCATGGCTTGGAGGGTTTTATATCCTGTAGTGCCACAACAGAACCTTAGTTGTATTTCACGGTTTCTTTCCCCTACCGTATCCCACCTTTTTTTGATTGCCCAAGTGCTCTAATTTGGTCTGTGTTGAAGATTTTTTTAAACTTTAGATTAATCAAATTGTGTTTTTTTTTTAATGCCGAATGAATCCTTTTCTGGTTTACCAGAGCCCTCTCTGCTCTCTTTCTTAGTAATCTCTCCCTTCTCAGTTGCCTCATTAGATCCTCCAAGTGAGCCCGGTCACAACTGGCCCTTGGCAGTCTGTTCCCTGGAGCACCTGACGCTGGCAAACTGGCCTCTTCATAGCTGACCCCTGACTGACTGGCTCCTGGCACACTGATCTCTGGTAAGGTGGCCTCTTGATTGTCGGCCCCTGACATACTGGCCCCTGGCAGTCTGCTGACATCTGTCTCACTCTCTCTGTCTGTTATGTCCCTTTCATTCCCTTGGAACTCCACCTGAATATCTCCCTGAATCTCTGTAACAATAACAAGGCAATTGCTGTTATATGTGTATGCTGCCTTTACATGTGCACCTATTGTCATTTAAGGGTACACTACACTCCTATAGTGACATTCATCTAAGTTCGTCTATTGGCAATGTTAAAGTATGAAGACATCTGTAGATGATCTACATGTGGTATATGAGTCTTCAGAGAATCCCTGAACCCTGGTAGTTTTGAAGCTGTATAATCTGAAGGTTGCATTAGGAGTGTAGTCTATCCTTGAATTATATAACATGGGAAACATTGTTAGCTTCATATATCATACCAATGTTTGATGTGCCATAATAGGTGTGGTCATCATTCCTGACAGCTGGAGGCATACTCCTTGACGTGGATGTCCTCCTTTTCGGCTTAGGCCGATGTATAAATATTGTTGGAACAGCATCTGGCCTCAACCTCAAATTTCCTCCTGATTTGTTGCCAATATATTGGTCGTCTTCAAAGTGTACCTGTAGGTAGGTAGGTTTGATCAGTTTCCACTCCACACTTCAAATGTCATTGAAGAGTCATAATTCTCTACACTTGGAAATATGATGCCCTTTAAAATGGTAACAAGTCATGTCACCTCTGTGAACATTACTTACATGACAGAGTTTTCTGCTGTTGTTGTTGTCCTCTGTCAGACACAGGTTTTGTCTGTTGACCATTGCCATCCATCTCTTCCTTCACTCTACATCCTTAGGGGAGCCATACATCCGGAACCCCTTCTCGGATCGATTAGAGCATCCAAATGCTGCACATCCAACCATGGTATGACAACTGATCTATTAAAATGCAATATAAACGAAAGTGCCATAATATTTATTGTGCAAACATTTTAACATGAATATTGCTATGTCCTCTGTTCAGTCTGCTCCCAACTGTATTCTCTCCCCTTATTCACCACTGTTCCTATTCTTGCTCTGCTTTTTAGGGCCCAGGAAACAGATGAAGAGGATGTCCCTTTCACAAAGGAACCTTTTTGTTTTTTTCAAAATGGTCAGGCTCCTGGATGCCCTAGAGTTCTGTATTGCTTTTTTGTAAATAGTTACTTACCCTAACCCTTTTTTGTAAACAGTTGCTTACCCTAACCCTTTTTTGTAAATAGTTGCTTACCCTAACCCTTTTTTGTAAATAGTATTGCTTTTTTATAAATAGTTGCTTTTTTGTAAATAGTTGTTCGCACAATTATGCTTCTGTTTTTCACTTTTTGGTGTCCAATGTTCAGCCACTGTATTGGTAAGCAACAATTTGTTTTGGCCAAAATGTGTTATTCACACTCCTGACTCCAGTTTGATGTGCTGCACTCTCCTCTGAGTGGTCCTGATTTCAGGCAGAGGCATATTCATGCTTGGAAGGTTTTATATTCTGTAGTGTCTCAACAGAACCTGATATGAATTGCTTTATTGTCTCGTCGCTGGATCACCTCCCCCTGGCAACGTGGCCTCGTTATTGTTGACAAACCTGTTTTTGTTGCTGGTTCAACAGGAGCTTCTGTAAATAGTTTTGTAAATAGTTTGAATATTTATCATAGTAATCATTTTTAGTCTCCCACTCTCTCAATTTAATTTATCGTTTCTTTGCCCCACCAGATGTTTTGTTGTCCAAGGGCACTAATTTGGTCTGTGTTGAAGATTGTTTTACACTTTAGATTAATCAAAATTGTGTTTTTTTGGCTGAATTAATCTTTTTCTGTTGAACCCTAACCCTCTTTGTTCTCCTTCTCATTCATTTGACTTTGTTTTGTTCTAACACACATCCCTTTTTCCATACACTGTTCTTAATACTTGTTCACACATGTGTTCGTCCCTTTTACTTTGTTCTTCCTGTTGTTCTTGTTCAAACACATATATCAATTGTTCATCCACTGTTGTGGTAAAATGATATTCATAGTCTTAACATGATCATGCTACCCATGCTAACATAAACACAAACGTTTCCCTCCAAAAATATAAAACGTATCTAAGTAATAGGCTACAAAGCTTTCCGTTGTCACCCTGCCTCTCCAAATGCAAAACTGTCAATAAAAAGTATGCAATAATGCAATTACAGCTGAAAAAGTACTTGGGTGTGTGTGTTTTTTATATATATATATATATATTTACCATTCAATAACGCAATCGCTGCTGTCTGTCTGTCCCATAGAAGAACATGACAGCGCAGCGCAACTATACTACGGACGTGACTGCCCTGGCAGTGACAGCAACATAGCCTGCTTGTGCTACCACACTTTCCCCTCAAAATATCGTTAAATAACGAAACTTATAAATAGTGCCAACCCATACAAAGTGTAACCACATCATGTAAATATGAAAGCAATCTTTAAAAAATAACAGCGTTGGTTTAATCTATGACTATTTTGACCATGTTTGTGCTGTTTTTGCCATAGAGAAGCATTACCACGGAAGTGCGTTTGGAACTATCCCGGCATACATAAACCACGTGACCGGCTGGCGGCGACATCAAAGAGTGTCGTAACTCTTATCTCTCTAGGGCTCTGGTATGAACCAATGAGCTTTGTTCTTAAAAGTTGACCATTAAACTAAAATATATTATAAAATAACTAAATAAATTATAAATTATTATTAACAAACAAAATACAAGAACCTTGTAACCTTGGTTTATCCAGTGCGTTACATACCATTTAAACACCATGAATAGGAACCATTTTAATCGCCATTTATTTTGCCCCAGAATGGCCTTGATCTAATTCTGGGTCCTGTTGATGTATTCTGCACATGTCAGGGTCATGTCAGATTCTGTGGTGTCGGCCTGGGCTTCAGGAACGATTGCTGTGATGCGGTTATATTGTAAAGGGAGTAAGCCGTCATAATGATGGAAACTATGAATGACTCAGAGAAAGGCTCTGGTCAAAGATCAGAGAACACTCTGAATGTGACGTCAGAGCAGCGCGTGCGCCGCCCGCTCCCTGCTCAGCTGTGTGTGTGTGCGTGTGTGTGTGTGTGTGTGAAAAAGTGTCTATGTATGAGGTGACAGTCGCTGCTAGCTTTCACACAACAAGGAAGTAGAAGATATATCGCTCAACTGAAGGCACAACCATCACAAAATCTTCGACTGTCCCGTCCGAGGTAAGCTCCTCAGAGGTGGCGGGTTTCGGGTCGGTTCTGAGCAGAAACCAACCGCCGGACCGCCGCGGAGCGTGTCATCCGCCGCGGTGGTGTAGCAGCTAGCTGTGAACGAGCAGGAAGCGTATTGTTTCCAGCATAGGGACACACGTAGCCTAATGTAGGCTACGGTCTTTCTACGTCTCTCCTTTGATATGCATTCGCTTTGTCGATACATTATTGATAACCGGAGCTTCTTTTTGTATACATATTTAGTGTACTATTCGACATAGAATACACAGAGGGAATAACCATATAGTTCCTGCTGTAGCTCCGGATACAGCCAGATGCTCTCAGCCTCAGTAAACACTGGGGGACCAAGTCAACATAATGATCTAAGGTCTCATTCACTGCCAGCGCTGTTTCTCTGGATGGGTTGTATGTCGTTTGGACATTATTGCCGGGAGATAGACACGTTGCAGCACAACACACCAGTTTGTTGGGATACCCCCCCCCCCAAGCTAAAGAGCTGTGCTTTGGAGTTAATTGCCATCAAATCAAGCTTCACTGGTAAAGCAGGGAAGGTATGGCAGGAAGCAGTGTATGTCACTGAGATGATCTACAAGTGTATACGGCAGCAGTGATTGAGCTCCCGGACTGGGATAGATTCCCTGGCTGTAACGTGGCCTGCTGCCTGCTCTCTGCTGCAGCACAGAGGAGCGTTTATGCAGCTAAAGCAGCTCCTGGAACATCAAGTCTCTCTGCAGAGCATTTCAGAGCTGCTCGGAGATCAGCTGCTCCTCCCCAGCAGACTGTAGCCCAGACTGTGTTCAGGTAAGGGGATAAGGATTCCCTAGGGTCTCGACGATAATTCAGGGTTATAATTCATTGTTAATAACCAGTTTACATTGCACATTTCCAATACAAGACTTAAAAAAAGTAACCAATTATTAATATTTTCTGATAGCAACTCGACATCTCAGAGCTTTCGGCTTTATTACAGACGGTAGTGTTCCTTCTCAGAGTTTCACTGTCCTTTAATGTGAGTCTGATCTTCGTGCTCTGATGGACACAGGCAGCATGTGGATTAGGCTGAGCTATACAAACCCAAATGTCAAATGACACCAGCTGGGAAAACGTGCACTTGCTTATTGTGTGGTACATCCTCAATTTCTTCATTCCCCTGTCTACCTCTCACTTCTCTATCAACTCCACCCTTTCTCCTCTCATCATTTGTTTTCTTCCTTCCTCCTCAGATCCCTTTTACTCGCCCCTCTCCCTGTCTTGTCATCTTCTCAGACTCTCCTTCCAGCTCCAGCGCATTCCGTGTCAGACATGTGTCCTCTTGCTGATGATCTCCCAGGAGTGTCCTCTGAGATGTAGTTGAGCAGAAGCACCATGTCTGCATGTACCCCATCAGCCTCTTCATCCTGAGCCCACATCAGCTGCCGTCCTGAGATTGTCAATATCTGTGTACAAACATGGCCGCTGTTCCTCCTGGGATTCGCATGCTGGTGTCCTTCGACAGGGACCAGTGGTGAGTGCAGTAATAGGTGTCTTAGAAGTACAAAGTAACATAACATTAAAATACTCAGGTAAAGTAAAAAAAAAAGTACTTAAATACCATACTTGAGTACATGTATTTGATTTACATTCCTTCAATGCAAATGTGTCTAACTTGATGACACACACACACACACACACCACACACACACACACACACACACACACACACACACACACACACACACACACACACACACACACCTACCTGGGTTTGGTTGTCATTGTATTGATGATACACTTCAGTGTGTCCATTTACTCCGTTCCAACTCTTGGTTGGAACCTGCTTGAAGACCAAATAAACACATTATTACTCACACAAGCTCAAGGTCATGTTTTCAGCGATCAAAATGATAGATACCGCGTTGTAGACATGGTGTGTGTGTGTGTGTGTGTGTGTGTGTGTGTGTGTGTGTGTGTGTGTGTGTGTGTGTGTGTGTGTGTGTGTGTGTGTGTGTGTGTGTGTGTGTGTGTGTGGTGTGTGTGTGTGTGTGTGTGTGTGTGTGTGTGTGTGTGTGTGTGTGTGTGTGTGTGTGGTGTGTGTGTGTGTGTGTGTGTGTGTGTTGTGTGTGTGTGTGTGTGTGTGTGTGTGTGTGTGGTGTGTGTGTGGGTGTGTGTGGTGTGTCCAGCAGTTTGGCCACTTCAGATCATCTTCTGTTGGAGGCCAAATGTGTGGAGCCTGTAGCTATGGTGACTGTTGCCATGCTTCATGTTGAGTGCCCTCCATGTAAGTGGGTTAAATATGCTTATTCATCAGAAACCTCTGCATTCCTTAGAATCACAATCAGGTGTATAGCCTTAGTAAGTTTACAGCGTAAACATGGGTAAGGGACAAAGCTAACAGAGTGATTTGCAAAAGCACACATCTAAGTTACAGGACATCCTGTATGTATAAAAACGTAGGAGGGTGTAACCTTGAAAACATGATAGTGGTAATGCGTGTGAACTGCCTGACCAGTTTGTAATCCAGCTGCCTCATACATTGTGTATATGTGGTCAGCATCTGTCTTTTACAGGGAGGCAGGATAACAGACTCATATAGAGATGTCGAGATAGCTGTCAGCAGCACAGCACACACATCATTTAAAGTTGGCCCCTCCCTCCCGGCTTCGCCAGCAAGCACGAGAGAGGAGTGAGAGGTGGTAGAGCGAGCTTCAGTGTGAATAAAAGAGGGAGCCACCTCATCAAGAACAAAACAGTGATTCAGAGGAATAAAATGTTCATCTGAGATTGTTTCACAGCACCTATGTTCTACAGCACATATAACCCAAGGTGTGCGTCTGTGTGTGTGTGTGCGTGTCCATTCCTTTGACATCACTACATTTACACACACAGTCACACATTGATGGAAGACTGCAAACTACTCATCCTTCAATTGAATGCTCTCAACACACACACCACACAACACACACACACACACACCACACACACACACACACACACACACACACACACACACACACACACACACACACACACACACACACTGATGGCTATGCCACAATGGTGGCTTCAGTATCTGGAGGAGTTGGGAGTTAAATCCCTGACTATTATTGACAACCCAATCAAACTGCTGAGCCTGCCCCCCCCCCCCCAGCTGACAGCCTGCATGGTCCTGACAGGGCTCTGTCAGGACCATGCAGTGACGCCCTCTTGTGTTTCCTCTGTGCAGGTACAGAGCGCTCACATTCATCCTCACCTTCCTGCTCTACACCAGCTTCCACCTCTCCAGGAAACCCATTAGCATCGTCAAGGTAACATAGCCTCATGACTTTTGAATACCACTGAAAACTATATATCATTGATGATCTCAAATGCCTCATCCTTTACTTAAGTACAAGTAAAAAATACTCTATCAAGTACAAATATAACATTCTCAATGTTACTTATGTAGAAGTATAGAAGTATTAACAGCTAAATGTACTACAAACATCAAAACTAAAAGTATTTAGTATGCAGAACAGCTCTTTTTACAGTTTTATGTTAGCATAGAATATTTAATTTTATTGTGTTTTTATCACAACAAATACACAGATGGGCATTTTATATTGTAGTTTGTCAATGTGGAGCCAATTGTATGTACTTTTTAGGATATGGGGTTGTATTTATATAGTACAGAACTCCATTTTATGTTATCTTGTAAATAGATCACATATTTTAATATTTAACTAGTAATTATGAGATGTTAAGTAAATAGTGAGTAAAGTACAATATTTGTCTCAAAAATGTTGTGGAGTAAAAGTATATAGTAGTGTAATGGCATCCAAGGTTTCCTTTTGCCACTATAGAGCGGGGTTGACGACACGCAATCCAAAGCAATAAGCAGCCGAAGGTTTTCAGTCAAAAAATGTAATTTATTAACAAAAACGTATTGACTTAAATAGTCTCAAAATAACAAATCTAAATCAATATTTCGGCGATATACTTTCTTATATAAACTATACTTTGCAGTCCAATTTGCAACACTAATCTCTGTTTAAAATTTGCGGTCGAAAAACTGTTCCGCTGCCCGTCTCATCCAAGCCCCCAGAAAGTGCGCCGAACTCGGATGAAAATATTCGTGCTGGCCAAACGGCGGTACTACACTTCCGTTTGGTTGCCAGGCCCGGAAACACTTTTTCCCATTGACTTACATGGGGAAAGAGTGGTCTGTAAATCGTTGGATAATTTTTTAAAAACTAAATAAACTACCCAGTATGAACGTTTGTATAGCCCTTATTAAAAATATTCGTTCCTCAAGTTGTAAAAATGTGCTAATAACGTTATTCTGAGAGTTATTTCCCTCTGCATTATGAACGCGCATCTAACCCACGGGACCGTGCTGCCCGGCACGTTCATGTTACGTGTTCAGCACTACACTACGTTTATCTTTACCCATGGATGCACACTAAGAACGGACCCATATCGCCTTACTGCCAGCCCACGGAGCTGTAATAATGGATATATTGCACATGTTTGCTGTAATTCATCATTTGTAAAATATTATACTACATGGGCTGTATGACACCCTCCCGGTCCTCCCAATAGCCAGCCGGTGCCTGCCGGTGAGCGTGGAAGTGTGGTCTGCCGCAAGCGGACGGCAGGAGCGGGGCTGTCAGCATCAGCTTGTAGATGGTATTTTAAACTCGATGTGCTCTGAAACTACGGGGCGGCCGAGGAAAAAAAATACATATGCGTTAATCGCGTTAAAATAATTAGTGGCGTTAATTTTTTTTTGCGTTAACGCGTTATTAATGCGTCAACTTGACAGCCCTAATATATATATATATATATATATATTAGGGCCGGGACTTTAACGCGTTAATTAAGATTAATTAATTACACAAAAATTAACGCGTTAAAAAAATTAACGCATTTTAATCGCACTTATTTTTGCACCGCGGAACGTTTCTCACTGGATGAGTTTCAGGCGTACCGATTATACTGGAGCACCAACTAACGTTCATGACTTCAGACAACAACAAACCACAGTGAACAACAGTGGGAAATGTTGTTTTAAAAAACGGATGGATGGAAGCGTCGATAAGAGCACGGTTGTGTGCAAATTATGCAAAAAGGAATTCGCATATCACCGCAGCACATCAAGCCTCAAGTATCACCTCAATGCAACACATATAGCAGCTAGCGTGGAAGCTAGCGTGGACGTTAGCCTCTTTTATCGCGTTCACACCAAAAAGAGCCGGTACTAAAATTAGTTCATGAGAACCTTTTTACCCCCACGAAAGTCCCTGCTAGAGAGCAGGGACTTTCGTACGGCTCTCTTGTGAGAAAAGAGCTATATGTCTGATTGGCTGGGCGGATTGCAAACCACGCCCCGTAAAACTCCCAAAAAGTTTTGTGAAGCCGCCATTTTATTATCCTCGCATTAGCATTATTAGCATTAGCCCAGCGCAGAAACGCAGAGAGACTAACTTATGGCAACACAAAATAAAACATGGGAGCGGTGGAGATGAGGAGGTGTCGGCGTTCTGGCGATTTACTCGGAAGGCTGCTGGGACTCCCAGCAGCTTCTACTGAAGCCAGTCCCCAACTCCGGGGACTTCCGGCCGGGGACTTTGGGCGGCAGTATACGCCGTGAAGTGGTTTGCGGCCTGCCAGTAAACCCAAAGCAGAAGAAGAAGAAGTGACGTCAGCGGCTTCATTTGCCTAATCCACCCCCAGGTTCAAAGAGTTCTCATGAACTAAATTCTCATGAACCTTTGTGGGAAAAGTACTGCGGTGTGAATGCGCCTAATGGTATACTAAAATCCATGTGAAAAAAAAATTGCTTCTCACTGTTCTTAGGTCAAATATGTATATGCGATTAAAAATGCGATTAATTTCGATTAATTAATTACAAAGCCTCTAATTAATTAGATTAATTTTTTTAATCGAGTCCCGGCCCTAATATATATATATATATACAGTGCAATAATTATTTCATGCTAAATGAAGCTCTGTTGCTTGGATATCACTAGATCCTGTTACAGCGTAATATAAGTACATAACGATTGATGTGCACATTAGCATAATTACTAGCTAGCCGCTAGCTGTTAACTGCCGCCTCGTTAATATCAAATCCATCATAATAACATCATTACCATGCTGTCATGAACGCGCGGTGCTGTTACGTGTACGCAAATTGACGTGCTTGATGTGAACGAGCATTTTGGTTAAAGCTGCGCATGCTCTATGAGTGCACATACGGGTACTTCTCAGGCATGCTGGGTAATCTGTGACGTTTCACTCTCTCAAAAGTTGGGCCATTTTGTCATCATGCGCTAATGAGCAACTCTCATAGGAATGAATGAGGCCCCGCCTCCCACGCTGTATCCAGTTCTTATTATACATCCATGGTCTCATCAGGTCTCAGAGCACCGTGGCTGTCCTCAATTGCCTCACTTAAATAAACACCGGAAGGTACAAGGAAGATCATATTTACAATTTAAAATAAACAATCATTTCATCCAAAGATATTCACCATGGCAATATAAATCCTTTTCCATCATTAATTCATTTATCAAACTATTAATCTAAATAATAACGTTGACTTCATTGTGGCTCTAACACACCGGCCCCTAATTGTTGACGCAGTAGCGAAACAATTAATACATTATAATAGAGCCAAAAAACAAGCAGTTACGCAAAATTTAACTGTCACCAATATACAATCATTGTCATAGTTCATAGTCCAATGTTTGTGTTAGGTGTGTTTGCATGAGTTCAAGAGGAAAAGGGGGGGGGGGCATGTGTGTATGTGATACTGGGTGTCAGAGGTTACTAGCACATGACACCTTGTGTTCAATCAACTGCTTCCAGGAGCAGACAGAGCTTGTCAATTGGTCGCTGTAAGGTGCTACTCTTGGTTTTCACCAAGACACTTCGGACAAGCCCTTTGGACCCTGACAGTGTCTTTATCACCCGGCCCAGTTGCCAGGAATTTCTTGGTGCTGTGTTATCCACGATGACGACAAGATCATTGGGGCGAAGGTTCCGTTTGGGGTTGTGCCATTTGACTCGCTGTTGCATGATTGGGAGTTATTCTCTTATCCATCTCCTCCAGAAAAGATCTGCGAGGTATTGTGCCTGTCTCCATCTCCTCCGTGAGTACAAGTCCTCCTTGTGAAAGAGTCCAGGTGGCATAATCGGTTTTGTCTTTAGCAGAAGGAGGTGATTTGGCGTGAGGGGTTCGAGATCGTTTGGGTCACTTGAAACTGTAGTCAATGGTCTGTCATTCATGATGCCCTCAAGCTCGCACAAAGCTATATGTAGAGTCTCATCATCCAATCTCTGTTCTTTTACAACGGAATACAGAATCTTTGTTACAGGTCTGATGAGCCTCTCCCAAACTCCACCATGGTGGGCTCCATATGGCGGATTAAAAGTCCATTTTACTCCGTCCCCGAGTAATGCATTTTGAATCTTGTGTTGATTCAGGTCTTTAAGAGCAGCTCTCAGCTCTTTCTGTGCTCCCACAAAGTTTGTGCCGTTGTCTGTCCTGATGCTTGTCACCTGCCCTCTGCGACATATGAATCTGCGCAAAGCATTGATGCAGGAGTCAGTGTCCAATGAGCTCGAAACTTCCAGATGTATGGCACGACTCACAAGGCAGGTGAAGATCACTCCCCAACGTTTTACATTTGCTCTGCCTCGTTTAACCTCCAGGGGTCCAAAGAAGTCGATACCAACATGAGTAAAGGGTGGTAGATCTGGAGACACCCGATCCTCGGGGAGGTCAGCCATTTTCTGCTCTCCAACTGTGGCTAGCATTCTTCGGCAGAAAACACAGGCTCTGATTATCTTTCTGGCTGGCGAGTTAGCACGAGGCAACCAGAATCTTTGATTTAGTCTTGAGAGCATGTGGCTTCTCCCCGAGTGTCCAATCTGCTGATGGATGTGGCCCAGGATCAGTTTGGATACAGTAGAGTCTCTGGGCAGGATAATGGGGTTCTTCAGATCCATTGGCATTGCTGATTTGCTTATTCGTCCTCCCACTCTTAGCATGCCTTCAACTAAGATTAGGTCCAGCTTCCTGATAGAGCTGCTTGCTCCTACTTGCCTTCCCTTCTCCAAAAGTGCAAGTTCCTGAGAGAAGTAACGTCTTTGCTCAGAGTGAATTATTGACCTTTCAGCTTCTCTAATGTCCTCCGCAGACAGATGTTGTGATCCAAATGTCAACTTTAGCTTGTTCATTTTGTCATTTAAGGATTTCAAAAGAGTCCCATTTGGGGCAAGGTCCGTCTTTGCAGATTTCCTTCTTTGATTTAGCAGAAGAAGAATTCCCCTTAATTTAAGTATCCAAGCAACCCCTCTCTGCAGTCTGCTCCATGATGAGTAATACTCAAACAGTTTGCTGGTTGGGTTGGTTTCGTGGACACTCAAACTGTTAACTGCTACGTCCTTTCTAACCTCTGGGTCCTCTGATGGAATAAGGCCCAGGTTCTTAGGTGTTTTTGGCCAATATTCCTTTTCCTTTTCCAGATACTTAGGTCCTGTTATCCACCTTGATGTCTTTAGAAAGTCTTCTACATGCAGCCCATGGGACGCGTCGTCGGCAGGGTTGTCTATGGAGCTCACATGCCTCCACTGCTTCTCCTGAGACAGGTCCTTGATCACTGAAACTCTGTTTGCCACAAATGTGTGATATCGTTTAGTCTGGTTGCTGATGTATCCGAGGACAGAGGTGCTATCTGTCCAGAAGGTTGAGTAGTTGAGGTCCACTTTAAGCTCCCTTTTCAACATCCTGTCCACCTTTACTGCAAGTGGTGTTGCAGTAAGCTCCAATCTGGGAATAGTGATCTGTTTGAGTGGAGTCACTCTGGATTTTCCCAAAATAAATGAAACATGGACCCTTCCCATACTGTTTGTAAAGCGAAGATAGCTGGTGGTGCCGTAACCTTTTTCGCTTGCGTCACAGAAGTGATGAAGCTCTGCAGTCCTGTTTGGTCCAACATTCTCAGGTTTCATACACCTGTGCACTTGAAATCTGCTAAGCTGTTCCAACTCAGTGATCCATTTCTGCCATTGTTTTGAGTATTCTTCTGGGATGGTTCCATCCCATCCACACTTTATCCTGCATAGCTCTTGGAGGATCTGCCTGGCTTTAAGGATAAATGGGGAGAGGAATCCTAATGGGTCGTAGATGGAACTGACTGCAGAGAGGATCCCTCTCCTGGTAAGAGCTCGGTTTTTGATATTGATTTTGAATATGAAGGAGTCTTTCTCTGTATCCCATTTGATTCCAAGTGCTCTTTCAATTGGCAGGTTTTCCCTGTCAAAGTCCAGATCCTTGAATAGCTTTGCTCTGTGATGCTCAGGTATACTTGCAAGCACTTCACGGTTGTTACAGACCCATTTGGTCAATGAGAAACCTCCTTTGGCGCATGCGTCTGAGGTCTCTGATAAGCTTAATAGCTTGTTCAACTGTGGCCACTGATTTGAGGCAATCATCAACGTTAAAGTTGGAATTGATTGTTTCAGTTACCTCTTCGTCGTACTTGAAGCTGTTGTCTTCTGCCACTTGTCTGCGAGCATAGTTAGCAATGCTAGGTGAGGACACAGCACCAAAGAGGTGGACCTTCATTCTATATGCCTCCAATGAATTTTCAGTGTCTCCATCTGGCCACCACAGAAACCTAAGGAAGTCTTTGTGCTCTCTCTGGACTTGCACTTGATAGAACATTGCCTCGATGTCCCCCATGAAAGCAATTTGTTCTTGGCGGAATCTAAGCAGAACTCCAATGAGAGTGTTCGCCAGGTCTGGACCTTGGAGAAGTTCCTTGTTAAGAGATGTGCCTTTGCATGATGCAGTGCAGTCAAACACAACTCTAAGTTTGCGCTTTTGTTGATGGTAAACACTGTGGTGAGGTATGTACCATATCTGTCCATCATTCCTGTTAAGCTGTTCTTGTGGCACTCTCTCTGCATAACCCTTTTTTAACACATCCTCCATGAATGTTTTGTATTCCAAGGCATATTCTGCATCCCTCTTAAACCTCTTTAGGAGATTTAGAGTACGTTGTTTTACCATTTCGTAGTTGTCAGGCATAACTATGTCCTTTTTTCGAAAAGGCAAGGGTAGGTGATAGTGTCCATCCTTGAGTTCTACTGAGCTTGATGCTATCTCCATGAACCTTTTGTCTTCACCTGACATTTCCTTCTTCTCTTCATAATATTTTTCCGAGAAGTCCTGATTGTATTGTGTGATGAGGAGATCATTCAGGTTGGCTACTGATATTCTGTTGACCATTGTGACCACAGGTCCGGATTCCACAGCAGTACAAGCGTTGAGTGGTCCATTTACCACCCATCCAAACACTGTCCTGACTGCATATGGTCCATTTCCTTGACTTCTTATTATGTCCCAAGGTTCCATTGCCTTAGGAACATCAACTCCTTTTAGAAGCTCTATGTCAGCATCAATTTCTTTCAGCTGTATGTCACTTAGATAAGGCCATCTTTCCAGATCCTTTTGGGTAGGTACATTTTCTTTTGAGACAGGAATCTTACTCTGTGTGTACACCTGAGGTAGGTCAAGGTAAGTACTGCCATCTAAATGTCCTATCTCCAATCCTTTGAGTTCGTAACTCTTTACAAGTCGTTCCTGACCCATTGTTCGTAGAACGACTGTCGTTTTTCGTGCTTTGGGATTCAGCTGTCTGCAGAATGACGCTGAACTGCCGGGATCAAGAAAAGCATAGGTTGAGATAAACTTATCTCCTTTGTGAACCTTGACTCGAACAGGCACTATGGCTAGGGCACAATCCCTACCGGCCCCAGTGGCTTCACCAGCCGAGACAAGTGCACTGTTGACCCAAGCTCCTTTTGTTTCAGTAGGGGGAGTCTTTTGTAAAAGTGGACTGTCAATATGAAGTATTGTTGGGTGACTCTTTTGACACGTTTGACATGTCAGCCTTTTCCTACAGTTCCTGCTCATATGGTCCCTCATCAAACATCCAAAACAATAACCATTTATCTTCAAAAAGTCAACCTTTTCCTTGTGTGGATGATTTTTGAACTGATGGCAATCAGTCAGCGTGCTTGCCTTTACAAAAGTAGCAAAAAGAGGCAGGACTGCCCCCTTGTGGCTGTTTGAAGGTGCCACGCTGCTCTGTGTTTGACAGTGCAGCGCTGCTCTCCTGATCACATGCTGCTGCGATGATGGTGGCGAAGCTGCTGCCTCTACTTTTAGGTGTTCTGTGGCTCATGGGTTGGCTCCTAGTGGCCATCCTTGGGCTAGAGATGTGGCGATCCTGTATATCCCCAAATAATGGGTCCAGGAGTATTTTAGCTTGTTTTTCCATAAGCTCCACAAGGTCACGAAATCTAGCTCTCTCCTTTGTTCTCTGTAATATATCATAAGCCACTGTCCGCCATTTTTCTCGCAGTTTGTAAGGGAGTTTAGATATTATTGATCTTAGATTGGAAGGAATATCTAGTTCATCCATGTACTGTAAATCTTGCATAGCATTGCAGCATCCTCTTAAATACATTGCATATGCCTGAAGCGCTTTGCCATCATCCGGTCTAATTGATGTCCAGTTCATTGCCTTTTCCAAATAAGTGCTGGTTACTTTGATCTCGTCCCCAAATTGCTCCTTCAACAGCTGTTTGGTTTCTGTGTAACCTCTTTGGGTATCCATATGCAGGAGGGCTGAACGATATACCGTGTCATGGCAATAACCGTGATATGCGCATGCGCGTTATTCACACCGCAGGGACGTGCGGTTTTATTCATTTAAAAAAAAAATGCTAACCAGAGATGGGGTCGTTACTAAAAAAAAGTAATATTACATATTACTTTTTAAAAAAAAGTAATATATTACACTACTTCGTTACTCTCTACATAAAGTAACTTGTTACTTTACTCGTTACTTTACTCGTTACTTTACTCGCAGGGCCGGCCCGCCCCTCCCTACAGGCAGATCACGCAGACTGCGGCGCACCTACAGTGTGCGCGCCACAGTTTTGTCTCTGCGAGACTCCACTTGCACCCCCAATTACTATTGCATTAAGGAAGACATAACACAAGTCTTTCTTTTTATATGCTCTAAAATAGGCTACCAGCCTACCACAACAAGCTAACAGTCTGTGAAACGTGAAGACACTAATTAATGAAACCAGTTCAAGACGCATTATTCTTATCATTCTTTATGAGCGCAGTAACGGTAAGGTATCTAATTACTTATGTATTTAGTATTCCATAATTTAGTAACAGAGATGGTCAAACTAAAGTGGTAGAGACAGAATTCCTACAATGAAGCGGGACATTGAACTGTTCACCCGTGAGAGGGCGATCAACAAAAGAGAGCGAGCGGCCCCGTTGAGGGAGTTTACAGATGAAAAGACTCAGCCAAGTTTATGCAGCACTGCACGTGGAGATGTGGTCTCGCAAGTCGCGCAGATTACATAGGCCTACATGTATATAAACCTGCGGCGGAAACCCCTCTTGTCTGTCAGTGAGTGTGACTATTTTATAAAAGTAACGAAGTAACGCGTGTCGGGGCAATGTTAGTAACTGTAGTGTGATTACTAAATTATAAAAGTAACGCGTTACACTACTCCGTTACCTTGTAACGCGTTACACCCAACTCTGATGCTAACGCACTTTAGCACAGAATTCAAAATAAAGATACCCTTATTACTTATCGAAACTGCACATACAATATATCCGATTAAAGCTGAGACTCCACAGATTATTTAAGTATAGTATCTAAGCGATCCGATCTCGCGACAGGGGAAGCAAACACAGACATCACAACACGTACCTTTTACGGAGCTTTTACGGGAGATTGTCTCACCGTAGCTGTCAATCTGATCAAAAGACGTGTTCAATGGCATTAAAATTAGAAAAAAACGCGGCTGAATCGGTTGATCCATAGGTTAATAATGTATCTGTGGCTTTGAAGCAATTGTTTATAATCCATAATTCCATTTTTATGTAAAAATCGGAGCACAAAAGTTAGCTGCTAATGGTAGCCACCAGAGTGTATGCAGTTTCCGGTTTTGGCTACGCGTCACTCTCACTCCTTATTTGGTAATGTGTGTGTCCGCATAGCCAAGACCGGAAGCAACAGCCACTCTGGTGGCTACCATTAGCAGCTAACTTTTGCTCTCCGATTTTTACATAAAAATGGAATTATGGAATTATAAATGAATAATTTTTTTATACAGAGACGTTAAAAACCTATGGATTAACCGATTCAGCCGCGTTTTTTCTCGTTTTAATGCCATTGAACACGTCTTTTGATCAGATTGACAGCTACGGTGAGACGATCTCCCTTAGAAGCTCCGTAAAGGTACGTGTTGTGATGTCTGTGTTTGCTTCCACTATCGCGAGTTCGGATGATTCAGTGATGATACCAGGGGCGTTGCCTGGACCTGAAAACATTCGGGGCTTAGCCCACAGTGGCGGCGGCGGCGGCCGCGGCGCTACAGTGGAATTTTCAACTGCAACACTCCCCACACGCACATACACAGTACACCCGCGACTGTCACAATGAAGGCTCTATAATCAGCATATAGGCAGGGCAGGGGAAAAGTGCTATTTTTTATGAGTGGGGGGGCAGACCTCACCTCCTCTAGGGGGGTCCGGGGGCATGCTCCCCCGGGAAGATTTGTTTTTAAATATTGAAGTTAAAGCATCAATCTGGTGCACTTTGAGAGCAACATTAAGAGATCTATGGATACATCTCTCAACACCCATATGAAATATAACTGGAAACAGATTTACTATTTCTTTATGGATATTTTACAAATCACTCTCCTTTTAAACTCTATTCTTGTTTTACTTCCATATAGTATCTCATACCTGTTTTTCATTTATTCTCTTATTTTTTTTATAACTATAATGATCATATGAACGTGTGCCGCGGAAATAATCTTTTGAATAATTTGTGACCAAACCGTTTGAGACCCACTGAGATAACTTAGACTAAAGCTAACTATCTAAACCCTCAGAGTCCTTTAGCTCACCTGAGTCCCTCAGTCTGAGAGGAGAGGACTCTCATCCAGCTTGTCGTGGAACAAACAGCTCCTTATGTCCGTTAGTGCAGCTAGCTAACCAGATGCTAACAACACGGTCCCTGCTGGCACCGGTCTCTCTCTCCCTCTCTCTCTCTATCACACTTAAATGCGCCATCGCCACACACACACAGAGCCGAGCTTGAATTACACAAGCACACGTTTATTTCCATGCAACTCTCTGATTGGTCTGGTGTGTTGCATTCACTGAACACGGGAAATTACAGTCCTGCCGTCCTCTCTTGTGTCATGATGAGGCCAGGCGACGCCACTGGATGATACTATATACCTAAATAATCTGTGGAACCTCAGCTTTAATCGGATATCTTGTATGTGCAGCTACGATAAGTAATAAGGGTACTTTTATCTTGAGTTCTGTGCCAAAGTCCGTTAGCATTTTTCGCTCAGGGGTCATTTAGATGCTTCTTATGAGACTTGTGTTTTGTTTTGGGAAAAATGGTTTGTATCGTCAGTTAGCTGAGATTATTTCCGTTAATCTTAATCTGGTATAACACATGAATAGGTTCTTAAATATTAAGATCCCCTGAGACACAGTGTCGTGAAAAAAAAAGTAAAGTACCCGCCGGGACCTTGGGGCTTAACAGGTTAAAAAAAACGCAATATATATCGCAGGGGAACAAAAAACCGCAATGTCAGTTTTTTTCAATATCGTGAAGCCCTAATATGCAGGCAGCTTCGAACGAGATCTTTGGGCTGGCCGGTAGTGTACTGGTCGAGAAAGTAGAGCCTGTCATGACTGCTAGCTATTTTATCCTCAATAAGGTGTTCGAAAGCTCGCATTAAGGACTGATATTCAAGTGGATCACCATCGAACACTTTTATCTCCATTGTTGGTAACAAAGTAAGTTTCTGCTGCATAATGATGAGGTCAGCAATATCTCTCTGTCTCTGTATAACAGTGTCAAGGTTATCATCAACTCCGCCCCACACTCACTCTGTCTGATGCCGAAAAGCTGGTCCATGCCTTTGTCTCCTCCAGGCTGGACTACTGCAATGCACTCCTCATCGGGATCCCTAACAAAAGCATCCAGAAGCTCCAATACATTCAGAACAGCGCTGCTAGGATCCTGATGAGGGTGCGCAAATATGAACACATCACCCCCATCCTTAAAGCACTACACTGGCTACCCGTGGAACAGAGGATCGAATTTAAGGTCTCCGTCCTCACCCACCAGTGTGTCCATGGAACTGCCCCTCTCTACCTCAAGGAACTCCTCACCCCCCATACCTCCTTGCGGACCACCCGCTCCAGCAACTCCAACTTCCTCAAACCCCCCAGGACTAAGCTCCGTACTATGGGAGACCAGGCCTTCTGCTTGGCTGCTCCTAGTCTGTGGAATGCTCTCCCCGACCAAATGAGAGCACCACAGACCGTGGAGGCTTTTAAAAAAGGCCTCAAAACCCATCTCTTCAATAGAGCCTTTGCCTAGACCTTTTTATCACCCTTTTATTTATTTTTTATTTTTGTATTGCTTTTTATTAATTCTACCGTGTTGTGTAATGTTTATTTATACTGTTCATGCTCACTACTTGTAGCACTTCGGGATTTGAAATCAAATATGAAGTGCTTTATAAATGGAACCCATTATTATTATTATTATTATCATGGGTTTTATTGTGTTGGGTGGAGCTATGCATTGTGGGCATTTTAAAAGGTCTAAACTGTGTTGTGGGTTGCCGAGGGCTGCGAAGATTAATGACAGTCCTCTGAAGTGGTGTTTTAGGCACTGCACCCAATCGCATGAACTCCATGGCTGAGATTTCAGGATCCAAAGTGTCTGTGCTTCTTTCTTTGCTTTCCTCCAGATAAGCATTTATTCCATCTTGAATTTGATCCTCCATTTTTTTCCTCCACGTCAATGCTTTGCAGAACCTTTATTTTAGCAGCAGATGCTGCAATTTCTGTGTCCAGTTCCATTTGTTCCAGTTGTAATAGCAGTGCATGTTTGTCCTTTAACCCAGCTGCTCTGGCTAGCAGGGCAGCCTTTTCAGCAGACGCTCTTCTACATGCTGAGGAGACTGAAGAGGTTTTTGAGCTCCTTGACTTGTGTGAAACATTAGAGATGCTGTCATGGGATGAATCTTTGATTGTGCAATTCTTTCTCTTTTCCACACATCCACATCTTTCATACAATATTCAAAATGTGTCATTTTTGGCTCAAACCAGTCCACATGATCCTCCTCTCTCTCTTCCTCTGATAAAAGCTGCTGTACGGATCCATGAACACTGCACAAGTCATTTATATTTAGTTTGAACATTTCCAAAGCGTCATTCACATGTTCCACATTCCCATCCTCCACAAGCAAGGCCTTCATTTAGTTCATTTTCCTTGTGCATGCTCCTAATTTTCCACTGCGGGAGGCTTTGAGTGATTTTAACAATGTTTCTGCGTCAGCAGAAGTCTTGGGATCGTCCGACATTATTTATTTGTTTGTTTTTTAGGCCGTGCGTAAAATACGTTGCGCTCCTTTAATGAGTCTCACAGAGCACGCCTGGCTTCCTTTGTTGCACAAACAAATTCAATCACATTATTTTCACAGACGATCCACAGGTATTTACAATCCTCCTCCAATGTGAGCATCGCCGTTATGATTTCCTCTTAGACTTTAACACGTCCGACATTCCAATCAATGCTACACGGATTTATTCCCTTTATTTACTCACGACCGGCCCAGTCTGTCCGCTCCGGTGTGTCCCTCTTTTCCGGGGATCCAAATGGTGTGTGTCTCTTCCTTACGGAGTTTTTCGACTTGATGTAATGGCATCCAAGGTTTCCTTTTGCCACTATAGAGCGGGGTTGACGACACGCAATTCAAAGCAATAAGCAGCCGAAGGTTTTCAGTCAAAAAATGTAATTTATTAACAAAAAAGTATTGACTTAAATAGTCTCAAAATAACAAATCTAAATCAATATTTCGGCGGTATGCTTTCCTATATAAACTATACTTTGCAGTCCAATTTGCAACACTAATCTCTGTTTACAATTTGCGGTCGAAAAACTGTTCCGCTCCCCGTCTCATCAGGTCTCAGAGCACCGCGGCTGTCCTCAATTACCTCACTTAAATACACACCGGAAGGTACAAGGAAACAGATCATATTTACAATTTAAAATAAACAATCATTTCATCAAAAGATATTCACCATGGCAATATAAATCCTTTTCCATCATTAATTCATTTATCAAACTATGAAGCAAAATAATAACGTTGACTTCATTGTGGCTCTAACAAGTAGCACTAAATGTAAATACTTAAGTACAAATATGTCTAAATAGTACTTTAGTGTGAAATTAATTAGTTACTTTCCACCACTGGGAAGAAGAGCCTCTATAATAAGGACTCATGTTTGAAGTCTAACTGGTATGGATAGTAAACACAGGTCTGTTCACTGAAGCTGCACTCATTGTTTTTGACAGAGCGAGCTCCATAAGAACTGCTCCTCTGTCAGTGAGATCGCCACCTTAGCCTCCAGCAGCGGCAGCCCGCAGTCGATCCACACAGACATGGACTGTAGCTGGAAGCCTTTCGGTCTGTATATGCTTCACTCCTCACTTCTTTTTGTGTATGTGTGTGTGTGTGGGGGGGGGGGTTAAAAAGAGTATACTTACCCTTAAGCATACATGTTTGTGTAAACAGAAATAAATCTTATATTTGTTGTGTTCTCAGACAAAAAGAACTACAGACAGCTGCTGGGAGCTATGGACTACTCCTTCCTCTGTGCCTACGCTGTGGGAATGTACCTCAGGTAGGAAAGCAAGAAGAACCAAATTCAATTAATACAATAACTGGACATAAATAATCAAAACATAAAGCTGTTGACAATCAGTGAAATCCGTTAATCAGATACATGTGTTATTAGGGAAGGGCATTCAACCCTTTTATATATCTAAATAAATACAAAAAACTCACATTTACACCTCAAACACTTAACATACAATCTGTTTCTGGCCACATAATAAAAATAATGTTAATGCATGCATATGTTTTCAGTTATGTGTACATGCAGTCCATCCAGCATGACCACATTCTGAAGACATAGACTGCTCCTCTTCCTGTTAGTAGTAGCTGCTAGCACATATTTACAGCACATCCAGATACGGATGACATGTTTTTCCAGGGGTAAGATGATATCAACTGCATACAAAAATAAAACCCAATCAACAGTTTGAATTTATCCATTTTTGCATCATTTGTTTTGGATCTGAGTGCTATGAGGCTGTGCAGTGCTCTGATTGAACATACAAAAGGTTGAAGGTTGTAAAACAAAGCTTGCATGTAGGGAGACACTTACCAACATTATTGACGAGTTAGAAGTTGGGCCTCACATGATGTCACCACTGTGCACCCATGCAGCGGCATCATCGGTGAGCGCCTGCCTATCCGCCTGTACCTGACCGTGGGCATGCTGAGTAGTGGCCTGTTCACCTGCCTGTTTGGACTGGGTTATGTCTACAACATCCACAACATGGGCTTCTATGTGTTTGTGCAGGTGAGTTGCATCAGTGAGTCGTGAAACTGCACTAAAGAGCCCACAGAGGCACACACAGTGAACACACTGTACGACACCAACAGCTGCATCTGCTACAGGGGAAATCCTCTTCAGCTCTCTGCAGGAGAGATATCTGTTGGTTTATGATAGAAGCTGTTAGGATAAAGTCTCTTTCACAAGGACCATCTAGATTCTAGGGTGTCTTACCAAATGGTTACTGGCCTGCCTGTTTGAATATCTTTTCCAGTCTTTGTAACCCCTCAAAGTGCTTTTACATATAAAAGTCAGCATTCACGCACATTCATACACAGGCAGAGGCCATACAAGGTGCTCCTGCCGAAGGAATATGACATTCGTAGACACACTGTTGGCCATCGAGAGCAATTTGAGGTTGAGTATAATGGACAAGGAAACATCAACATTTAGACTGCAGATGATCGAACCACCAATCTTCTGATTGGAGGACAACCACAGCCGCCCCCACAGGAGAGAATTAATAAACTTTCCTGCAACTCCAAATTCCTAGAGAATCACAGATGAATATTCACACAAAGAAGGGAACGCATACATATACAGTACACGTGCATAATCCCAGGTTCATTTACCCATGCATCAACAGAGCAATAATACAGGGTGTGTATCTCACTGTTAAACGAATATGTCTATTCATCCTCTTGTGATTTCAGGTGGCCAATGGCTTAGTCCAGACCACCGGCTGGCCCAGTGTAGTAACTTGCATCAGCAACTGGTTTGGAAAAGGAAGGTAAGGTCAAACCCTCACGTTCATTATGGATTTGAATTTGGCTTCTGGTTGGATGTACAGTGTTTCATGAACAGTTAGTGGTTTTGTGTGATTTCCATGACAGTATGTAAGGTTGGTTTATTCTAATTATATAATGGCTTTAATTTTATATTTGACAGTGTTATATCACTCACTGTACAGTAACATCAGGAGCTGATACACATTATTACGTGGTGTTATACAGATATGCTCCACCTAGAAAGGAGAAATTATCAATTTGTTGGTTTATGATTGCATCCACTGTATACATTAACCAGTGATGTAGTTGTAGTTACTTTTCATGTAGCCAGTTACAACATTGTATGTAAAATATTAGATCAAACAATGACCAACACTGCTCTCATTAGCTGACGGGGACACTGAGCCACAGACTACATACGTGGACATATCTTGTGTTGAATCTGTTGTTGAGTGATCAAAGACACATTTACCAGTGAACCTGCCCTGCTGCTGCTTTGTTAGAAGACCTGATAGGTAATGAGTCAGTCACCAATAATAATACAGTAATAATAATACAGTACACCTAAAGCCCTGAATGGTTCAGGGAAGAAATACATTTCTGACCTCCTGCTAAATCATGAACCATCCAGAACTCTCAGGTCTTCAGGGACTGGTCAGCTTTCTGTCAGTCAGAACTAAACATGGAGAAGTTCAGTTATTATGCTCCAAATATCTGGAACAAACTCCCAGAATCCTGCAGGTCCGCTGCAACTCTGACTACTTTTAAATCCAGGCTGCTTGCTCTGCCTTGCCTTGCCAAAAATAAATAATCAAGCAGAGAAAAACAGCAAGACATGTGATGACAAAAGCACAAGCAGGGCAATGAGTGTGAAGGTATGAGGGTAGTAGGTTAGATAGCATGTTACGAGTATCCTAGTCTGGTGAGTTAGAGGTGGATTAGATTGTGGGATGTGTCAGACTGTCTGATATGTGGGAGAAGAGAGTTCCAGAGCCAGGGGCAGTGCAGCTAAAAGCACAGCATCCATGGTGAGGAGGTGTGAGGTGGGATGGTTAGAAGACCGGCTGAGGATGAGTGGGCAAATACCAGTTCCCGTTTAGGCTCCGTGCTAGTGCGAACCGGTTCTTCTTTTTAGCCCCAGGTGTGTTTCCATCACTCAGAGCCCGACTGCTGCTGCGTCGTCATGACGTCACCGTTTACGTCGCTGATTTTCTCCCCAACGCCGCTCACAACAACAACAATGGGGGACTGCGTTGATGATCGTGTTGCTTTTAATCATACGAAGCCAGATTAAATTAAAGAACTAATTCTCAACCCTTACACTTTTCTCCAAGAGTGCCCTGGTTCATTATTTATTAATGTGGTTCAGCGGCATTTACCGACCGTTGCTCGTCCACTGGAGTTTAGTAGTCTACCGTTTAGTAGTCTACCGTTTAGTCTACCGTTTAGTCTACCGTTAACTCACGGCAGGATCAGCTGGAAAGTATTCACTGTATTGTTTTATCTACAAGATGCCCAATTATGGTGTTCAGACAGGCAAACTATTAAAACATTTCACTGGAGATCGATGATCTGCGTCAATTTATAGTTTAATTTAAATCAATAAGGAAATGATCTCCGGTCAGTCTGCTGGAGGACGAGTGGCAGGCTGCAGTCTAACACCTAAACTGTGTATTTGTCTTTATGATTTAACTTGTGTAGCCCATGGACTGATTCCACCCGACAGCTGCTCTAATAAAAAACAACGGGAAATCGTATGAGGCAGTGTGCTGGTCTTCAAAACGGGAAATAACAGAGAACGGATGGTCGTTAAAGTAGGGTAAAAACAAACAGCATCACACTATGCCTGGTTAGTGTTGACTGGCTTTATAGAAGTGTGTTTTTTGTAAGTGTGTGGTCTAGTCACTTTGCTCAGCACTCCTGGCCCGCCTCAGACATAAGCGTGACGTATTTGGTTTGTGGTTCTTGACGGGCAGTCGAGTGGGGCCAGATAAGAATTGGAGTTTGTTGGAAACAGGAAGAACCGGTGCTTAATCGGGCACTAGCTCCGAACTGACCCTGGAACTGCTTTGGTGGGAAAGGGGCAATTGTGCCTCTACTCTGGTCCACTCAGGGAGATAAAGGAGTACTCCTGTTTTACCCCAAGACATTTGCCTTTGTTTTCAATAATGAAACAACTTATGTGGTATAGAGCAGTGGTTCCCAAACGGTGTGCCGCGGCACACTGGTGTGCCGTGGGATTTTGTGACAACCATACGTTATTATTGCAATATACAACTACACAAAAATAATTATTTTTTAATTGACTATACCAGTACTTTGTAGGTTTATATGTACGTAATCTGCGCGACTTGCGCGTCCACATCTCCACGTGCAGTGCTGCATAAACATGGCTGAGTCAGCGATAACTTTCGAGGGGTGGAGGTATGCCCATTATTTTGAGTTCGTCCGAAGAATAGACAGGAATGTGACGGTGAGGTGCAAACTGTGTCCAGGCCAGAAGCTGTTATCCACTGCTGGAAACACCACGTGGTCAAACCTCAACAAGCACCTGCAAAGAACACATGCTAAGGTGAAGCTACCGCACAGCTATTTGTTGTTTGTTTATATCAGAGCCGTATATGGCTCTGGTTTATATCACGTCGTCTGTTCTTCTTCTCTGTCTTCCAGTTGTTGCCTGTTTTGAATGACAAATACACACTACCGCCGCCTGCTGGTAAGGAAAGTTATTGCCACTCACGCATGCGCAGTTCGTACGTGCTCGGCGAGTAAAGTAACGAAGTAGTGTAATATATTATTTTATTTAAGTAATATGTAATATATTACATTTTTTTAGTAACGACCCCATCTCTGGAGTTGGCGTTCTCTACTCTGGTTTACATGAAGAACAACAGGAGGTCACGGCTCTCTGTTGAACAGGACTTGCGAGTGGCCCTCTCCTCAGTGCCACCAAGGATTAAAAAAATCTGCGCGCCCCGACAGGCACATGTATCTCACTCATTTGTAAGTCGGCAAAATATTTACAATAGCACATGTTTCAATGCTGATTGCTGAAATGTTACATTTATAATTTGTAGTTCAGGACCATGGACAATGCAGCTTCCTTGCATTGACAGTTCTCTGTGCTGAATTTCTGCTGAGTTTCCTTTGCCTCATTTTTTATGTTGTGACCTGTCTGGTTTAAATGAGTGTGTTGCTGCTTTGATGAAGCCTAATTTGATAAAGTTTCAAATTAATTTCTTAAATATTTCATGAGTAATATAGTTGTCTTTGTCACATTTTATTTGGCATTAGTAAATAATTATGCACATTTACAGATAGTTTACAAGATATGAGTGATAACACGTGTTATAAGGGCTATTTTGCACAATAGGTGTTCCTTGAGATTTTTACTTGTCCTTTGGTGTGCCTTGGGCACAACAAGTTTGGGAACCACTGGTATAGAGGACATTATGAATCTAATTAAACGATTGCAGAGGCACAGTAACAGTGCATGCAGTGTCATCACAGGAAAGTGTAAATCAGGGGTGTCCAAACTCTTGTAACCGAGGGCCACATACAGAAAAATATACGAAGGACTGGGCCACTAACTAGAGGTTTATTGCCTCATAAGTTCAGTTTAAGTTAGCAAAATCAATCAAATGTATGTCAATTATGCTTGTGAGTGTTGGCAGCTCATCCCTTAAAACAGAAGCCTCATAATAAGGAGAAATAGGAAGGGTGTATTTCAAGCTTGTTATGTAAATAAGTCATTAAGCTTTTTTCTTATCTTATCTTGTTAGAAAAATGTGTCCAACTTTAATTGACTGAATTTATTTGAAAAGTGGTCTTATTAACACATGAATACTACTGTGTTAATAAGACCACTTGTCCATGTTCCATTATACTTAATTTGCTGAGGGCTGATTCAAAATGGTCCGTGGGCCGCATTTGGCCCCCAGGCCGTGGTTTGGGACACCCCTGGTGTAAAGCATTTCTCTATTCAACTATAATGATTCAGATAGTGGCTACTGCATGCAACACCATAATGTGTTGTGTGTGGTGTGTGTGTGTGTGTGTGTGTGGTGTGTGTGTGTGTGTTGTGTGTGTGTGTGTGTGGTGTGTGTGTGTGTGTGTGTTGTGTGTGTGTGTGTGTGTGTGTGTTATGTGTGTGTGTGGTGGTGCTTGTGTGTGTGTGGTGTGTGTGTGTGTGTGTGTGTGTGTGTGTGTGTGTGTGTGTGTGTGGTGTGTGTGATGTGTGTGTGTGTTGGGTGTGTGTGTGTGTGTGTGTGTGTGTGTGTGTGTGTGTGTGTGGTCAGGCGGGGACTCGTCATGGGGCTGTGGAACTCTCACACCTCCGTCGGAAACATCCTGGGCTCTCTGATTGCCGGCTACTTGGTCTCCTCAACTGGGGCCATGTCCTTCATCGTCCCGGGGATCATCATCCGCAGTCATGGGCGTTGTCTGCTTCTTCTTCCTCATTGAGCGTAAGTGCAGCCTCCCCTCCAGGGCTACAATATATGAATCGTTTGTGTGTGGCCGTAATGAGTTGTTCCTCGTGTATGCAGTTTGCACATGTTGTAACCACATAAAGAAATTGGTGTAACTCGCTGTGGGAGTAGTTACCTAGTTGCTTTCTGCAGCTGTTTCTTTAGCTTGCTGGCTCACTGAAGAACAGAATCGGCTGTGAGCATGACATGACTTCACCTGTATATGGAAAAGCATCTTTATGCCATGTTTTCCCCTCTTCAGATCCAAATGACCTGAAAAGCATGTATGCTCAAAATACGTCTCCAGGCAAGCGTGTGAGTAGAGTTTCTTTCTTTGGTAATTGGAAACTTTAGATTGCCTTCTTTCGTTGTATTCAGGCTGGGAATTCTTGTAACAACTCAAATGATAGAATCAGGATCAGAATCCAGTTTATTATTATATATTATTTATATATTATTCATATATAATTTGCTTTGCTGAATAAATGGAGCATACATAAACACAATAAGAGCAAAACGGATTTTTTTATAATTGAACAACTTTTATAACATCAAAAAAGAAAGTATATTAAGAAACTGACACTTTACTTTGACAACACAGTATGTGTAACTGTAATCTGTACCAGCATCCTGCAGTGCCTCAGTGTGTTCCATTACTGTGGAATAAAATAATGAGGTATACGAGGGTAGACATGAAAGGAGAATATGTTCACTAGTTCCACACTGTTAAGTACGGAGCCCCTAAAGGTTCATGGGGGGAAAACAAAGTATATCGATACTTTTTTTTTTTTTTCCATGCCCACGATATACTTTTTCGTGAGCACGAGATACACCAGTGCGCCAAGTAGGAAGTGGAGCGCACAGGAGACAACCGTTTCATTGTAGACTGTTATGTTTACGTGGGGAAATGGCAGTGCATACATTATTTGAGATATATTTCAAACTCGGACTTCATTTTAGGGTGTGTGTGTGCGTGCGTGCGTGCGTGCGTTTTAAAGACCCCCATAGAGCTCAGTTTATAACTCGAACCCTGACCAAGCCGTGTAATGCAAGTTGTTAGTAGCCTTAAGGGCCTACACAGTTGTTATGCTACACCACATCGCCCTTCACTGGATGTAGAATGAGCTGCACTAAACTACATTTCAGCATTTAAAATACCTAGCCATTCTTTTGAGGTTATTTTGGTGAAGTAACTAAAAAGTAATATAAAAGTAGTGTAACTCATTACATTTCAGAGACAGTAATATTGTAATGTAACTTATTACTTTCAAAAGAGAGTAATATGTAATATGTAATATATTACATTTTGGAAGTAACTTGCCCAACACTGTGTGTGTCCGACACCGGCATTTGTTTTCAAATGACCATGAACAGTAATTTACACACATCTGGCTAACTCCATAGTGTATTCCCAAGTGAAAGAAGTTTGTTTAATCTTAATCTCGATGTAGTGCTTAGTCCTGTCGGAGTGCACCGGAATTAACAACACTATCCTAATATCTTCTGAAAACAAATGCCCACACACACACACACACACACACACACACACACACACACACACACACACACACACACACACACACACACACACACACGCCCTGGTGACCGGACATCTTCATAAAACTAATAATATGGCGGTAATCGGGCAGTTCGTTGTGTCTAACCATAAGAAAGTATATCGTGCTCACGAGAAAGTTATTTTTTTTTGTCATGAACCTTTTAGGGGCTCCGTAGTTAAGGGACAGGTGAGCCCATCCACCTGATGTGTGAGCGGCTCTAGAGAGGAGCAGCCCTGTGCTCTCAGATGAGTGGCTGGACCTCTCACAGCCTGTCACATGGTCCTGTAGTCTGCTCAGAGGAATGTAGTTCACAGTCTGAGGCTGACTCCTTTTTATCATGGAAATTGGCTTCGACTACATACCATCACAACATACGCAGCCCCCCTGTGTTGTTTTTCTTAGTTTTTATTTTATGTAACTGTGTTTATGTATGCACAATGTACACAAAGGCAAATTCCTCGTATGCGTAAACGTACTTGGCAATAAACCTGTTTCTGATTCTGATCTGAATGTGGTGTGTATGGCTCTCACTAGGTGAGCTGCTGTGAGAAGGTGATCCTCCATTTGTATTAGATTACTCTATGCGTCTTTTAGCTGTTGCCATGTGATGTGATGTGACTTGTGAAGTGCCCAGACAACACTCTCCACCACTATCTAACAACACCAAATAAGGACATATCTTTTGGAAGATAATCTCAACCCTTCCATAGACTCCCTGCATTAATGCACATCACATGAGCCATTCCTCATTCTCCATTATATAAGCCTTGCTCAATTCTCTGTATAAAACCGCACAGTCTTCCACTTTCTCATATACTGCACATATTTTAGTTTTTAAAGTAATTTGTAATATTCTTATTGTATATCCTTGTTTTCTATATTAAATATATATATATATTTATATGTGTTGTTAAAATTGTCTTTTTAATTTTATAATTGTTGTTCAAACAGTTTTTTCAACATTTCTGTATTTGCTCCTAATTTATTGCTCAATTCCTCTTATTGTGTTTATGTACGCACTATTATACACCAAAGCAATTTCCTTGTAAGTGTAAACTTACTAAGGCAATACACCTGATTGTGATTCTAAGGAATGATGTGGGGTACAGTTTAGAGATTGATGCCCAACTGATGCCTGCAGGCCTCGAGTTCTGGATGGATTGAGATAGATACATTCACTGGTTTATCAAAGTCACCTAGGCAGCTTGGCTCACATGCAGAGGTTCTGATGAATAAGCATATTTAACCCACTTACATGGAGGGCACTCAACATGAAGCATGGCAACAGTCACCATAGCTACAGTCTCCACACGTTTGCCTCCAACAGAAGATATCTTAAGTGGCAACTCTGACACACACACACGCACGCACGCACACACACACAAAGTACCATGTCTACAACGCGGTATCTATCATTTTGATCGCTGAAAACATGACCTTGAGCTTGTGTGAGTAATAATGTGTTTATTTGGTCTTCAAGCAGGTTCCAACCAAGAGTTGGAACGGAGTAAATGGACACACTGAAGTGTATCATCAATACAATGACAACCAAACCAGGTGTGTGTGTGGTGGTGTGTGGTGTGGTGTGTGTGTGTGTGTGTGTGTGTGTGTGGTGTGTGTGTGGTGTGTGGTGTGTGTGTGTGTGTGTGTGTGTGTGTGTGTGTGTGTTGTGTGTGTGTGTGTGTGTGTGTGTGTGTGTGTGTGTGTGTGTGTGTGTGTGTGTGTGTGTGTGTGTGTGTGTGTGTGTGTGTGTGTGTGTGTGTGTGTGTGTGTGTGTGTGTGTGTGTGTGTGTGTGTGTGTGTGTGTGTGTGTGTGTGTGTGTGTGTGTGTGTGTGTGTGTGTGTGTGTGTGTGTGTGTGTGTGTGTGTGTGTGTGTGTGTGTGTGTGTGTGTGTGTGTGTGTGTGTGTGTGTGTGTGTGTGTGTGTGTGTGTGTGTGTGTGTGTGTGTGTGTGTGTGTGTGTGTGTGTGTGTGTGTGTGTGTGTGTGTGTGTGTGTGTGTGTGTGTGTGTGTGTGTGTGTGTGTGTGTGTGTGTGTGTGTGTGTGTGTGTGTGTGTGTGTGTGTGTGTGTGTGTGTGTGATATACATGTCCGGCATTGGCTCAGTCAGACTGGGAACCGAGGGTCGCAGGTTCAAGTCCCCGATCAGACTTAAAATATGGACCCCACCCCTCCACTCCCCAGTGCTGTACAATAGCTGCCCACTGCTCCTAGCACTAAGATGGGTTAAATGCTGAGACTGCATTTCACTGTTTGTGCTGTGTGCATGTATGTGTGACCATTAAAGAGGGTTTCATCCTCCAATTCTTCTCATTTAGGCATACTGCTATTATGAGGATAGTGTTCAAAACAGGAAGGTCAGTTGTGTCAATGCTTCCAGCTGTTTGTTTCCTGGCTGCTTCAGCAGATGCCACCTTCAGACTTTGTGGGGGGCTGAAGGAACTCAAATAAATGATACTCAGGCTGAATCCAAATGCGCTCCTCTGGACTTGTGGACTGAGCTAGGCCGGTCATGGTCACTACAATAATTAATAAAACATGTATCCAATAAAACCACACAACTAACAAAGTAAATGAAATAGACTCTCTAGCTATTTTCAATTCAATGTCTTAAATTGTTGGTGAAAACCCTGATGATTAATGTATACATACAACAGGCAATATGGAGGGCAGCAAAAATGATTGAGCTTTCGTTCATATATTGTACGATAAATCCGCAATGTAAAAATGATCGAGGTCATGTTCCTATATTAACTTTTAACTATTTTCACAGACATATACTGAACCTTTGTGGCACATCGTTAACACATACAGTATCATAGAATCCATGTTACCTTGATAAATATGATATATTTTTATTAAAAACGGCAAAGCCGGCAAAGTCCACCAGTGTGCAGCTGTGGGGACGTGGGAACATTTGGGTTCAGCCTCAGGGTTTCTGGAACCTCTTTGGAAATATAGTTGGGTCGGGTTTATGCAATTGCTCTGTCCACTTCAGTTTTGTCTTGCTGTCACCTGATGTATTGGTCTATATGGCAGACCCCGTTCATCCATTACACCTAAAGAGTCAGCAGGCTGATTAATGCTTGCATTTCAATTTTTTTGACAAAGGTGTGTAACTGGTGACTTATTTGGATACAATCCTCTCTATAACTCCTCAAACCCATTATGCCTCTGTTCCCCTCTTTGATTTACTACCACACAATGTGTCAGAGGTCACCGTTCAAATGATCCTGTTCCTGCATGGTCTTTCTGCCTAAAAATTCACTGAAAAATATAAAACCAGGGTACTGACGATTGGGTGTTGACTTCATTGTCCATGTGAGGGGTGTTTCTCCTGTGGCCCTGATGCTTCTGCTCCTCTCCTGCAGAGTTACGACACAGAGCTGTTGTTGCCCAGCGACAGTGTGTGTGTCCCCGCGCAGACCGTCGTGGTGGTGAAGAGGGAATCCGAACCGTCCGCCATCAGCTTCATGGGAGCTCTACGTATACCAGTCAGTGACACACACACACACACACACACACACACACACACACACACACACACACACACACACACACACACACACACACACACACACACACACACTTTACTATATAAATGTTTACAGGTTACTAGTAATAGTATAATAATTGTTAGGGAAATAATTGTCCTAGACTCCTAGATATGACGTGCATGACCAACCCTGACGTCTGTTATCTCCTTTAAGGAGATAGGCTGCTTCAGCCATAATGTTGTTGTTCCCATTCTATGACCGGGCAACCCTAGGTCACAGATGGTTTATTGTTGTGGGTGCACTGGGACACTTCCTTCTCAGTGTTTGTGGACTCCAAGGTGTGAAATCTTCGAGGCCATAAGTGTCAGACGCAAGTAACTCAGTGTTCCCAACTGTTTAGGCTATCTTCTCAAATATGTTGATTACCAGTGAAACCAGTTAAATGGGCTAACGAGAGAGAGGCGCTCCAGAATCGATGTGGCAACTCTCCCGTGCAGTCAGACCGTGGCTGTTGTGACTTGTGAATCCTCCGGCCGAACCTCCTAAATAAACCATCAGTGTTTGACATCAAAGCTCCAGCTCACCCCGTGTCTCCTTCCTGAGTCGGTGACTCCCACTGCATTGCTACACAGAAGTTTCCCCCACAATAATAATAATAATATAATGCATTGTTAAAGTAACTCTTTATGTCTCGTGGAAACATATGCTGCCAGATGTGTCTGTATGAGACTGGTCCATCAGGTCAAGGTCGCTACCGTGGGATGTTTTTACTGATAATGACAGTTGTCATTCAGTCACAATAAATCAACTCTTCCAAACAACCTTTATTAGTGTGTGTGCTCTTTGTCTCTGCAGGGAGTGATCGAGTTCTCTCTGTGTCTGCTGTTTGCAAAGCTGGTCAGCTACACCTTCCTCTTCTGGCTGCCGCTCTACATCACCAAGACTGGTGAGGATCTCTTACTGATATCAACGAATCAAAGTAATGTCAAGACAATATAAATCCATTGAATCCTTTTTCTTTTTTTTTCTGTATGTGCCTGTTCTCAATGTTTAACTGATACAATATTAAACATTAGGGCATACAGTATTTACCCAAGGAGGTGGACATATTCTTAGAGCTATAGAGAGGCGAAGTCCCGCCCATCTATGGGACCTTATTTTGGAAAAATTGTGTATCGAAGTCAATGGAGAGAGAAAACTTATCTTTCGATCCCGTTTGAATTGTGCCACGAATTACACATATGATGTTTGTCAATCTTAAAAAATAATTTCCATGTCAAAAAAGTCACAGTTTGTCGTAAAACTGTTGAAATATAAGACTATGAAAAATACGCAACTAGAAAGACTACAAATCCCAGAGTCCCAGTCCCGCATGCTGGCTCTCACGGAACCGACTAACTCCCCTTGTGTGTATGTACAGCTCTCAACATGCCCAGACTTGGAGTTATTTTCACCTCTTTTAATACTTTCCGCCTCATTCTGAAAGAAAGAAGTGAAATGTGCCAACGTGACGGCCGTCTTGGTGTGTGGTGTGAGACGGGAGATGTAGTTCATTGAGTGTTTCACACAAAAAAATGTGTTACTTCACATTTTACAACACATTTTTATTTTCTTGACTTAAATTATCTTTTAAATTGACAAACATCATATGTGTAATTCGTGGCACAATTCAAACGGGATCGAAAGATAATCTTTCTCTCCCCATTGACTTCAATACATAATTTTTCCGAAATAAGGTCCCATGGAGCTCCCGCGGAAAGGGAGGGACTTCGCCTCTCTATGACATTACATTAAACACAAATTGGGAAGGATGAAACCCTCTTTAATGGTCACACATGCAGAGCACACACAGTGACATTTGTTCTCTGCATTTATCCCATCATAGTACCAGGAGTCTGGTACTAGGAGCAGTGGGCAGCTATTGTACAGCGCCCGGGGAGCAATGGGAGTGAGGGGGGAAGAGGGATGTCCGGTGCCTTGCTTAAGGGCACCACGGCAGGGCCCAGGAGGTGAACTGGGACCTCTCCAAGTACCAGTCCACACTCCATATTTTAGATCTGGTCGGGGACTTGAACCGGCGACCCTACAGCTCCCAGTCCAAGCCCCTACTGACTGAGCCACTGACGGACTAACCTCTGCATTTGACCCATCCTATTGTTAGGAGCAGTGAGCAGCCATTAGGTCGGCGCTCGGGGAGCAGTATAGGGACAGCACCTTGCTCAGGGGCACCTCGATAGTCACTTGGTCGTTCCGAGACTCGAACCGGTAATATGATTATATAATCAGACAACATGCGTTAAAAACATTATAACACATATAATGAGAGACGTTCTACAGTAAGGAGGAGGTTTCACCGACGACAGGTGGCTCTGAATTGTATGTATAGTTGACGGAGCATTTTTACTTTTACACAACACTTCAATCTGCTTCACTCTTTCGCTAAAGATTTTGAAGACATCTGCGTTCTTGTGACTCGTAAATACTACGCTTCCTATGTTTTGGTGCGGACTGCGTTCACACCAGCGATGAACCTCTCCAGAGTTCACTTGCAAGCGGTCCGAGACCACCTCTTTTAAGCGGACCAGAGTCCGGTTGTTTAGTTAACTTCAGAGGTCTCGGAATGTGTTAACACCAACCCAAACGAACCGCACCAAGCGGCTAAACGCACCAGGGTTCGATTCAACCGGACTAAACAAGGCTGGTGTGATAAGCTAAGAGAGATTAAAGTTGTTGATTTAAGTTAAAGGGGACCTATTATGCAAAAATCACCTTTTGATGTCTTTTATACATAAATATGTGTCCCCGGTGTGCCAGGGAACTCACAAAGTGTCAGAAAATACAACCCTCTCTCTTTTCCTCCGTGCGCAAATCTCTAAAAACGTTTTTTTTTACAACAACGGAGCTGATCCAGATTTGCTGCCGATATGACGTAATATCAGAAATGTGGGCATGCTTTACACCCACGGTCCTATCAGAAACGTTGCTATCAGAAACAATGCACGACTGTTTTGGACGTAATATGGTCTTTGTTTACATTAGCATCGCTAACACTCAGAGCTAACCTGTACTGGAGAGAGTATGTGTACAAAATCAGGATAAAAAAGGAACTCACCTTGTGGTAAACCCGCAAGAGAAAAAGCATTTGAGCTCCATACTGTTTCAGAAATAATCCTTGATGTGGTTTTTAACATGATATGGCGTTTAATCACAGCCGTGTTTAGCTGACAATCTGCCAGTAGAATCTCCCGCATGAGCAGGCATAAGCTCCTTCCCCTCTTTTTTTTTAAGCTTTATACCATCATAGATGAGAGTAACACCTACACTTTCGGGTGAAAATTACGGAAGATCCAAAAATCCATGGTTTTCTTAAATTTCTGATCGGATTGGCTAAAACTTCAGAATTTGTATTGACCGCCATTCAAATGACAGCTTTGTTGTCCCCCAAAAGTGGGCGGAGCTGTTATTTTTGCCCGGAAGTGTGTTACTCTCATGTATCAGCACTTTTGTAACAGGGTTGAAATAGAGGGGTATGAGGCATGGCTAGAATGGGTGATCTGTTTGGTATTTTGAGCAAAACACTTCATAGACATGTTTTTTATATCGGATCAGATCAGAATCAGAATACCTTTATTAGTCCCTCAGAGGGGAAATGTACGTTGTTACAGCAGAAAAAGAGCCAAAGACAGCTTAATGTTACATAGAAGCATGCATAAAAAAAGTATACATTTTTTTTGAATAAAATAAAAAGTTACACAATTTACAAAATACACATCCTGTAACAGTTCTTAGGATTTAGCAGCCAGGTGTATATATATATATGATACAACTGACTCTGTTACAGTGTTGTTGGATTCCTTAAAACAGCTGAGTAATAATACCTTAATTGGCGCTGACCCTGTAGCATTGTTGTTGTGACCTCACGTTGAAGTCAGGTTTTATTCCGAGAGGGCCACATGTTAAGCCCATCAGACCAGTGTAAAGAGGTATTGTCTGAGAGGGGCCTTTCACTGACCTCTCCACACTGTAATATAGCTGTGATGTGATCAGCACACTGATACACAGCTGAGTGACGCCACTGTGTTATTGTGCTGTGAGTGAAGGCAGAGCAGCGCACTCAGTGTAATACCAACATGTACCGTGTGCAGAGATGGCAAAAGTACACACATCCTTTACTCAAGTAGAAGTACACATCCTCGTGTTTAAAAATACTCTGGTAAAAGTAGAAGTACTGACTAAACTTCTTTACTCAAGTAAAAGTAAAGAAGTATGGGCTTCGAAATGTACTTAAAGGGGAACTATCATGCAAAATGTAATTTAATTTCAAACCTTTATTTATACAGATAAATCCCATTGAGATCATTGATCTCTTTTTCAAGGGAGACCTGCTCAAGTAGTTCCACATGAAACATAAAAACATAAATAGAACAACAAAAGGACATCATACAGCATCATTTACATAATTATCCACATAAACAGCTACCAATAGCTTCCGATTGAGTAGCATCCAACCGAGCTTTAAAAACATTTAGTGGCACCAGATTGTTCAGTTTCCATTTAATTTGCAGACTATTCCAAGACAGAGGAGCTGCGCATCTAAAAGCTGTCTTCCCTAGACAGTCCTAGCAGTTGGCACATTTAATAAAACCACAGCATTCGATCTCAGGCAGTAGCCACTTACAATTTCCCGTGAGATCAGGGAGCAGATATAAGATGGAAGTTTCCCTAACATGGCTTTGTATATAAAAATCTACCAGTGACTGAGCCTCCGTACAGTTAGTGAAAGCAAACCAGCCCTTGCATACAGGGTACAGTGATGGGTTAATGCTTTACAGTTTGTCACAAATCTCAGTGCGCTGTGATACGCAGCATCTAACTTGACCAGGCAATTGGCAGGTGCATTCATATACATCAAATCACCATAGTCCAGCACAGGTAAAAAGGTCACAGTGACTAGCCTTTTCCTGGCCTCAAGCGAGAAACAGGACTTGTTCCTGTAGAAGAAACCTAGCCTAACCCTCAGCTTTTTAAGCAGGTTATTGACATGAAGTTTAAAAGTGAGACAATCATCAAGCCAGATACCTAGGTGTTTGTAACAGGTAACCACTTCAAGTTTTATTCCTTGCGTAGTTACAATATCTACAACAGGCTCTGGTGTCTTTTTAGCTTTAGAAAAGAGCATTACCTTGGTTTTCTCAACATTTAAAAGAAGCTTTAGTTCAGAGAGCTGAGTCTGAGTAATGTTAAAAACAGCCTGTAATTTAACACCAGCCTCCTTAACGGAGGGACCTGCACAGTACATCACGGTATCATTCGCATAAAAATGTAAAGTAGCTTCATCCACATTTTCACCTAAACTATTGATGTAGATGGAGAATAAAAGTGGACCTAAAACAGAACCTTGGGGAACACCATTTGCAATGTTCAACCACTCAGAAGACAGCCCATCAAAATGAACACATTGGGACCTTTCAGAGAGGTAGTTTACAAACCGCCCCACTGCATGGCTGGACATGCCTATACTGGCTAGCCTCTGCTTTCAAATGTGATGATCGACGGTGTCAAACGCTTTGGACAGGTCAATAAATAGAGCTGCACAACTCTGCTTATTATCTAAAATACTCGCCACATCATTCACCACTTTCATTGTGGCAGTGATGGTGCTGTGTTGCTTTCTGAAGCCTGACTGATGTTTAGACAGGATGTCATTTGTACATAAAAACACCTTTACCTGTTCACTCACTAAGCGTTCAAGAACCTTAGCCAGAACTGATAATTTAGAGATTGGCCTATAGTTATTTAATAAGGTGGCCTCCCCTCCGTTTAGCAAAGGCAGGACATACGCTGACTTCCACAATTTTGGAATTGTGTTTGAGCTGAGGGAGAGGTTAAAAAGAGTAGTAAGAGGAGTAGTAAGAGGAGGTGAAGGACTAATCTAATGTGCCTAACTGCGGCGGCTCTTTGCGTTTCAGCATTAAACAGTTGGTGATGACATGCACAGGTTTGCGACAGTAAAAACACTCTCTCTCCTCTCTGTTAACCTTAGCTGCTTGGATGGGAAACGTAAATGGCAAAACTGACACACCACGGGGCTCCTCAGCAGACACAGGACAAAATACAGCTTTGTGAGTCAGAACATACTCATCTGCTAACACGGCTGCAGCGGACAGAGACATTACTTTTTGTTCATTGATATACACCACAATACGATTCGGCAAACATTTCTTAAATTCTTCTAACAGAAGCAATTCTCGCAGAGAAACAAAATCATTCGCTTTACATGTTGTGACCCATTTATCAAACATGCTTCCCTTTTCCCTGCCGAACTCCATATATGTTTGATGCAAATCTTTTTTGTGATTACGGAATTTTTGTCTGTAAGCTTCTGGAACTAATTCGTAAGCACAAAGGATGGCAGTTTTGACTGAGTCATAAACAAGACTGTCTCCCACTTCGAGAGCAGCAACAGCTTCCTGAGTTTTTCCGACTATTTTGCATTGCAGTAAAAGGGGCCAGTCCTCTATTGGCCACTTCAGCGCCCCTGCAATGCGCTCAAATGCGCTAAAATATGCATCTACCTCAGTCTCACGGAATACCGGAACCAAAGAAATATTTCTGCTAATATCAAAGCCAACAGAATTCAAGTTAGTGGAACTGGGTGTCATACCTGCGGGCGGGTCTGGTGCGCGTGCCTGCGCATCCAGCTCCAGCTGACGCAGTCTTATTTTCTCATCCATCTCCAGCTTCCTTATTTCCAGCTGAAACTGTAGCTGTGCCTGCCCGGCCCGCTCCTTAGCCTCTATCTCGAGACGTGCTGTGCGGACTTTAATCCTCGCCACATCTTGAGAGCCATCACTTGCCGTGGATAGTGCATCGAATCGAGGAAGTGTACCCGGCGTCTCCCGCTGTGTACCTTCCTCCTCCTGCCCTCCCAACGCGCCAGCAGCCTGGGTTTCCCCGTCAAGCTCCTGTGTGAACTCCATATGGGCCATGGTACCGTCAGACACAGCCAACTTTGATTCGCCGGACAACTTAAGGACACCCCGTTCTACCAACTGATCTATGACCTGAGCCTTAAGCTCTTCTTTTACTACATTTCTTTTACCGTGAGACCGAAATGATCTGCAATCTGAAATAAATGGTCTTTTAGACACCTGTCTATTCCTTCAAGCGAAGGACATAATTCAAATGACTCACAGTCAAATAACGCCATTTAACCTAAGCTATACTTACAAATTGACCATCTGATTAGAATTTATTAAATTACCAACCTGATTAGAAATGATGAGCCCCCATATATGTTACGTCCCCAGCTCGTTTAGGGTAAAAGGGAAGCAACACGAAACCAGATGTTCTTGGTAAGAGGTTGATTTTAATAATAAACTCAAATATCGGCTCTTTAAACAAGGAGCTGTCTAGGTATAATATAAGTAAACAAAAGGAGGCCACAGATTATCACAATCACAGAACAACATGGGCACTTAAGGCGAAAATAGTGAGGCGTCTAGCACAAATGCAACGCCGTCACAGAACATACAGCACATTTGGAGAGTAGAGCAGCGTGGCGTACTGGCACAAATCCAGCGCCCCGAATGACAGCAGCGTCTCAGCTTAAGTAGCGTCATCCCGCGTCATGAAGCGTCGTCCACATCTCTTCCGGTGGGAGGAACTAAACAACGTCACACCAACGCGGTAACCATAGTACCTAAAGGCAGTCATATACACACACACATATATACACACAGAGAATGCTCACTGGCCGGTTAATGCAGAAGGCAAGGAAACAGCCGTCACAACTTGTTTCCTTGTGTTGATAGTGAGGGTAGTCAATCCCTTTTTTGACAAGACAGTAGTGACGGCCATCTTGTTGACGTGTGTTGTTGTGCTACTCTGCGAGACCAGAGATGTAGTTCATTCAGCGTTTCACACAAACAAATGTGTTACTTCACAGTTTTACGACACATTTAAAAAAAATTGACTTGCAAAGTTATCTTTTAAATTGACAAACATCATATGTGTAATTTGTGGCACAATTCAAACGGGATCGAAAGATAATCTTTCTCTCTCCATTGACTTCAATACATATATTTTCCGAAATAAGGTCCCATGGAGGTCCACCGGAAGGGGAGGGACTTCGCCTCTCTATATGAATAGAACAATAATGTCATTGTTAGCTAATGAATGTTTTGATGCTGAACAACGGCAACATGACAACGTTTCCATTGGTCCCTCTTCTTTAGAGAAGACCAAGAAATTATGGATACACGGATCGTGTTCAAATCAATAGGCAAGGCAAGGCAAGGCAAGTTTATTTATATAGCACTTTTCAACACAAGGCAATTCAAAGTGCTTTACAAAAAATGAAAGAGATTAAGAAAATGGCATCTAAAATCAGTCATTAAAAAGAAAAGCTAATAAAATAAACATTAAAAGAAAAAATACATGGATAAAAGTTACAGTGCAGTCTAAGATAGATAGTTCAATTAAAAGCAGCGACAAAAAGAAAAGTCTTCAGCCTGGATTTAAAAGTAGTCAGAGTTGCAGCGGACCTGCAGGTTTCTGGGAGTTTGTTCCAGATATTTGGAGCATAATAATTGAACGCTGCTTTACCATGTTTAGTTCTGACTCTGGGGACAGAAAGCTGACCAGTCCCTGAAGACCTGAGAGATCTGGATGGTTCATAATTTAGCAGGAGGTCAGAAATGTATTTTGGGCCTAAACCATTCAGTGCTTTATAAACCAGCAGCAGTATTTTGAAATCTATTCTTTGACACACATGAAGCCAGTGTAAAGACTTCAGAACAGGAGTGATGTGATCCACTTTCTTAGTGTTAGTGAGGACTCGAGCAGCGGCGTTCTGAATCAGCTGCAGCTTCCTAATAGATTTTTTAGTGAGACCTGCAAAGACACCATTGCAGTAGTCGAGTCTACTGAAGATAAAAGCCTGGACAAGTTTTTCCAAATCCTGCTGTGACATTAGTCTTTTAATCCTAGATATATTCTTTAGGTGACAGTAGGCTGATTTAGTAACTGTTTTAATGTGACTGTTGAAACTCAGGTCAGAGTCCATGACTACACCTAGATTTCTGGCTTTATCTGTTGTTTTGAACATTGCACACTGAAGCTCAGCGCTAACTTTTATACGTTCTGACTTGGCTCCAAAAACCATTACCTCAGTTTTATCTTTGTTTAATTGGAGAAAGTTCTGACACATCCAGTCATTGATTTGTTCAATGCACTTACTCAGTGTTTGAATTGGAGCATAGTCTCCTGGTGAAATTGTTACGTACATTTGTGTGTCATCTGCATAGCTATGGTAACTTATTTAGTTGTTTTTCATTATCTGAGCCAGTGGTAGCATGTAGACGTTAAAGAGAAGAGGCCCCAAGATGGAGCCTTGAGGTACCCCACATGTCATATTTGTCAACTCAGATGTGTATTTACCTATAGAAACAAAGTTGTTTCTGTCCTTTAAGTAGGATTCAAACCAATTCAGAACTGTTTCCGAAAGTCCCACCCAGTTTTCCAGTCGGTCTAGTAATATGTTGTGGTCAACAGTGTCAAACGCAGCACTGAGATCTAATAATACTAACACTGAAGTTCTGCCACTGTCTGTGTTTAAGTGGATGTCAATTGAAGACCTTTACAAGAGCAGTCTCAGTGCTGTGGTTTGGACGAAAGCCTGACTGGAAACACATCGAAACAGTTATTTAAATGCAAGAAATTACTCAAACTGTTTGAAAAACAAACTTTTTCAATGATTTTACCTAGAAATGGGAGGTTTGATATGGGCCTGTAATTGTTCATTACTGAAGCATCTAGATTATTCTTTTTTAAGAGCGGTTTAATGACTGCAGTTTTTCAGGGCCTGTGGAAAAATACCTGAGTGAAGAGATGTGTTTACTATATGAAGTAGATCTGAGGCCATGCAAGGCAAAACATCTTTGAAAAATCCTGTTGGAATAATATCAAGGCAGCAAGAGGAGGATTTCAGAAGTTGAATAATGTCCTCTAGGTTTTTATCATTAATCTGATGGAATTGTGTCATGGTGCAATAGGCACGCAATGACTCTAAATAATGTGTGTGTGTGTGTGTGTGTGTGTGTGTGTGTGTGTGTGTGTGTGTGTGTGTGTGTGTGTGTGTGTGTGTGTGTGTGTGTGTGTGTGTGTGTGTGTGTGTGTGTGTGTGTGTGTGTGTGTGTGTGTGTGTGTGTGTGTGTGGTGTGTGTGTGTGTGTGTGTGGTGTGTGTGTGTGTGTGTGTGTGTGTGTGTGTGTTGTGTGTGTGTGTGTGTGTGCTGTGTGTGTGTGTGTGTGTGTGTGTGTGTGTGTGTGTGTGTGTGTGTGGTGTGTGTGTGTGTGTAGTGTGTGTGTGTGTGTGTGTGTGTGTGTGTGTGTGTGTGTGTGTGTGTGTGTGTGTGTGTGTGTGTGTGTGTGTGTGTGTGTGTGTGTGTGTGTGTGTCAGCTCACCTCGATGCAAAGAAGGCTGGAGATCTCTCCACCCTGTTTGACGTGGGAGGAATAGTGGGTAGGTGCTTTTGTTCAAACTTTAATATTTTTTATCTTGCTCTTATCTAGACAAAGAGACAGAGATTAGTGTGGGTGCGTGCATCTACAGTAACTATTCTTCTATATGCTAACTGTCTGCATTTATTGTGTGTGTGTGTTGCAGGGGGGATCCTGGCAGGAGTGATCTCTGATAAGCTGGGGAAGAGAGCCACCACCTGTGCAGTCATGCTGCTGCTGGCTGCTCCTACAGTGAGTGTTGTACATCAAACATAGTGGCTTCTAACTATGTTAGTAATTCAACATTGTTAGATTTCTCTTCCTTATTGTTCAGACTCACGGTTTAAACATGCTCCTCCTGCTGTGCTGCACTTTCTGCAAACTTTCTTAGTGAGGCCAAATGTGTTTGTTTGTTAGCAGCAGAGCGTTAGACAGATTACACAGTGTTTTTTGTTTGTGTCCATGAAGAGGAAAGGCGTATTTAGTGCTACTTGAAGCTCTTTCTGATAACAAAAGAGGCTCCAGCACAGTGTGGACCAATTAAAACCAGATATGCTCTTTACATTTCTCCTTTCACTTGAAATGAAGGTAACATCAGGCTGGTGTACATGTGAACAGTGATTGAGCGTGTGAGTGTTTGACCCTCGTGTTTTCTCTCTGTCCTGCAGCTGTATGGCTTCTCCATGATCAGCGAGTTTGGGTTTGGGCCAACCATCGGTAAGATCTCTCTCTGCTGAGGACAGGATGTCCATTAGTGTTTATTCACTGATTCTTTAGAGAAGCAATGGGTTGTGGGTTATCAAAATGAAGCTTTTCTGGTTTCAGAAAAAAGCTACACCAATGCTGTTGTTATGTGCTCATTTAATGGATGGCTTTGTTTTGGTGGGGGAGTTGAATTCATACAGATTTATTTAGTATTAAGTGATGATTTAAAAAGGTTTTTTATGATGCAAAAAGGACCTTGTTCAAACGAGAAATGTTTTGCATGCACTTTTATTTCGTTTTAGAAATACACTTCAGAATATAGTGAGTCACTTCCTACAGTGAGGGAAAGCAGTGACCTTTACCAGAAGCTCTGGTGGGGAGAGGATGTGCAGAAAGGAGTAACCTCTGACCTAACCTTTTCTCAATGATATGGTCAAATCAAAAACAAAATGTTTACACACTCCTTCCCAGTTGTTTGGTTTGTAAAAGCAAAGCTTTTTCAGATAGGTTTGTGTTTTAATAATTCTGTCTTCTCTTAACAGTCCTGAACACAGTTTAGGATGTATATTACTATATCAACACACATACCAGCAAATCATCCCTCTGTGTGTCCAGCTGCTATTTATGGATCCAGATGAATGAGGTCCCATGATGACCTGGCTAAATTGATCCCATGCTCATTGGTTGATACGCCTTAATGAGCATCAGCGTCTCATTCAGACACTGGCTCCCTGACGACTCTTTAATCATTCACACCGAGCTGCAGCTCATTACCTCACAATACCTGCAGGGGGTTTGTGATGACACGGTGTGATAGAGCAGAGGGTGAGCTGCAGTATCAATATAACAACACACTCTGACATCAGGGAAGCATAGCTGCTGCTGTACTGCTCTCAGCTCCAAACTGAAGCACCATACACTTGATCAAAATGCCAGATATATTTTCAGCATGAGGGGGAATATTGAGTTAGAAAGGAGCACAGTGGACGTGGGCGGCTGTACTCCATAACTCCATGACTGTGTGTGTTCCAGGCATGCTGCTGGTGTGTGGAGGGTTAGTCAATGGACCATACTCCCTCATCACAACGGCAGTTTCTGCTGATTTGGTAAGTGTGTTTAACTCTAACTCCAGTCTGATGAATTGTACACAGTTATAAACTAAATCAGCTCAGGCGCCCTCTTATTTCCTTCTTTGACCTTTGACCCTAGGGCACCCACAAGAGTCTGAAAGGCAACGCCAGAGCGTTGTCCACTGTGACTGCCATCATCGATGGCACAGGATCTATAGGTCAGTCTCACTAATCAACACGTGTGTCTGTACTGAAACACAGAGTGAAGAACCAAGCAGCACATTGTGAGACTTCCTGCTCACACAAGTTCTAAAGGACAACACGAGAAGAGGGTGGTGCGAAAACACACAGATCTAATTCAAAAATAGCAAATGTTTCTCAATATCAAAATGTTAAGATAAAGCTAACCAACAATGTGTCCGTCCTACCATCACTATCACCAACATTAGATGTGAATGTTCTGCTCAGTGGTGTTCAACTTCACATATCTCCTCTTACCCCTCAGTCTAATGTTAAGATAATACACACTCACACCCTTTTGTTTGTGCTGTCAGGTGCAGCACTGGGCCCCCTGCTGGCGGGGCTGCTGTCTGCAGGGGGGTGGGATCAGGTATTCTACATGCTGATGACTGCTGACTTCCTGGCTCTGTTGGTGAGTGTTTAAAAAGTCTGTTACAGCTGTCACTGCTGTGACTGCTGTCCTCCAGCTGCTCTACAGCAGGTGTAGCTAGTTAACATATTTGAGCATTTAGCCTTTACAGAGCCAAAAAGCTCTGCTTGGTGGAGACCATAAACAGAGTGAGTGTTGGACATAACATTCATCATGTGGACACAAAGATGACTCAAAATGATGTTGAATTGGCCATAATCACTTTATTAGGTGATCAGATACTTTGTTTTCAGCGTGTTCTGCTGCCGCCAAATAAAAGTAATCAATACATGAAGTTTTTTAATTCAGAACTAGAAAATAGGAATATGTTTCAAATAATGACTGGCTAATGGTTCATATTTAACTTTGTGTCTGTGTGCAGTGCTTGTTACGGCTTGTGACAAAGGAGCTGACATCATCTAAATCCCCTCCCATCTCGGCTGTAGAGTAAGTCATGCTTCTGTCATCATTTCACTCAAGCTTCTGTTTCTATTGGATGATCTCGCCCATTTCTCACAGATGCTCGTTATGAATTCATTTGATTTAATATCTAAATGTGCATGTCAAATTGTTCTCCACTTATATTAAGTAGAAGTATATAAAATGTAATTGTGAAAAGTCTCAATTAAAAAAAAAACGAATTATGTTATATATTTGAAAGCTAGGAACAAATTGTTCATGCTTGAAAAGAAAACACATTTACTGGTGAGGGGCATTGAAACCTGAAAGAAGGGATTCTGGAAAAAGATCAGGGCGGAGAGGGAACAGTGTTTGTGTTTAGTCAAATACAAAAATGTCTTTGATTCTATAAACCACTGACAACATTTGTTTACATCGGTTTACCATTTAGGGAACTTTAATCTTCATAAAAGGAAAACTAAAAAGAAGCAGTGTTATCAGACCTTGAATCAAATATATGCTCTAAATGAAAGTAATAACAGTTTTTTTTATTTAGGAGAAAAGTTGTTTATAGAACAAAACGTGTTTTACTCAAACACATACCCGTAAAACCAGAGAAACAGATCATTTTGATTTGGAATAGTTTAGAAATCAAGAGACCACTGCAAACTGAACATTCTGCAAAACAAGCAACACATTCACTGGAGAGTGGTGTCTATCGATTTAAAAACAATATTTATCATTTGATAGCTTTCTCCTCTTTAGCGAAAACAACCTAAGGAGAAATAATGTTCATAAAACATTTGTATTCTGGAAAAAGATAAGGGCAGGTGGGTAGAGATTCTTCTAGAGAAAGAGTTTGTTTCTTCACTAGTTATTAAAGGGACCTGAAGGCCATTCTGCTTCTCCTTCCCTGACAGCGATGGCTACACAGTAAAGGTGGAGCCATCGCATTTTACAGGAATATCTTCAAGTGCCACAAGATGGCAACTCAATCCATCTTTATCATCATTTCATTTAACATTGCATACATGTATTGAGATATGATAGCCATCAGGCCACAGAATGTAAGATGAAGAATTCACCAGCAGTAGAGTCCTATACTTCAGAGAACAAGGTGCCACTATGAGAATCACTCATAGAAAAGAAGGCAACGACTTCAGGATTGGATGGCACTGAAAGGTTTATTTCAGCTGTAGGGGTCTTTTAGGATCTCCACTTTAGGACATGTTTGATATATCAGTGAAACCCTGCCTTGATTACTTTGTATTAAAGTATATAGAGCCTTCCTCAGTCATTGTGTTCTTCATGGACAACACGTTCAGTTTGCAGAGTGTGTTGCTCCACACTGTAAAACTTAATGACACCCAACTTATCAATATGCTGTTAATGTTTGTCTCTACTCCACAGGTTGAAGGAGCACTGAGCACTTTGATTGTACTGCCTCCACGATGAACACACACACACACACTCTCTCTCTCTCTCTCTCTCTCTCTCTCTCTCTCTCTCTCTCTCTCTCTCTCTCTCTCTCTCTCTCTCACACACACTCACACACAGGTGTGTTGCTGTGCAGAGCTGAAGTGCAGCAGGGTTTCCTCTGCAGCAGTCATCCACACACACTGTATGTGCATACAGGAACACACACATGCTTCCTGGTCATTGTCTGGACCTAAGTTGACCTGATGGCAGTCAAGTTGAGTGTGAACACACTGACTGTTCATTCTACTTAGGATTTGTAGATAAATAAAACTAGCCTTACTTTAAAGTCTATCAGAACTAGAAGTGACTTGAAATGTTTATTTTGGGAGCAATCTTTGAAACAGCAACTTCCATGTGTCCAAAAAGATCCTTCTGTACCATCATTCTCCTTATAAGCACACCATACCTGAAGTTACCATAACAATCTTTTACATCTATATTACCCAAACTATTATACCTAAATGTGTATGTTGTTAAAAATCAGCTTATAGAAGAATGCTCTGTTTCAAATTAAACTCCCCCCCCCCCCCTCCTACTTAGAAGAGTTGACTGCATGTTCTGTGGGTTATTAAGAATAGCACGAACACTGTCTCTGTATCAACAGGTTGTATTAATAATGTCCACAACTGTCTCCATTGAAGGAGTATGTGTGTCATCACTTGCAGCGATCTACGCACACACTGTTGAGCTGGTGATGAAAACAGAAAGACTCTGACTTTATGTGAGGAAGGAGCACAAACCAACACCACTACATGTCCCAAACACCCCGCCCCCCTCCCACTGTGGAAGCTGCTGTTTCAAGGTCACCTTTGCCTTACTGAACCAAAGAGACTGTGGGTGTCATGCTGTTATTTAAATAACGCTACTTATTTAAGTCCTTTAATTTATTCCTATATTTTGTGCGATGGTTTCTGAGTTTGCTATGAAATGAAGGCACCAAAGTTGTATTTGTATGTAAACCTGCAGATAAGGATGTATGTTTTTGGTGGGTATGTGGTTGGGGATCTATAGGGAGATATTATGAATGTAATGGTTTTGTCAAATTTAGATGACTGACTTGATGTCAAAGTTCTTATAGATATATTTTGCTGTGCAATGTTGATACATAAGGTTAATGAGAAATATACTGGTAATATATCTTCCAATATCTGATCATTCTTTCCAAGATTGTATTAAGCATTTAACTAACTATATTCTGTTAATGGATTGGATGTAAAAATGGTATCTAAGTAAATGCACAAAACAGAAACCCATTTGTATTTAAAACGTTGTGATGGTAGCCTTGAGACATCATCATGCCTTCCTCAGAACACATGTTGTGTATTTGTGCCAGTGGTAGGGACAGTACTTGATACATTGTGTGCCTTGTTTGTTGTTGGTCTTTTTGCTGGGCAGTTGAATTTGTAAAGACAAAACAAATTAAAATGTTTGATTAAGGATGGACCTGCTTTGGGAATGGTTCACTCCCAAGCATCGAGTAAAATAAATAAACTTTTAAAAAATGGTTTTCTTTGCCTAACTGTTCTGAGGGGGCGTTTGTGAAGGCTTGTGTTTGTTGCGTACTTTTACAGGTCAGCTAAATCGGTCTGACTCATGGCATGGAGGGGCCTCGAGTCTCAGCTGGAGGTGGCAGGTGTCATCGGAAACGATCCTGAAGGACAGAAACCCACTCAGTGACACACACACACACACACACACACACACACACAGGTTGGAAAGGGGTATGTTCCAGACCTCTGCATTCAAGAAAGAGAATGAAATAGTTAGGGGACCTATCATGCAAAATGCACTTTTGTACACCTTTTATACATGAATATGTGTCCCCGGTGTGTCAGGGAACTCACCAAGTGTCAGAAAACACAACCCTCTCTCTTTTCCTCCATACCCAATTCTCTAAAAACGGGGCTGCAACGGATCTGATACAGATTTGAAAATGTTCTGACGTCCGAAGCCTATATGGGCAACTCTCCACCTATCAGGGGAATGAGAGGTTGCGTGGCATGGTAACAGCATGGTAACATGACGCTCGTGCCTCGCCCCCCTCCTTTGCAGGGGGGCGTGGTCAGCTGCAGCTCATTTGCCACAGAATCAGCCCTTGTGAAGACAGGGCTGGAATAGAGCGAAATGAGGCATGGCTAAAATGCATGATCTGTTTGGTATTTTGAAAAATAAACTTCACAGACATGTTTTATATACGTATGGCCCTACAGTATACTATTCAAATATAGCATGATAGGTCCACTTTAAATTATCAAAATATACAAAAAGGAAAAGAGGATGTAGCTAAAGCTGAAATGTCTGTACCCACTTTCTTATACATATTTTGTTAATTTAGTGGGAATGCTATCTGTTATGCTACGCACGAAATTCTTTATTATTTCGCCGGGTTATTTTGCGCCTCTTCTTCCACATCGCAGAAACTCCGTTCAAACATCAAAACGTTCAGCTCGGTCGGGAATCGATGGCTATTACTTTTCTCATTCATAACTTTCATAATTCCAGAGATACATCCCATAATTCATCACATTTTTAACATTGAAGTCAATGGAGGAACTCTTCAGATTTCAACAATCTTCATGCGACAACTGCTAACTGTTCATTCATACTTTCACTCAGAAACCTCTTTCCAACTTTAAAATGTCACACATCTTTCTGACATTATTCGTGTAACACAACTTTTAAATCTGATTCTTACTTTTAGAAATATTAAACATTGTTCAGACCTTGGTAAAGAGGCCTTCTTCAGCTTTTAGAGTGTGTGATGTCACAGCTAGAGTGGAGGACAGATTTAATTTTGCCTTCATATTTTCTTTTAAACCTGCCATAATTCCCAAACCCTACACTCCTGAGACATCATTTTTCATGACAAACGTAGGAAAACATCTCGTAGCTTGAAAGAAATTAAGCAAAACTAATTAAACAAAATGCCATGGAAACCTCTGATCTCTACACACATCGTTAGCTAAACTATAAACACCTGTGTCATGGAACACGATGATGTCATAACTCCAACTGACATGCTCAGAGCAGCAGACTTCAGATAATGGTTAATGGTCCTGCCCTCAACAGCTCTACGTCAATTATGGGGTGTCATCATATGCCGTTTCCATGGAAACGCATCCCTCGCCATAAAACACGATGTCGCTGTAACTCCAATCGACACGGTCCGATCGTCCCCCAAACTTCGCTTGTATATCACCGGTCCATGCCTCAACAGCTCTACGCTAAATATGAGATCTCACCATAGGCTGTTGCCATGGAAACACATCCCTCGCCAAAAGACACGATGTTGTCGTAACTGATATGAAAATGGTCAAAACACCACCAGACTTCAGATGACAGTGAAAGGTCCAGCCCTCAACATATCTATGTGCCAACATTAGTGAGTTTTCCTCAAAAGCTGTCCCTTGCAATAAAACACGATATTGCTATAACTCCTATGAAAATGGTCAAAAAGTGCTTAAACTTCACATGCGTGCTAACAGTCCAGCCGTGAAGACATCTACGGGACATTTTTGAGATTTCTTCAAATGCCGTTGCCATGGCAACACAATGCTCGCCATGAAACACGGTTTTCTCATAACTTCAGTGAAAATAATCCAAACGGCCCAAAACTTCACAGGTTTGGTAACGATGCAGCCATCAACATATCTAAGCGTATTATGGGGTGTCGTCAAATACCATTGCCATGGTGACAGATCATTCGCCATCAAGTGAGTTCAATAGTGTGCAGTTCAAATATTCTGCTGCTTTTCCAAGCCTTTTTACTTTCTTTTCTTCTCTCATCACACATTCAAGCCCCCAGTGTTCATGTATCATTTCAATCTAAATTCTTCACTTTCTTCTTACACATTACATTTCAGCATAGCAATTCAGCGTCAGCTTTTCAGCATAAAGCATTCTCAATTTCTTCAGGAATTGCATTCTCTAGTTTAAAATGATGCACTAATGAATTATTCCAATATATTTAACTGATGATTTATACACCAGTCGGAACACATTTGGGATGCTGGCGTTTATTTTCTGTGAGGCCTGTATCAAGCAGCCAGAGAGGGACCTGTACCACAGCTGTCTCTCCATTACTGGGGCCCAGAGCCAGCCAGGGGCACATGCAAAAAAATAAAATGTTGGGGCACCAATGGCATTGACCGGTTCACGCAGTCTTCAAAGTAACCAAGCAACCTAAATTACTTAGTAACCCTAACCCTTAATTTGTCCAATGACCTTGCTCCCTTTCATGCAGGGCTGGTCCTTAGCACTGGCGTTATAGATGTTCGCCTAGGGCGCCAGATCTGGCGGGGGCGCTGCGCTGGCAGCTCTGGGAGGGGGCAAAACATTTTTGGCCGTTGGTGAACATCCTAATTTTTGGCCTTGATGTAACAATTTTCATAATTAAGTAAATGTAACACTCTTTTCACCCCGGTTACACTTTTCATTTGCCCTGTACGATGGGCGCTGTAAGTGATGATAGTGGGGGATGTTGGCTTATCTGGCGCCATCAGCTCACAGCCAAAGTGCAAGTGAGCGTGAGAGCGAGGTTGTGTCAAATTATGCACCCCCGTCGTGAAATGCACCCCTTGACACGGGAACGCGCGTTTGAACGTATAGTCCGCTATTCTATGTTGTCTTTTTGATGGTTGGGTTGTCGAATCCTGGATTTTGCATTAATTCGTCACTTATTTTTCAGTTAATTTTTAATTTAATATATGTTTTTATTTAATTGTGACGTCCTGTCTGTATACTTGTGCTTTACAATGTATTGTTTATTTTTACATCAAGTGCTTGAGGGTGGGATTAATAGAATTTATTTTATTTTGTGGGGTGCTTTTTAAGAATAGCCTGGTTGCCACGATATGCACCCCTTGCTATCTCTGACAATAAACGTGTCACATACATGAAACTTGCTCCATTTATTGGTACTAGTCCTACAACTATACCCTCCAAAGTGCTTGAGGGTGGAATTAATACAAGCGTCTTTTTTTGGGGGGTGCTTTTTACGGCAGGCCAGTGGGTGCATTTCACGACGGGGGTGCATAATTATTAGCACCTGGTGCTAGCTGCGCTAACAGATATAAGAAGAAGATGTTTCTACAACAAAGGTGGAGGGGAGCTCTCTCCTGACAGACTGGGAGGCTAATGACTACAGCTCAGTGAGGTAAAGGACTCGCTTAGTATTTAGATAGTTCACTTTAGTCTAAGTTATCTCAGTGGGTCTCTAACGTTTTGATCACAATTTATGTAAACACATATTTCCAAGGCACTCCTTTATAATTATTGGGTTAAACAGGTTTGAAATAATTTCAATGTATAGGCCTACTATAGGACAGTAAACCAAAAATATCGTTTAAAACTGGAGAAATAAAAATGTGTATTACTAAATACATGTTAACTAGGTAAAATAAGATATGAATGAACAAAAAAAAAAAAAGTTACATTTATTTGTTATTGGCTATGGGAGGTTATTGGTTATGTTCACATACTTATTTGATTATTAAAATGTAAACCGATCTTTTTCATATGGGTGTTTTAGAGTTGTACCCCCTAGATCTAGTCTCTAGTAATTGTGTGCTCAAAGTGCACCAGATTGAAGCGTTTTACTTTAAAATGTTCAAACATTTTTTCCCAGGGGGGCTAACCCCCGAACCCCCTCAGAGGATGTGATGTCCACCCCCCAATTCAAACATGTTCATACAATACTGAATACATTTGAAGCCTTTTTGATGTATATTACTCTATGTCAATACGTTTCTGTTTTTGTAGTGTATCTGTCTTCTGTAGAGATTTTTCATTTATTCTTTATATATTCTATAGGGGGGAGGGGGGCACCAGCAAAAATCTCGCCTAGGGCATCAAATTGGCTAGAGCCAGCCCTGCTTTCATGTCATGTGATACCTTGCGTGGTGAGCGAACCGTTTAATCAACCTGTACTGTACTGTAGCTAGCAGCAGCAAGTTCGGCAGCATTATAAAAAATGTAATAGCTTGCATTTATAATGTACACTGGCCAACTTGGGGCCCCAAGCAACATTGTGAGATGAGGCCCCCCCCCCCCAACCGACAGGAGTGAACAACATTTTTTTGGAAACAAAGTAGGCTACTTTGCAAATATAATTCCTGTTTATTATTATTATCAACACAGTTACTTTTGTATACAGTGAGGTAAATGTGCATGTCTGTCGTTCAGTATGTGTTTACAGGTGAATATGTCTGCATTTCCTGCCAAATACTAGCCTCACAAAGATTAAAATATAATTAATGCAAATAAACTACTTCTACTAATAATAATAATCATAATCAATTCAATAATATAAATACTATATTATTTTATTATAATATAGTTGTAATATAGTCAAGACAAAACATGCTATGACATGCTCAAAAACTGATATTTCTTAAATCTGTATTCAAATGAAGTTCCCTCTGTCAGCAATGTATCAACAACTACACACACATTTCTATCAGTATTTCTCTGTGTTGTTGTTGTTGTTGACATGATGATGACTGTTAGGAGTTAAGGGGAGAGGCTGAGCATCACCATGAAATGTGCAAATTGACATAAAAATGAATATAAGGGGAAACAATGCTCCATGTTTTTTAGGCTGTAAGCTTTAACTGTTATGTAAGCCAACTAGACAGACAGTTTATCACTCTTCCTCCTGTACATTAGCAGATAAAAGGCATAACATACTTGAATGAATGTTAAATAAAGAATGCTGGAAATAACTGCATCTCCATTAGCCTATATGCTCTGCAGAGACTGCCTTCTTCATGTCGTGAATTGCAGCTGATGTTTTAATTTGGCAATTTGACTTATACAACATTCGCAAGTTGTACATTTGACTCATACAATAATCCACCTTCGAGTGATGCTCTAGTTTCTTCATGTTTTGTTTTTTTCCCTCTTGCTTGCGCCGGACTGAAACTGTCTTTTCACCGACATCTCTTCACCTGCACTAGTGGCCGTATCAAAGCCGTGATTGGTCAGATGTCGATTCATTGCAACGGTGTCGGGTTACAGACGTGCTCCCCTTGTCACCTCTCACTCTCACTCTTGTGTGTCAGCAGGGGTGCGCGGAGAACTGCGCACAGCAGCTGAGGCCCTCTGGGCGGGGCCCCATGCAGCCTGCGTGATTGGCCTGTAGGGAGGGGCGGCCCTGAATGTACAGCAAACCAAAGCACAAGAGCGGCGCTCAAAAGAGAAAGGACAAGAGAGAGTGTATGTCCGTGCGTGTGTGAGTGCATCAGCGTGCGCTTATGTTTGGGGCGATGGGGGGGGGGGGGGGCAGGGACGTGCACAGACATTTTGGGGGTCAGGTGCTCAAGTGAGAAAAAGGGCACTTCCCATAATCATTTATTAAAAAAAATGTAAAACAAAAAATGAAATATAGTTGCACATCTCTAACTTACTGACCAATTTATTTGAATACCCTCACACTCACGCAATTGTTTAATACTCAACAGATTTCTACAAAATAATCAGCTAACACAGAGACAATGGTCTTCTTTAGTATTCAGCTTTACTCGCGATTGAGAAACACCCACTGGCCGTTTCTCAATCGCGAGTACACATGCTGCAGAGCAACTATTTCAAGTATACTACGTCATAGAGTGGCGCAGAATGCTGGGCATTTAACATGCATTTAAACAGTCCTTCGGCGCCACTCGATGACGTAGTATACTTGAAATAGTTGCTCTGCAGTAGTTTTACTTGTGATTGAGAAACGGCCATGGTCTCTACCTGACCGGTCTCAACGCTGTGTGTGTCCGTCAGGAAACACGCTGTTTACAAGTAGTTCCAGCAAACATCCACTGATAAATTGCAATGTTAACAACCTCATGATAACCTCATATGTTTTTAACTTAGGATCAAACCTGTGTTTAGTCTAGAAAAAGGTAAATGTGTGCATTTTATTATAAAGTTGTGTATATTTACAGACTGTTGCAAAAACTAAGAAGCTTATAAACATCAGGTTTAAAACTAAAAGAGCTTTACAAAAAAGTAACACAATGAAAGATATTTGGAGTTTTATTTGAGTTATTAATTTACATTTTTTGTCTAAGAGATGCTGATTTGAAACCGTTGTTACATACAGTTACGGCATTTCCTGTTTCTGCCGGAGAGAGGGGAGGCCGTCCCAAAGCTTGCAGCTGTATTTACTCCCTCCATCTGACAGGAGGGAGCCTCATGTGTCACTCCACGGAGTTCACTCCGTCACGGAGGGGGAGTGTGTAAGGTGTAGGGGGTGGTTTGGGATTGGGCCACAGTCTCACTCCCTGAACGTCCAGGAGTGACGCTTGTTCAGGGTCCTATGGCGTGCAGTTGTGACGCACCGAGGCTCCTTCAGCTTCATAAACAGACGCAAAGAGCTTTGAACTGATTGCAATGTATTCCCATCGGCGGCTGTATTTGACGCTCAGGGAAGCACGGCATCGGTCCATGTCGGCGGCAGTTAAAGGCAATGTGAGCGTCCATTCCCATTGGATAACGGAGGATTTTACACCCGGAAGGAAGTATTCTCTTTACTGTCGATTGATTTTACAGTGATATCTGCAACTCAAAAACACCCGATTATCCTTGTTAATTACAAAACATTGATTTGTTTAAATTGTGTGCAATGCTTTCGTATTTTTCCCCTTCGATTCGGAGAAACAAATATTTTTTCGGAGTTTAGGATGGCAGAAGACACTACACTACCCAGAATCCTCAGCTATCGTTTGGGACTACACCATGTGCTTTGCTTCACAAACCCCGTGATTAGTTCTCAAGCTCTGTGATTGGTTGACCTCCAACTGCATTCCATGTGAAAAAAAACGTTTCGTAAAAGATACAATCATACTTTATTCAGCAGTGCTTGCTTTACTCTTTGAAAGTCATCACATGAATGCATTGTAATAAATGGTTTGGCTGCATTAAATATTACACATCTGTCGTAGTTATTTATTTATCTACAGAGATCGGGCCTCAGAATAGACCGGAAACTATTCTTTTACCGTTCTGTTTTAATTTCACAATAAAGTTAGTAGTAATATTTTGTTTTGATATTATTGTTTTGTATTAACTACTAGACTGCTGGGTCATGTTAAGACCATCTTTTCTGTGTTGCTGTGGGTTTTTTCCATCGCTTTTTTGTTACAAATATCAAAACAATAACAAAATATATCCGTCGTAAACTAAACCGGAAACAGCAGTATATTTTATTTTGTTAACACTGTAAACTTGACAGCTTTTTAACCTCTATGTTTTAACCCAAACCACCTACTGGTTAAAGCACGTTATTACAATTAGGCTTTATTTAAACATTAAATAATACTTTAGGTTAAGGTCTTCTTTTAAATACATGTAAGCAAAAAGCTTTGGGGGTATCTGATCAATATTAAGCCTGACAAAGTACTTAACGTTTAATATATTGCATGGTTTGTTTTGGGACTTGACAATCAACTTTCCTGCAATGTTAACTATGTTGAAGCACTTATTTTAACCGATATTATACATATTTATTATACTATTATAAGATGTACTGTATGTAGATAGAATAAGAAATGTGCAGAATATGATAGTTTAATGGTGGAGGTATACACACATATTGATAGATCTTTTGTTGAGGAACCTGTGACCCAAGTTTGTCATCATTGCATAACTACACCGTAGTTGTGTATATGATATGTCAATAAACCTTTGGAAATCTTGAAAGGGATGTGCAAAATAGCCATTATATACAGTTTTTGATGAAAGATTAGAGACGAACGAGTAATGAATATGCTTTATAGGGATCTGCAGATAAATGTTTAGTCTTCTCAAGCACCAACTATCAAATATCTCGCCTGATTGTTTGCACTTGACAATCACCTTCACTGAATTTTACTCAGGTGTAACTAAAGTCTGATTTTAGGGTTGTTTATATTTCACATCATTAATCCAAATCTGTAAAGTAACTAAAATAAATGTAGTGGAGTAAATACCAGGTTAACCTTAAAGAAAACCCCCCATCACCCCAGCCACAAACTGTTCTGTCTGCAGCCGTCTGGCAGGCGGTACCGCAGCATCAGGACTAAAACCACCAGACTCAGGGACAGCTTCATCCCACAGGCCAGAAGACTATTAAACACCTGAACTTTGAAACAACATCCATAACATTCATCTGGCTGCTACTTAGAAATTATTTGTCAAATATATCATATTCCAATCACTTTTTACTATTTTTGTATTGACTTGCACTATTTCTTCTGTGTATCTGTTTTATTGCGTAGCACTGTTGGAGGAGCCTGTGACCTAGGGGGGGGGGGGGGGGGGGGGTAGGACACGTTTGATTCCTGATTTGGTTAGTGTGCCGTCAATGGGATTCATTCCATTTCAAAGTCCTTTTGACACTGTGTAAACTTCGCGCACTTCCACTCAAACATCCAATCACAGAGCTTGAGGACTAATCACGGGGTTTGTGAAGCAAAGCACATGGTATAGTCCCAAACGATAGCTGAAGATTCTGGGTGTTCTGGGTGTCTTCTGCCATCCTAAACTCCTAAAAAATATTTGTTTCTCCGAATCGAAGGGGAAAAATACAAAAGCATTGCATACAATTTAAACCAATCAATGTTGTGTAATTAACAAGGATAATCTGGTGTTTTTGAGTTGATGAGTAGTGCAGATATCACTGTCAAATCAATCGACAGTAAGGAGAATACTTACTTCCGGGTATAAAATCTTCCGTTATCCAATGGGAATGGACATTGCCTTTGGGAATGGACATTGCCTTTAAATTCCGCCGACATGGACCGATGCGGTGCTTCCCTGAGTGTCAAATACCGCCGCCGATGGGAATACATTGCAATCAGTGGAAAGCTCTTTGCGTCCGTTTATGAAGCTGAAGGAGACTTGGCGCATCACAACTGCACGCCAAAGGACCCTGACCAAGCATCGCTATTGGACTATCAGGGAGTGAGACTGTGTTGGAAAAATACTGACTTGACGTAAGTAACTATCTGGGGAAGTTGTGAGGTGATGAGGAGGGAGGGAGAGCTACGGAATTTCACAGTCTAATCTCCCGACCTGATATTTAAATGTTGTATTCAATCAATATATATTTGGAAAGGGAAACTGTGCGCAAACAGCAGTAGATATATATTCATTTATAAAAAATAAAAAAGGGCACTTTCTCTGGAGGGGGGGGGGGGGGGGGGCAAAACAATATTTGCACCTACAAACAAGTTTTATCTGTGTAATGTACACACACCCAAGCCCGCCTTAACCTGCCATCAGGCCCTGGGGCTGATGGGTTTTGTATGCCCCTGTTATGAACCGAGACACAGGACGCAGGACCCAAAAGCAGGACTCGGAGACAGTTGTCCAAAAATAGAATGTTCTTTAATAACAAAAACTAAATCGTACTTTCAAAAAATAGAAAGTGGTTAAATAGCCAAAACTAAGTTGTACAGCAACACAAAAGCTCACTTGGCAAAAGGTCTAAATCTCAAGTTAGGTATCAGGAGTCAAAAGGCCCAGGTGCTCACGACATGAAACATAACGAACTGACAAAGGAACAAAGAAACACCAGGGCCAGGGGCGGGCGGGAGCTGTAGGCTAGGGAAGGCTAAGCCTTCTCAAATATTTTTGTCACTGCATCCTGGTAAAAGAAAAATATAATGTATACTGTTTGTGTCTTTGACATTAGCGCTGCTATGCAGCCACCTGTGCCCTGTACGAAGCCAGTTCAACAGACCCTGGATATGTTTGAGTTATTTTAACTAACCCTAACAAACGAGATCTCGCTAAGCGGTCCTACGACGCTGGTTATCAACTCGGTAAATCAAGCCAGGGTTTCTCTCCAGTAACAAAGTCCATGGATATGTCAGACCAGGGCCGTTGAGCAATGGGCAACGGCTGCAGCAACCCAGCCCGAGACCTGGAAGAAGTTTTGCTGCGAGCACAAACAGGACAGGCATTCACCAACATCTTTAGCCATGGACGGCCACCAGAAACGCTGCTTAAGTGCGAACATGGTTCCTCTAACCCCAGGATGACAAGTGAGCAAGGACGTGTGTGAGCCAGTGAATGATCTTGGAGCGTAAGGGCACTGTAACAAACAGCCTATTAGGCGGACACTCACTAGGTGCTGGGCTCTCAACATTTGCTTGCTGCACCTCTTTTTCTATCTGCCAAGTTACCGCTCCTACCACACGGTTCAGTGGTAGGATGGGTTTCTGGTTCCTTGGCAGCAGGCTCAGGGTCAAACAGACGGGGACAAGGCATCTGGCTTGGTGTTCTGGGAGCCAGGTCTAAATGACAAGGGTCAAATCAAAACAACTGAAAAAAAGTATTTTTTATGTATTCGAGGTTCTTATGGTCTGTCCATACCAGGAACGTACTGAGCGGCCCCCCTCTGGCCAATGTCTCCACTCCTCCAAGGCTGTTTCACTGCCAGTAGTTCACGATTGCCCACGTCGTAGATCCTTTCCGCTGGGGACAACTTACGGGAGAAATAAGCGCAGGTGCTGGAGCTTATTATCCTTCGCAGCCCGCTGAGAGAGAACTGCCCCCACACCGAGGTTAGAGGCATCCACCTCTACCACGAACTGTCAAAGTGGATCTGGGATGGTGAGGATGGGAGCAGAGGTGAACATCTCCTTTAGACCTTGAAAAGCGTTAGCAGCTTTGGAGTTCCATCTTCAAAAGGATGGACATGAGGAGAGGTAAGTACATGTAGCTGGGGAAGCAATAGAACTGACATTTCTGATGAAACGTCTATAAATTTGCAACTGCTGTAGTTTTTTTCCTGTTGACAGGAACTGGCCACTCGGCCACGGCACTGCCTTGGCAGGGTCCATCTTTATTTGACCGGGGGCAATGATGAAACCCAGGAACGATGTGGTTTGGACATGGAACTCGCACTTCTCTGCTTTAACATAACAGTTGGTTCTGTAGCAGGCAGTCGAGGACTTGATGGACATGCTGCTGGTGGGTTATGTTGGTCAGGAGAAAAAAATCTAAATGTCATCAAGATATACAAACACAAACTTATTCAGGAAGTCCCAACACCTCATTTATGAGGGCCTGAAACACTGCCGGTGCGTTTGTCAAGCCAAAAGGCATCACTCATAGTGTCCACTAGGTGTGTTAAATCCAGTCTTCCATTCGTCCCCCTCCCTGATTCTCACCAAATGATAAGCATTCCTTAAATCCAGTTTGGTGAAAATGTTGGCGTCTTGCAAAAGTTCAAAGGCAGAGGAGATGAGTGGGAGAGGGTACCTGTTTTTGATGGTGATTGCGTTCAGAGGGCTCTAGTCTATACAGGGCCGGAGTGATCCATCCTTTTTGTCTACGAAAAAGAAGCCCGCTCCCGCCGGTGACGAGGAAGGGCGAATGAGTCCGGCCTGCAAGGAGGTCTCAATATAATTGTTCATGGCCTCCCTTTCAGGTCCGGAAAGAGAGTAGAGTGGGAATGGGGGAGCCAGGTACCAAGTTTATAGCACAGTCATTAGGCCTTGTGTGGCAGGGCAGTGGCTCGGCTTTACTAAAAAACTTCCTTCAGGTCCAAATAGCAACTGGGCACCTTGGACTTGTCAGGGAAATCTTGCTCCTGTACTTGGATAGCCTCAGTCATTTCTGTACATGCAATCTGAACAACAGCTTGGGTCTCAATCCTTCTAGCATGGGGAGTGTTGTCACCAGTCTTATTGTCTCTCAAACAGACATGCTTGCAGTCCTCTCCCCATCTCTTAACTTTCCCAGATCTCCAGTCTATGTGTGGGTTGTGCTTGACTAACCAAGAATAAGTGGATGCTGAGCAGAGTCAAATAAATGGAAAGTCATGTGTTCAGTATGTGTTGCATTTACGGTTATTTCAATGGGCATAGTACAATGGGTAACGGTAAACAATAACCGACCATCCAGAGCAGAGGCCTTTAACGGTTGCTTCAAAGGAATTACCACACAGTTCCACTTCTTGGCCAACCCCCAATCCATTAAACTTTCATCTGCACCAGAGTCTATGAGAACCCCCTGAGTTAAAACATGTCTGTCTACTTTTACTTGTACCTGTATCAACGTACGAGGAGGGAATCCAGATGACAGTCGGCTCACCAGGGTCCTCCTCGTCCCTGATGAGCCCGATCTTTTGCTGTACAAGAAGCCAGGAGGTGCCCCTGCTCCCCACAGTAAAAACACCTGCCCTCCTGAATGCGCCGAAGACGTTCCTCTGGAGTCAACTTTGCCCGACCCAACTGCATGGGCTCCTCTGAGACACTAGGGAGCACTCTTCTCTCAGGAGGAGTATCGGCAGGAGGTCTCCAGGCGGGACGATGGCTTGGTGTGTCCCCTTGGTGTCGAGGCAGACGTGCCACATTCTTGAACCTTTCTTTTTGTCTTTCGGCCAGTCTATTGTCTATTCGAACTGCCAGTGCAATGACAGAATCCAAGTCTTCTGGGAGGTCCAAAGGTATTAACTGGTCTTTAATGGAATCCGAATGACCAGACAAAAAGGCGTCGAGCAGTGCTGAAGAATTCCAGCCACTATCTGCTGCAAGGGTCCTGAACTCAATGGCATAGTCCGATACTCCGCGCTGGCTCTGCTTAATCTGCATCAGTGCTCTGGCTGCCTCCCTTCCAGGAGCCGTGCGATTAAACACCTTGGTGAGAGTGTCTGTAAATACATCCAGAGAATTACAGGTAGGTGAATCTCTCGCCCATTCGGACGTAGCCCAGGCCGCTGCTCTCCCCGTTAAGTGGCTCACCATGAAGGCCACTTTAGAGTGATCAGTGGGGAACGCAGCAGGGTTATATTTATAATGGAGATCACAATGAACAATGAAAGGGCAACAGTCACCGGAATCTCCGGAGAATCGCTCTGGAGATGCCAGACGAGGCGGTGGAGCATGGAGTGGCACATGGTCAGCTGGAGCAGTTGGTGTGTAAGCAACAACAGGAGGCTGAGGGGATGAACCATCTTTCAGGTGAGCGAGGACACGGTGCAGCTGTTCGGCAAGGTGATTCAACTGAGTATTGACGGAGGCTTGAACATTTTCCTGATGGCCGGTCAGGTCCCTCACCCCCAGGTTGATGGCGCCCAGCTGCTCCTCATGCTGCTGTAGTCTCGTTCCTTGAGCTCGCAGAGCTATCTTCACTGTCTCTGAATCCGCGGGGTCCATATTTTGGTCAGGACTCGGAGACAGTTGTCCAAAAATAGAATGTTCTTTAATAATAAAAACTAAATCGTATTTTCAAAAAATAGAAAGTAGTTAAATAGCTAAAACTAAGTTGTAAAGCAACATAAAAACTCACTTGGCAAAAGGTCTAAATCTCAAGGTAGGTATCAGGAGTCAAAAGGCCCAGGTGCTCACGACATGAAACATAACGAACTGACAAAGGAACAAAGAAACATCAGGGCTATATATAGGTGAGGGGGATGGGCACAGGTGAAAACAATCAGGGCAGGGCCAAGCAATCTCACGGGCGGGAAACACACAAAGGCAGGAAATGTGGGATCTGGAATGAGAGGAAAGATTACTTTCAAAAATAAAAAACAGGAAGTGACAAGATCAAAACACAAGACTAGAGTAAAAACATAACTAAACCTAACATATCTGTCGAGTCACAACAGCCCCCTATTCAGGGGCGGATCTACCGGGGTGGCATGGGGTGGCAACTGCCACCCTAAACAATAGCCTTGCTACCCCAGCTGCCACCCCAGTTGGCATCTTTGTTTTGAAAGAAAAGTTGTTGCTCATCGGACATTTATGAGAGAAAGTCTCTAATGTCCGAGTGCAAGTGAATGCAGCACAAGATGCACGTCATGTAACCCCTCCCCCGGTCCTGGCGCGAGAGTGGAAATATGATTGGTGGCGAATTCATTTGAACGGGACGGCGCAAAACGAGAAGCCTTTCGGACTCAAGTAGACTGAAGGAATGAGGTATTTGCGGTCTACACTGACAGAGAAGAGAATGTCAAGTTTGGCTGTACTCAGCATTGAATCAAAACGCACTAAAGCTGTTGATCTTAATAAGTTTGTGAGGCGTTTTGCTGAACAAGATAGTAATCGCCGCATTCAGCTGTAATAGACATGCCAACTTGATGCTCTGTTCACGGATGACTCGATGAGAATAACAAACTGTTAAGATGATGACCTTGTATATGTGTTTTTTTCTTTCTTCTTTGAGGGGGTCTGCCCCCAAAAAACAGTTTTAAGTCCTGAAAAAGTAAAATAAGACGGTGTGTAAAACTACACTGCCCAGCCAACAGAAAGTAACCACTTTGATTTAACTAGGCCAGTAGGTAAGGACCTTCCACTGGATAATAACTGCAGCGATGTTTTATCTGAATACACGTTTTTTAACCCTAAACTGATGCAGTTAGTCACTTCTTAATGTTTGTTCTTTCTGATGTAAAGTCAAGGTTAACTGTATATCAATAATGATATAATTACTTGTTTTCAAATTTGAAGGAGGGTGAGCAAGCATCGTGATGAACATTCATCATTAACTCCTCCAAAAAATAAATATAGTTTATTCAATAATAAATGAATATGTGAATCATAACAGTTCTTCACTATATCTGTAAAGCGTCTTTGAGCACCTGTAAAAGCGCTAACAAATTAAATCTATTATTATTATTATTTATTATTTATTTATACAGCTGATAGGAATAATATGATTGTTAATATTATCATATTCATTCAGACAAACATCGATGAGACAGTTAATTAATGTACTTATTGCAGCAGTCTGCATAGATTTGGTTCCCCTGCTGGTCTAAGAGTGAGACAAACTCATTCAGTTATTGTTCAGTTAAAATTCATTAAATTACGTCTGCCACCTTATATGTAAGGCTTTACTGATGTGCCACAATAATATCACCTATGTGATTGAGTTAAAATATTAATATTGTGGCTTTCCAAGTTAACATTGATTGTAGGGGTGTAACGGTTCACAAACATTTCGGTTCGGTACGTACCTCGTTTTTAGGTCACGGTTCGGTTCGGTACGTTTTCGGTACAGCAGAAAAAATTATCACAAAACATTAAAAACATTTTTTTTATTATTATTAAACTGTGACTAATGTATTCAAATAAATACAACATATAGTAAAATAAACATTAAGGTGCAGCATTTCGATGAACTGAAATAATCTGTATTTGAACTGTACTAGTACCTAAGCAGCCAGCTTGACATTAGGACTTGCTTGTCATTGTATTTTCATGTTGTTTAAAGAAAGATTAACTTGTCCACATTGCTTGCTGAAATGGCAGATCTGCTGGCACTAACAATGTCTCCTGCTGTGGAGAACACCCTCTCTAGGGACAGAGGTAGCACAGCCAGGTAGCGCTTTGCTAGCATGGCAACATAAGGATATTTGGCGTTTGTAATAGCTTTGGGCTCGGTCTGAACTCTTTGCGAGTGGTGGAGGCTTACATGCTAGTGGGAGTTGGGTTTGCACTTCAGTCTTTTTTCTTTTGGTACCGGTGATATTCACATTCGGGTGATGCCTTTTCAAATGAGTGTGATGTATTGCCAGCCGCGTAACCAATGTTAGTTGAACAATACCGACAAACAGTTTTGGTTCGGTCCACCTGTCTTTGTCCGTCATCCTTGTACGTAACTGTGAAACCAAAATGTTCCCAAACCGGAGACTTCAATGATGCTGTAGGATTTTCAGCTCAACTTTATCTGCGTTCGCCATTTCGACAGTTCCTCAAATTACTGACTACATTTGAACGCATCCCTGTGACCAGCTCTCATAGTATGCCTCTCGTCCAATGAAATTACTTGGTCGCTCTATGATATATACCTGAGATTACTTCCAGAAAGTTGTTCATGTTCTCAATATTTTTACGTTTAACGCTATATTCGTTCGGTACACACGTGTAGCGAACCGAAGGGCCCGTACCGTATAATTTCAGTACGGGTACGTGTACCGTTACACCCCTAATTGATTGATATGATTGCGATTTAAATCAGCATATACTTCTGTCAGGGGATGCCACCCCTCAAAATCTCCTGCCACCCTCTTGCCACCCCATGAATATTTGTCTAGATCCGCCCCTGCCCCTATTTAAACAACAAATCAAAGTCATTTATAGCCTCGGCAGGCTCTGTGATCGCACTTCTCCACTCTGCTCTACCTGCGCCTGGTCCTCTCCTTCAGATGAGTGACGTATCGGGCCTCCCTCATGTATTTGTCCGGTTGCTGTTGGCTCCCCTCCACGTAGCAAGTCCTCGTCGTCCTCTCCATCTCCTCCAACGGATAATGTCCCTCCTGTCTGTTTTTCCTCTCCCACTACTCCATCGCTATCAGAACCAGACGGCCTACTTGGCTCCGAGGCCCCGCGGCCGACACCGCTGCCGCTCGGTACAGAACTCATCTGTCCTTCCTCCTCATCCTGGCCTACAGGTTTAAAATAACCTGTAAGCTTCGGCATGTTTTGTAATAGCTGCTTGTCTCGAAACTCCTTTTCCCTCAACAATTTCCTTTTCCGAGCGCCACTCTCAAACTTTTTCTTCTCCGACATTTTATCCTAAACAACTAGGGATCGACCGATATGGCTTTTTCAAGGCCGATACCAATACCGATTATTAGTAATCAAGGAGACCGATAACCGATATTTGGAACCGATATACATTTGAAGTAAAATCAGAAAATCTTTGTGTCAAAATATAGAATAACACAAACTCCAACACAACTCAACTTCTTTGAAATGCATTTAAGCATATTATGTTTAATGAACTTTTAAACATCTTACAACTGGTTTCCTCTCTGTGCCCTTTTCTTTAGTGCAGTCATCTGCAATGAGTTAGAGAGAGACAAGAAGTGGGGCTGCAGGCTGACATGCTTAACTAACAATAATGCTTCATTTATTATATCTGTCTATCTAGCATAAAATCCCAATAAGCTGCTAGCAACTGCAAAACACTAGTGCTAGCTAATGTTTTGCAAACTATTAAAAGTGAGGCTATTACAGTAGACCTAACGTTAGTCTAGTAGCCTCACTTCTAATATTTTGCTAAACATTTGCTAGATACATGTTGGCTAGCTAATGAGCTTCACATATCAACCTGAAAAACTGCGAGGCTCCACTCGCAGCCCCTCCCCCCCCTCCGCACCACAGTTCCGGCCCCTACACACGGCGGCGGCGTGCGTTACCGCTTGGCGGTGGGCGTGTCTGAAGCTTGGGGATTTTTTACGAACAACGTGACCAACAACCAATCACATGAATGTCCCGCCCCGGATATACAAAGCAAAAAAGCCCGGTTCTTCTATCCACTCTAGCCAAAATGGATGCCGGTTTGGTAGCAAGGGTAGCATTGGTATATGCATTGTATCTCGGGAGGCGACGTCGTGTGCAAAGTGGGTCCACTGATAACAAAGACGGACACCAACATGCGTTTGTCAATCGGACCCGCCGAGCGACTCGCCATCTGCCTACGGTATGTTTAGTGTATTTCTACTTCTTTAATCTGACTCTGTATAGAAAGAGAGAGAGTGCATGCCATTGACGAATGAAGTCTGTGATTTATTTCAGATGGATAACATTAATTAAGATAGCTAGGTTAACACAGTATTGCTCCCCTGTGTGTGTGTGTGTGTGTGTGTGTGTGTGTGTGTGTGTGTGTGTGTGTGTGTGTGTCTGTGTGTGTGTGTGTGTGTGTGTGTGTGTGTGTGTGGTGTGTGCGCTGGCTGGCTGGCTGGCTGGCTGGCTGGCTGGCTGGCTGGCTGGCTGGCTGGCTGGCTGGCTGGCTGGCTGGCTGGCTGGCTGGCTGGCATGGATGCTTTGCATGTCCGGGGTGGGACATTCATGTGATTGGTTGTTGTTCGTAAAAAAAAACCCAAGCTTCAGACACGCCCACCGCCAAGCGGTAACGCACGCCGCCGTGTGTAGGGGCCGTTACTCCGCTGCGAGACGCTGCACGCACCCCCAACCAGAGATGGGGACTCGAGTCTGTGACTCGGACTCGAGTCACACTTAAGTCGCACACACAGAGACTTCAGACTTGACTTGGACTCCTGCTCAAAAGACTTCGGACTCGACTTGGACTCGTGTTTTGGGACTCGTGAACAATCATTGTGTTTTCTATTTTTGGCGTATTAAAGGTGGGGTAGGTAAGTTTGAGAAACCGGCTCGAGATCGCTAGAATTTGAAAATACACAACCGGAGAAAATCTGCCACTTCCTCACAGAGCCCCTCCTCCAACACACACGAACGCGCACATGACCAATGAGGGCACGAGATAAGTTTGTGCCCCGATGGGAGGCTGACAGGCAGGTAGGCCATCCAGTTACTTTAGCCGGGCCGGCTATCGGGATGTTAAGAGCATTCCATGGAATATAACAAAAAGTGTATCTCGAGCCGGTTTCTCAAACTTACCTACCCCACCTTTAACATTAACATCATGGTAACACCATGGCGACCGGTGGCACACCTGCAGCTGTACCGCTTGTAATTAGGTTCAACTATAAAAACTTCGAACAAAACGCCGGCGGCACCAACAAAAGGAGCGCACACTGCAAAGTCTGCAATATTAAAATCAAGGATGCTGGTGCAACAACGTCAAATTTCATCAGGCACTTGAAAACTCACCCGGAGAGGTCAGTCACATTAACGCATATGGACGGTTAGCAAACATGTTTAGCTCAGCATCAGCTATGTAATGTTAACTTAGCTTGCTACTAGCTTTGTAACTGAATATTTGAAAATATGAGTGAATGTTTGCTTGTCACACTTGTTTGCGTTGAGTGGCGTTGACATCCAACTCTTGACATGACATAAAAAAGGTCGGTAACGTTAATCATTACGTTCCGCTGCCACCATCTACTGGCTAACGTTAAACGTAGAAAAATACATAGTTACATACATAAATACATCTGTCGGTTTATAGGCAGGTTACAGGTTTATTGTTGACCACGTAACGTTAATGTTACAGGTTTATCAGGTTACTGGGTTTGAGTGAGAGGATAGAGGAATATGTTTATTTATAGTAGACTTAAAAGATGTCATTAGAGACCCAGTGTAATTAAACAATACGGTTGCAGAGGTCACATTTTAACATTTTTGTCCACTGGCCAAATGGCTAGCCTAGTGAATGTTGAAATGTTACCAGCCACTCAATAGATTGCCATTGTTATTTGTGGCTGGTGCGTGCAACATACAGTACCAGCCACTTGCATGATTTACCAGCATTTAGCTGGTAAATGGTGTTAATGGTAGATATCTCTTTTGGAACAGGTCATGTTTTAATATCACCAGTTCAGTATATTTCAGATAATATTGCAGCAATAGTTTTTTAGTTGCAAATGGCACAGAACAAATGTTTACTTTTAAGTACTTTTAACAGTTTCCCTGCGGGGGATTAATAAAGTATTTGTGATACTGATTTCTGATTCTGAAGTGTTTTGCTTATAAGTTGTTTGCATTTAGCTAAAGTGTGATGTTTTTCCTCATATTGCATTGCAATAGCCTGTTTAAAGTGATCATATAACATACAACTAATCAGTACTGATACTGTATGCTAATAGATATAGGAGTGATAATAATACAGTAAATGCTTTGAATGTCTTAGATATAGCTGTGCAGTATTCTTAACAGACTGGATAGCAGCAGACAATAGAAGGCTTATTACAACCAGAAGTGACATGAGACTTTTATTTTTTAGAGACTTGAGACTTGACTTGGACTCGTGACCAAAGACTTGAGACTTGATCAAGTCTCACCCCACAAAGACTTGAGACTTGACTTGGACTCGTGACCAAAGACTTGAGACTTGACTTGGACTTGCAAAAAAAGACTTGTGAACATCTCTGCCCCCAACTCTGACTGACTTCCCGCGTCCCTGTGTAACTGGGAAACTGATAAAATTGGATCATAAGATCGTGATGTTTTTGCAACTTCAGCATAGGGGATAGGGATGTTTATTGAACTTCGGTTTAACACATGTATGGCTCTGCCGCTCAGCGCTGCTGCTTGCTTCAGTCTGTCTGCGTTCTTTCGCACCTGCCTGTAATCTGAGAAGGTCCCGCCTCTCTGGCTGGCTCCCGCCCGGAAAATATTCAGTAATAGCCTATCAGATAGCGCTGTGGGCGGGACATTGGTCGTGTACACAGAGTGGTGACTGCAGCCAGAGAAACGGCCGCATCAGAGCCAAAGTTTTATCGGCAATTTGATTAAAAAAAGGCCGAAGAGAGCTCTCTTCTTCCCTTTAAAAGCTTCAAAAATGTATTTATCGTGTGATTTTGGAAATAAAAGTTTCATATTCTGAAAGCCAAGACTTTGTTTATTTAATAAAATGTAAAAACACCCAAAAAAAAAGAAAATTACGTTTATTTTCTACATATCTTTGCCATTTATTGTCTTGCTTATAATAATGATAATAGTCATAGGCGGCGCGTGAGGCTCAGGTTTGGGAAGGCTAAATCACTTTTTTTTACCTGACGCTGTCCGCCTCCGGCGTCTATAGAAAAAAGATCAACTCAGTGAAAGCACCGCCTGCTGACCAATCAGAGCTCAGTGTGCGGAGTTTAAATCTATCAAGTCATATTACAGGATAAAGGAAATACAGTTTAAACTGCTGTATGCAAAGAAGACGCCGACGTGTCGCACTTATCATTCATATCACATTCAATCAGATCATCGATCATATCATATCATAATATAGCCTATATTATCTCCTTATCTGAGTCAGCTGAGCCGTATCTGGCCGTGCAACACTCACAGTGTCACATACTGTATGCAGAAGCATTATTTTAAGCAACACATTAGGTTGACGAAACACTCAACTCAAATGTAATTAAAGTCAGATCCACTCGTGTCTTAGATGGGGCAGTGATATCATAAAACTGTTGTATGCTTTCAAACACTCTGTAGTTTATTTATTTTTTAACAAGTTGTTCTGTATTCACCTTGCAGGTGGCTTGTATCCTGGATTATATGTTTAAGTCATGGATGTTTAAAGTTCATATTTGTCTAATATTAGTTTACTTTTCATTAATGAAGTATGACGCTGCGCTGTCAGTACACTTGTCCCAGAGCCCTAGAGATACTGGGCTCTGACTTGTCCCTGTTTGTGATTGGTCAAATGTTGCTAACCCCACCCCTTTCAGATCTTGTTTGTTAGGGTTAGTTTAGATAACTCAAACATATCCAGGGTTTGAACTGGCTTCGTAGTACAGGGCACAGGTGGCTGCATAGCAGCGCTAATGTCAAAGACACAAACATTATACATTATATTTTTATTTTACCAGGATGCAGTGACACAAATATTTGGGAAGGCTTAGCCTTCCCTAGCCTACAGCACCCGCCGCCCCTGATAATAGTCATTGATAAATATCATTTTAGAGCACACATTTGAAATCGACAATCGGGCTCGATATATGGTTAAATTAAAATCAGTAGGCGAGGCTGTAATTTCGCCAGCTGTTACTCTCATGAGCGAGGCAGAAAATAATAGTTTTAACATGCCAAAAAGCTGCTGTGTCGTTTGTTGCACCTCAAACATTAAAACAAATCCAGAGTTACGTGTTTCTGTACTTCCTCTAAGAAGAAAGGACAGTAACAGAAGATCTCTGTGCCTTCAGGCTTGATCACCGTTCAAATTACAGCGTTGGTTTCCCCAAAAGTGGGCGGGGCTGTAAAGTGACGTGCATTTTACTCTCATCTATTATTCAAAAGCATTCTATTTATTCTAACGTAAATTACATGCCAGTGTTTTATCTTTTTATGTATTTGTTTTTATTTTAAATCGTATAATGTCGGACTTTTTTTCCCGTCTGTGAGGAAAAGAAATGGGGCTCAGAGCCTCAAAATACTAAAATCTGTATTTTTAAAAATCTTTTTTTCCTTCTAATTTGTTATTCTTTTCTAAATAACACACTGTTATTTACTCAACAATAACACACAATTATCCTTGTTTTTATTTATTCGTTTAATTAAACATGCTTTTTAGGCATAAATAAAGTCACCGAAAACAGACGGGACATTTCGAGCGATACGGGCCGTTTCTCAATCTCGAGGATGCTGGCTTGGTGGTCGCGTATACTTCCAAGTCACTTCCTTCAGAAACGAAGCAAGTATACTTCCAAGCCACGGCTTCGGAAAACGAAGAAGAATGGATCAGGCTAACAAGTGTGCCACTCTCTCTAACGGTTTCAACATAAACTGTACCGAAAATAAATACCTCACGATGTCTATCTAATTATGAACTTGCTTTACTCTCACGGAACACATTTTTCGTGATAACAAACAAATGTAACAAAGTAACACATTTACCAACACATGTTCTACGCCACTACAGTATACTTACATTTAAATGTGTGCTGCGTCGGTTCAGCCATTCTCCGCAAGGGTTTTTGAAATTGGTCCGTGCGCAAAGCATTGTGGGGATCTTAAGGACGCGAAGTCTGCAGCCTCGAAATTTCCCCCAAACCAAGGACGCAGCCTCGGTGGAATTCCAAGTATGCTGGAGATTGGAACAGTTAGCCTACTTCGGCTGCACTCGATGACGTAGCATCCTTGAAATATTGGCTTGGAAGCCAGTATCCTCGAGATTGAGAAACGGCCACAGGCTGCATCTCAGGTCGATTAAATGGAATCCTTGCGTCCCTCACTTGCGTCGTTTTCCTGCATCTAGTCCCTCCCTCCAGGGAAGCATGGAGGGACGCAAGGAAACCACGAGAAGCAGGGAAATTAGTTTTAAGAGCAATGGGACGTCCTTTCCTCCGGAGCGTCACGTGAAGCGACGTCCGTTTGTGATGACGCTGCACAGCTGATCGTCAGACAGCAGCTCTGTCCCCGTTATTTCCACACACACCCCCGCCTCTGTTAGTACACATTTCTAATGTTTATTGATATATTTAGAGGGAGGGGATCTAAAGTAATGCTTTAAAATTCAGATTAGATTAATTTCTACCATTTTCTTAAATTCATGGTAGTTTCAGTAATCCCATGGTAATTGAGGACACAAGTTATCTAAATGACTAATGTCATCTTTATGGCTTTCAGAAAGGACAGGAGACCGACAGGTGACTATCAAAGGACTAGCAGCAGCAGCATGATGATGATGATGTTAAATGTGTTGTTTTAGGAACATCCATTGCAAATACATGGAATTCAATAAACATTGAATAGCATATCATGCAGTTTGTCTGTGCCTTTTCCTCCGTGTTGTCCTTGTTTGCTGTGCTGCCTCCTAGTCGCCACCATGGTTTGCTGTGCTGCCTCCTAGTCGCCACCATGGTTTGCTGTGCTGCCTCCTAGTCGCCACCATGGTTTGCTGTGCTGCCTGGGGATGCTCAAATCGCTCCGAGAAAGGAGTACGAATGTACGGCTTCCCCACTGACACAGAGCGGAGGAAAAAATGTCTGGCTCAAGTCAGCAGGAGCAATTTCACAACCAACAGCAACAAAATATGTGAGGTAATTATATACAAATACTGCATTTGCACTTTTTCACAAAACGAAAACCACACCATTGGGAAAGCTTAATGTTTTTGTTTAATACAAAAAACAGGGAAAGGCTTGAAAAACACTGAGAGTTGAGACTCAGGGTGCAGGGTGAGGGTCTCAGTGCAGGTATTCAGGCTCCATTGAATCCCCCTCTGGTTCTTGTGCTGAAAGAGGGATAAACAGACAGGAGAAAGGGTTATACACACCTATATAGCACACCTATTGGATGGGAAATTGCCTTGGGGAGATAAGGTGTGGTCTTTGTTCCCAACTGAAGTTATAGAACTTTATTATTTGTGAGTTTAACAAAGTATGACAAATGGCATCAGTAACAGATGTGATATGAATTTCTATAAAGTTGTCTCACATTCTTGGTCATATTTTATATACAGTATGTAATGAGTATAACATGTCCAGTAAGTATAAAGTGTTTCCTAATACTGTGTATTCAACCACTATGGAATATGTATGTGGGCAGACAAAACTGAGTTGTTCTGTGTGTGAAGTAACCTCAAGTCACTCCGCAGGCACATTTTGATGCAGACCAGTTTGTCAAGACAAAAAAGAGCAAGACTAGGCTGAGAGCAGAGGCTATACCCACCATCTTCGTGCATCGCCCTGTGGTCAAAAAGAGAAGGGCCCCTGCACCACGATTCACCCCGGGACCTGTATCTACAAAGCCCATAGCTCATGATCACAGCTATAGTGTGAAAGGTGACACAGGTATAATAAGTATGAACTCTTAGTAACAAAAGTAATATTTGTTATTTTTAAGTGGTATAATATTTAAAATGTTCGAAAATGTACAGTGCCATGTCTTCTACTTACATTAGTCTCAAAGATTGAGGGAAGAAGGGATGAGGAGACAGTGAGAAAGGAAAGTGAGAGTGAAGAAAGAGAGGACATGGCTAGTGAGGAGAGACAGGGAGGGCGGACACCAACCACTCAGCCAGCAGCCAGTCAGCATACGAGGGAACCAGCAGCCAGTCAGCATACGAGGGAACCCGCAGCCAGTCAGCATACAAGGGAACCAGCAGCCAGTCAGCATACGAGGGAACCAGCAGCCAGTCAGCATACGAGGGAACCAGCAGCCAGTCAGAATACGAGGGAACCAGCAGCCAGTCAGCATACGAGGGAACCAGCAGCCAGTCAGCTTACAAGGGAACCAGCAGCCAGTCAGCATACGAGGGAACCAGCAGCCAGTCAGCATACGAGGGAACCAGCAGCCAGTCAGCATACGAGGGAACCAGCAGCCAGTCAGCATACGAGGGAACCAGCAGCCAGTCAGCATACGAGGGAACCAGCAGCCAGTCAGCATACAAGGGAACCAGCAGCCAGTCAGCATACGAGGGAACCAGCAGCCAGTCAGCATACGAGGGAACCAGCAGCCAGTCAGCATACGAGGGAACCAGCAGCCAGTCAGCATACGAGGGAACCAGCAGCCAGTCAGCATACGAGGGAACCAGCAGCCAGTCAGCATACGAGGGAACCAGCAGCCAGTCAGCATACGAGGGAACCAGCAGCCAGTCAAACAGATCTATTAAAAAAATTAAAGAGAAAATTAAAGAGCCAAGAAGGAATCACCAAAAAAGCAAAGGCTGCACTCAGAAAAATCAGGAAGTAAAATGCAGCTCTCAAGAAAACAATGAAAATTAGGGACAAGAAATATAAGAAAACGTTTTCAAAAGACCAACTGAAGGCATTAGGCAGACTCACCACAAAGGGGATGAAATGGAGCAATGAGACAATTGGCTTTAAAAATGTGCTTTGCGTGCGACCAACGGGTTACAAAACTCTGCAGGAATTGCAGATTCCCCTTCCAGGAATAAGGACACTGCAAAGAAGGATGCAATGTGTTAAGTTTGAGCCTGGTGTGTTGACAGAGGTCTTTGATTTCCTAAAATTGAAGGCAGATAGATTGACTGACCTTGAAAGGGAGTGTGTGTTGACCTTGGATGAAATGGCAATCACACCAAGTGTGGAGTTAGACATGATTACAGGCAAACTGTACGGTGATGTGACTTTACCAGGTCACACAGGGGTGGCAACACATGCTTGTGTGTTTATGTTGGCTGGAAACAACACGGTGCAAGCAAGTAGTGGCATATCATTACACTAGCAATTCTACCAATGGAGCAGAGTACAGGCCAATCATTATTGATATAATACAGAGGGCATCATCCATAGGGCTACATGTGCTTGATGTCACCACCGACATGGGTAGCCCTAACCGAGCCATGTGGAAATCCTTTGGGGTGGACCAAAATAAAACATCGGTGCCACATCTAGCAAAACCAGACAGGCAGCTCTATTTCATGCCCGATGTACCACATCTGGTAAAACATTTAAAAAGTGCCCTTGTCCGTGCACGGGCAGGTCTTCATAATTCCTGAGGATGTTGTTAACAGAGAGAACCTCCCCTCTAACGATGTTTCTGTGGTCCCCATTAAGGACTTATTGACCTTTCAGGAAGGGATGGCCTTAAAAATAGCTCCCCATCTTTCAGCTGCAGCCATCGAGCCAAGTCACTTTGATAAGATGAAGGTTGGTCTTGCTCTAAATGTGTTCAGTAAGGCTACAAGTGCTGGGCTGAAATACATGGTGCAGCAAGAAAACCGCCCTCTGTCATACCTGACGACAGCGTGGTTCCTGGAGCAGGTTGATCGTTGGTTTGATCTGATGTCATCTCGCCATCTAATTACAGCCCTGAGCAGGCTCAAGATGAAGGAGTACCAAAAGGCCATCACCTTCCTCCAGAACATCGTCCATCTGTTTCGTGGGATAAAGATAGGTCAAAAGGGAGGTTGGAAGCCTGTTCAAACAGGGGTGATAATGGCAACAACATCAATTTTGGCCATACAAGAGGAGATGCTTACACAAGGACACAGGTTTGTGTTAACGTCAAGGTTCACACAAGACTGCCTTGAAAATACATTCAGCTGTGTGAGGTCTAAAAATCCTGTCCCAACTCCAGTGGAATTCCATCATGCACTGAGAATCATATCTGTGGGGCAGTTCCTCACCACCATCAGCTCTGGGAGCTACCAGGCAGACCACAGTAGCTTTTTGGCAGACTTCCTGGACACAGGGGAGCCATAAGTCACTCCATCAGTCAGAGTGGAACAGCTGATGGCGGTGAACAGAGCAGCTGCACCTGACCTCACAAAAACTGAGAAATGTATTCTCTTCCATCTTGCAGGCTACATCGTCCACAAAATCATCAAGTTTGCCAGCATCTGTGAAAAATGCAAAATTGCAACAGAGCACCATGATGAGAGTCCTTCTGGTGACAACAGCTTGTTAGTGGACTTGAAAGACTTCAAGGCAGGTGCTCTTTGTCGTCCCTCCCAAGAAGCCTTTGACTTCATTCACCAAATTGAGGAACTATTTAGGACCAAGACTGGTTCCTCCCTCATGCAGCTCCCCAACGCAGTGGGTGTCTTGGAGAAAGAAGCTCAGGCCCTCTCCAGCAGGCTTCCGTCATGCTGTGGAGTACAACAAAAACTCGTAAAAAGATTAATACGGCTGAGGCTGAGAATTGAGGCCAAACAAATCAGAAATGACAGAAAAAAAAAAAATTAAAAGATGGCCATTTTGGAAGCAAGAGCCAATCCAAAAAGGTGAAAAGGAACAACAGCAGCCAAGCTACCACATCCAGCAACCCCCAAACAGATCCACAGCTGCAATCATTTCCATTAGCCGTTGCAATGGAAATATTTGGACTAAACATTGCTCTTCCACCTGCCAGCACCCAGCTAACATCACTGCCCCTCCACCCGTAACATCACTGCCCCTCCACCTGCCAACATCACTGCCCTCCACCTGCCAGCACCCAGCCAGAGGAGCGCAAACAACAAAAACGAGCAAGGTGTCCCGTCATGTACCTGGAAGTTTGGGTTGGCAAAATGGAGTAAGAGAGGGACTTGAAAAACCTTGGTGGCTCTCTACTCATGTTGTTACAGTTGTCTTGGTTACAGCTCTCAAGTTTTTTTTTTTGCCATTTCCACATCTTTAGAAAATATGAAATAAAAAATTGAAGTGAAATCAACCTCTTCTCTGGAGAACAAACTTTGATTTCTCTGTCTTGTGAGTTTGCAGTCTTGCAGTTTTGCTCCTCCACCTGTAACATCACTGCCCCTCCACCTGTAGGTTACTAACAAGATTACTTATATAATACAGTGATAGAATACATGTTTAGTATGCTTACTTATATAAAACAGTAGTATTAAACTTACCTTGTGTTTTCACTCTCACTTAAGTCCCTCTCCCTTTGCCATCAATCCAAAATCAGCTGAGCTGCAACATTATACAGACAGGTAATAATCAACATAATCACAAGGACACAATATGGCTCTGCTAAAAACACTCACTCTTACACGCACCAAAGTTATATTTATCTAATATTTAACTCCCTCCACCCCCGCATACAATCCCGTTTAGAAGCCCCTCTTCTCTAATTCAACAACGTTGGACCAAATAGACATTAAGAGAACGGAATTTACAATTAAAAGGCTGTTCAACGTGTGTTGCTAACTTGCTTCGGTGTCCTAGCTTAATCTGTTATCTGTAAACGTTCCCTAAATCTACTAATTTAGGGATAATCCACTGACATCCTTTAATACACATGTTAATTTGAATCAGATGTACTGATAATATCCGCAATATAAATCTTTAAACTTCTTCTTACCTTTAAAAGTCCGTCACGAACGGTCTATTATGCTGCAACTCTACAGCTCTGCTAGCCTTGGCGCTAACTTCCGGGGAACGATTGAGAGGCTCCACGATCCGCCATTGCTGTAAAAAAGTGGTCCATTGGAGTGAACGGAGATGACGTAACTCTCAGTCTATATGGCGCTGGCGCAGACAAATCAACTTCCGGTGATACCGAGGACCGACGAGCGAGGAAATGAAAATAGTCGACCTGAGAAGCAGCCATACACCACAAACCCACTGAACTGATTACCCAAGATCCTCAGCTTGAAGCTCGTTGATTGGATGTTTTAGCCGCAATGCACGCTGGGATGTGGTGTTAATAAGATACTAGCTTCATCCCAATACCCCTCCCCGACTCCTCTCTTCCCCTCCTCCGGGACTTGACCCGGAAATCGATCAAGACACACCATTTTGAAGGACGTCCCAATAGCTGAAATGCACACGGAGGAGTCGAGGAGGGGTGAGGGAGGAGGGGTGCGGGAGGAGACGAAAGGGAGGATAAACGCGAGCAGACTACGCGGAAGTGTTTTCACTACTCGCGTATAAAAGCCCCGCCCCCACCTTCACAGCTGGTCGATTTCAACAGAGGAAAACCGACAACTGGAAGATGAGCGGAAAAGCGTCACATAAATGTATAAGTGCTCACAGCTCCGTGGGAATTATTATGTACAATTCATTTCTTAAGGTTATACTAACAATTTAAGTCATGTTTAATGATCTTTAACGTCACTAAACATAGCTATTAAGAAAGTTATTTCATAAATGGCTACATCTTGATAAATAACAATTATTTGTATTGTTTTGTGTTAAGATAATCAGGAGTTACATTATTTAAAATGCACAGTCCTGAATGTGGGTTTGTGGTGAATGTGGGGATCTACAGGACACACATTTTCAGAGTAAAGGCTTTCACATTACTATAATTATATTTTTATTTAAATGTAGGCTACATTTTTACACCAAAACGGAACACAAAAGCAGGACCAACCATCATACATTGAATTCCTTGACTAACAAGAGAAAGATTAATTCATTTAAATAAATATTTAACCAGAAATAGGCCGGTTCTAAGGGGTTATTCAGTTAAGCCCGATGAGAGGGGATACAGCTGTGCATCATTAACAGACGTCGTTTAAAAGTGACGTTTGAGTGAACGAAGACATCCCAATTAATATCTGAGGACTCCTCTGTCCTCGCGTCTCCTCCTCGTGTCTCTCGCTCGCATCTTACGGAGGCGGAGCTAAGACGCAAGGAAGGGACGCGAGTGAGGGAAAAGAGGAGTCGAGGAGGGGTATTGGGATGAGTTTAGGATGGCCGAAGACACTACTACACTACCCATAATCCCCAGCTATCGTTTGGGACTACAGTGCCCTTGACAAACCCCATGATTAATCTTCAAGCTCTGGGATTGGATGTTGGAGTGGCAGTGCGCCAAGGTTACGCTGAGCGTCAAGCTCTTTGAAATGGAATGAAACCACGGCAGACTATTCAAAACTGGACTTGAACGCCCCCCAGAACTACACATGCTGGCTATTGTGTTTGCAACATGCTCACTATGGCACGTCTCTACTGGGAATTGTAGTTTTAAAAGACGTTTTCGTTTTTCCCAAAATTAGAAGTTGACAGTATTAAACTGTGTACAGCCCTGGAGGTTTAGTCGATAGGAAACACATTGGTGTGTACAAATGTAAAACATGTAATTACTAAATGGGTGAAAATCACTTGTGTCCATAATGCGCAGCATTAATATATACCCACATGGCAGCTCATTGTTACTTTGTAATTCTACTCCACTACAATTCAGAGGTTAACCTGGTATTTTTAGTCCACTACTTTTATTTGAGTTACTTTGCAGATTCTGATTAATGATGTGAAATATAAACAACCCTTAAAGCAGACTTTAGTTACACCTGAGTAAAATTCAGGGAAGGTGATTGTCAAGTGCCAACAATCAGGAGAGATATTTGATAGTTGGTGCTTGAGAAGACTAAACATTTATCTGCAGATCCGTATAAAGTATATTCATTAATCGTTATTCTCTACTAATAGTTCATTAAAAACTGTATATAATTGCTATTTTGCACATCCCTTTCAAGATTTCAAGATGTTCAAAGGTTTATTGACATATCATAACTACGGTGTAGTTATGCAATGAATGAACAACTTGGGTCACAGGTTCCTCAACAGTGCATTACAAGACATCTATCAATATGTGTATACCTCCACCATTAAACTGTCAAATTCTGCACATTTCTTATTCTATCTACATACATAAGAGTATAATTAATGTGTATAATATCAGTTAAAATAAGTGCTTCAACATAGTTAACATTGCAGGAAAGCAATATTAGACGTTAAGTACTTTGTCAGTCTTAATATTTATCTGTAGATACCCCCAAAGCTTTTTTCTTATTTCAAAGAAGACCTTAATCTAAAGTATTCTTTAATGTGTTAATAAAGGTTAATTAGTTTGTCTGTTTTGCACATCCTCCTATTAATATCTTTGTACATCCTGCACTAAACTGTTTTATTGTAGAGATCACTTACAGTATCTTCTTGATTTTTTATATTCTATACTTTCTATCATTGACCTTCTACTTTCCCCCTATGAAAGTATGTACTCTTAATATTTGTTTTCATCAAATAACATTATTCAACAAAAATAACATTATTCAACAAAAATAATTCAATAACGTTCTTTAACCACTAGGCGGTGCACACAAGGTACACACAGCATACTAATAATAACTTTGTATTATTAGTGTAGGACACTTATGTATGTATAACATCTGAAGATGTGTAGTTTTATTCATGTTTTTACATAATTTTACAGGATATTGCTATACTATTTCTCATGTTTTACTTCTACACATTAATATCTGATTTGTAAAACATCACAGACAGAAAGGTATATCCGTCATTTAATGGTCAGCTATTGAAATTGTGATTCCATAGATGTGTCTCCCATCACCCAAATCCCCTGACTATTCTCTCAACTCAGTATTTACATTCTTATATTCAAAGAAAATCAGTAATATCTTTAAAAACCACAAGTCCTTTTCTATCAGCTGTGCACCGTTATGGTGTAAATACAGCCTATCTACCAATTGGATCAAATATAAAAGTCAGCCGAATTAGTGTTGATACTGCAAGGAGACGTATTGTGTGAAAAGAAATGTAAGATGTTGTTTAATTGTTGATATATTTATGATCCACGTCACATATTCAGTTTTGGCAGCAGTTCTTCCAGTTTGTCTAGAAGTCTTAAATAAAGAACTACGACAGATGTGTAATATTTAATGCAGCCGAACCGTGTATTACAAAGCCGTTATCTGATTACTTTCAAAGAGAAAAGCCAGAACACTCAGAATAAAGTATTATTTAAAAAAAAACTTTACAGCCCCGCCCACTTTTGGGGAAACCAATGCTGTCATTTGAACGGCACAGAGCTCTTCTGTTAATGTCCTTTCTTCTTAGAGGAAGTACAGAAACACGTAACTCTGGATTTGTTTTAATGTTTGAGGTGCAACAAACGACACAGCAGCTTTTTGGCATGTTAAAACTATTATGTTCTGCCTCGCTCATGAGAGTAACAGCTGGCGAAATTACAGCCTCGCCTACTGATTTTTATTTAACCATATATCGAGCCCGATTGTCGATTTCAAATGTGTGCTCTAAAATGATATTTCTCAATGACTATTATCATTATTATAAGCAAGACACTAAATGGCAAAGATATGTAGAACATAAACGTATTTAAGATACGTTCATACCTAACGTAACGTGGGAGAAAATACGTTTCTAGCTAAACGTAATTGAGAATGCAGTTTAGTTCTGTGGGAACGTACTTTTTAGGAGACAGGGTTGGGTAAATCCTGAAGGTTCCTCCACTCCCTTCCACCAGATACCATCAGGTCAGACCTGTGAAGAAGACAATAAAACTATTCTTAATATGTTTGATCCCCGTAAGAAAATTCAGCAGTTAAAGCAGCTACAGAGTAGTGAATTACAGGACTGTAAGATAATAGTTCACACAAGGAAAATACAATACAAAACAATTATATAAGTAACTGTTAAAACAAGATATCAGAACAAGGCAAACAACAGATTGATCAGTTTAATCAACTTTGTGACTCTGTTTTGAAAAGTGCTGTATGATAAGGGGAGCGTGCCTTTAGGTGAGCGCGCGGCCCCAGGAGGTGTGCAGTGAGTGGGGCGGGGGCGCGCGGCTGGGCTTTATGAAATGCTGCAGAGAGGAGGCGACAGAGGGGGGAGCTGAGACCGAGAGGGAGGTTGTGTGACAGAGAGTGTGTGTCGGTGTGTGACAGAGAGACGGGCAGCGGGCATGCTGTCGGACCGCTGATTCACTTTCTCCACCCTACTTTTGTGTAACGACGGTGGGAGTTGGATCGGAGCGGCGGCCCGGGGCCCGGAGCAGGAGCCCGGAGGAGGGAGCAAGAGCCCGGAGCAGGAGCCCGGAGGAGGGAGCAGGAGCCCGGAGCAGGAGCAGGAGCCGCGCAGTGACGCACCTCGCAGGGCAGAGGAGAGGGATCATGGGCTCTGCGTCCTCCTCCTACCGGGTGATTTACCTGGACGTGGACGGCAGGATTCAGAAGGTAGGACTCAGTGTGACCTGCACTGACCCCCTGAAATCACCAGTATTAATACATAATTTTTTAATATCAATAAATGCTTTTTCACAAGAAAAAGCTGGGGACTCTGGGTAAATATTTGGGGGAAGGGTATAATATACAACAAAAGTGACCATGAATGATTAAAAACGGGAGTTTTTAAAATGAGCATTTCCAAATAAAAGTTACCATAATTACAAAAATAATAATTTGTACATCATTTTTAATATAAGTATTTCTTGTTTATAATTTGTTATTATCAAAATCAGCTTATATTAAAGAGGACCTATCATGCAAAATGCAATTTTGTATGTATTTTATAAATATGTGTCCCCGGTGTGTAAGGGAACTCACTCAGCGTCAGAAAATAAAACCCTCTCTTTTTTCCTCTGTACCCAAATCTCTAAAAACGGGGCTACAACGGAGCTGATCCAGATTTGCGTCCGATATGACGTAATATCGGAAATGTAGGCTGGCTTTACACCCACGGCCCTATCAGAAACGTTGCTATCAGAAACAATGCCCGACTGTTTTGGACGTAATATGGTCGGTGCATGTTTACATTAGCATCGCTAACACTCAGAGCTAACCTGTACTGCACAGAGCATGTGTGTGAAGAGGCAGGAAATATAAAGGAACTCACCTTGTGGTATAACCCACAAGAGAGAAAGCCTTTGAGCTCCATACTGTTTCAGAAATAATCCTTGATAATCCATGATATGGCATTTCATCACCGCAGTATCTGCCAGTAGAATCTCCCGCATGAGCTCAGCCCCCTCCTTTTTTTTGGCATCAATTTTAATTTTTTTATTTAAAGCTTTATTCCCCAAATCAGCCCTTTTGAAACAGGAAGTGAAATAGAGGGATATGAGGCATGGCTAGAATGGGTGATCTGTTTGGTATTTTGAGCAAAACACTTCATAGACATGTTTTTTATATTTTTTATATATATCTGAGACCTATGCTATTGCCTAAAAATAGCATGATAGGTGACCTTTAACTTAGTCTATTTCAATATTATGGAAATTGTATCGATACAAATATTATAGAATCGGAGGATGAAACCCTGTTTAATGGTAACACATACATGCACACAGTGAAATGTGTTCTCTGCTTTTAACTAGGAGCAGTGCACAGCCCCCGGGGAGCAATGGGGGTGGGGGGTGTCCAGTGCCTTGCTCAGGACAGCCCCAGGAGGGTACTAGTCCACACTCCAAGTCTGTTCGGGACTTGAACTGGCGACCCTACGGCTCCAGGTCCAAGCCCCTACTGACTGAGCCACTGCCTGACAATTATAATTCTAATATAAAAGTCTTACTTATGTTTTTCAATTTTTATTGATTACCAATTGATAAGTGTTAAATAGAAAAGTGCGGCAGAATAGTCCGTAAAATTGTCAAATATTTTGCTGTTGGTAAAACCTTGACATTCACACTGTAAATCTCTACAGTAATATATGTGAGGAGGATATATATATATATAGAAATGTTATTGATTGGGATAAACCCCTTGAGATGCACCATCTCGTTTTCAAGGGGGTCCCGACAATAGCAACAACTTACAGACATACATAAACAAAAAGACAATATGCAAAACATGACACACAAGACAAACCACATACAGTCTGTTAAGTAAAATTCAAGCAATGCACACAATCATTACAATTTGAGACAGTCAAGCAAATCAGTTTCATCAATATCAGTTTCATTAATAACAAGTGCAGATCAGTTGAAAGTGAGATGATAATGCATGTTTAAATATACCCAATGATGCAAGAGATCTAATAGCAGCAGGTAAAGTATTCCAGTCAGTTGGGGCTTTAAACATGAACGCTCTTCTGCCAATACATTTTTTTGCAGAGGGGACAGAGAAATAAATCTGAACAGAATGTCTAACTTGATGAATTGGTGAGTAGGGTACAAAATACTGCTTTAAATAAGGGGGATAGTTAAGATAAATGCATTTAAATATCAGCTGAAGCCAATGCGTGTGTCTTCTTACATTTAAAGAAGGCCATTTAAGTTGGTTATACATTGTGCAGTGATGTGTACGAAAAGGACAACCAAGAACAAATCTGCATAGTCTGTTGTAGGCTATGTTGAGTGGAGCAAGATCTGATGTATGTGCATTTTGGTAGACAACATCACAATAGTCCATAATCGGAAGAATAAGTTGAGAAGCAATTCTCTTTCGGACACTGACACTGACTCTAACCAACCCTAACCAACCCTAACCACCCACCCATCCACCATTTAGGGTGGTGGCGAAGTCCATAGGGGACTTGGCTTGGCAACTGGACGGTCACCAGTTCAAGTCCCGGAAGGACCAAGTGCTACCGAGGTGTCCCTGAGCAAGGCACCATTCCCTAAAACTGCTCCCCGGCTATGGGCAAATAGCAGGGGCAGATGGGGCTCATAGCCATGGAAGGCAACCCATCTAGGAGAAGGACACTCTGAACTAAAACCAGGACTGAGAGGAGTTGCGCTCCCCAGTCCTTAATCAGCATAGTAAAGCCAACCATGAAGAACAAAGTAATCCCAAATCCTATACTTCCAGCGGCGGGAGTCCGCAGGAACATCGCAGCGGATGGTGAACTGGCCAGATGGATGGAGAACCGGGATGACTGGAAGCGACGATGGAGGGCTCGTCTGAGGACGACCTAGAGATCCACCCACCCACAGTTCAATTGGAAACATGAATCACTGCCCTAATAAGACAAATCACTACTTCCTCAGTCTCAATGAGAAAAGCAAAAATAATCCAGTCAGCACAATAATCCAATATTGAAAATACCGCATGCACTCATTATTCCACATAAACAGTGTACATTTCAGAATCAGAATAGTTTTTATTACAAATTAAGTTTACACCAATGAGCAATATTTACACAAATGTATTTATTTTTTTTACTTTTATTGTCATTGTAAGTAGGCCTACTTACTATGCAACAAAATGGTTTCTCTGCATTTGACCCATCCTAGTGTTAGGAGCAGTAGGCTGCCATTATGAACGGTGCCCGGGGAGCAGTGTAGGGAATGGTGCCTTGCTCAGGGACACCTCTGTAAAATATAAATATGTAAGAAACTGATTACAGTATAATAAAATATGACAAATACTATGTTCAAAGTATAGACCATTTGTCCCATTATGGCCCTTCTGAAGCCCCTCTCTGTTTACTCTGACAGACCAATGGAGGAGGAGCAGCCGCTCATAAAAGACCATATAATGAGTTTTATGCCTCCCCGGCACTTTGCATTTATTGTGTCGTGCCTTCTTTATGGAGTTCACACATGTGTGTGCTGCACATAACCAAGTCATTTCCTCATGCATACACTTTCTACATGCAACAGGGGAGGACATGCTCTTGTAAAATAAAAAAAGCTTTTAATAGATCCTAATGTGTTTGAAGCAGGCAGAAGAAACATATCCTGTGGATATATTTAAAAAAAGTGATGTTTCTTATTTTTGAGAATGGTTGAACCTCAGAATGTTCTGTGTGTGTGTGTGTGTGTGTGTGTGTGTGTGTGTGTGTGTGTGTGTGTGTGTGTGTGTGTGTGTGTGTGTGTGTGTGTGTGTGTGTGTGTGTGTGTGTGTGTGTGTGTGTGTTTCCTGCAGCTGTATGTTTACATTGGCCTGTATTGTGTGCAGATGTATTGAGCTGTTTATTGGCAGGTCACATGTTGCTAGGCTGGCAATGTTGAGAGTCCCTGTAAACTGTGTAACAGACACTTAGATGTACTATTGGACTTTATTAAGGTATTCTTTTATAAATGTATGAGATTAATTTCAGGTCAGGTAATTGAAGATTATTCATTTGAGAGGATGAAGGGTTGGAACACAATAAGAGTGGAAGGTCCAGTGTGCATGTTTTTCATCTTAAACACATCATTTGTTTTGAATGAATAATCTGTTGCATATTCAGCTCTACTTCATACACGCGAGGTGAACAGCAGCTTCCAGTACGGAGCTGTGTGATGAGTGCGTGGTGCTGCAATCACACTTCTCTGTTGTTTGATTCATGCTATTGTCCCCTGTTCTTATTCACGATGCTCAGATTCTGGTTTGAGTGTCAGGTTTGAATATGCCGGCTTTTGTATTTGCATAACAGTGGATGTTTTATGGTGTAGGTTCATCGTCCTGAGTGCGTTCAGCAGCAGCAGGGGAGCCATTATGATAAAGAGTGCTTTATTATGGAAATCAGTCATGGCATCTTAAAACAAGGACCTGAATATTTATCTCTCTTCTGTTCCTTCTCAGTAAAGCTGAGCATTGTTTTTGTTGTGAAATGGACAGTAAAGGATAACAAAGCAAATACATACCCTCTCTTTGCTCTGGCCCTCTCCAGATGCATGTGCATTCTGTATAGTGTGAACACTTACCAAAAACAAACGTGTAAAAGCAAGTGTAATATACACACAGTATACAGGTAGGTGCACACATGCACTTGCTTTCAAGATCAGGAAAAGCTTCGCATTTAACACGGAGAATGAACATTGTGAACAACCTAATGACCGATAAGGAATATCTGGATGAAGTCAAAGGGAATATGTTGAAGTTTAACGAACTTTCGGTTGATTTTAAAGCCTTGCATGTCTCATATGCGCAAATGTTGGATGAGAGCGCAAGAAAAGAGGACGATGATAAATGGTATCAGCCGAGATGTACGCACATAAACTCATTCCTTGCCAAAGTTACGAAATGGATAACTGACATAGAAAATGCTGATTCACTCAACTTGACTCAAGTGGAAGGTCTGCCAGCTGAAGAAGGTGCATATGCAAATGAATGCGGCGGTCTGAGCGAGGTGGATACACACTCAGTGAGGTCCATAACATCCAGCCACTCTTCCTCCTCCTCACTACGCATCAATGCTGAGGCAAAGAGAGCAGCCTTATTGGCCAAAGCTTCTATGTTACAAGAAAAACATGCCATTGAAGAACAGGAACAAATATTACAAAAAAGAAGAGAAACACTAGAATTACACACAGAAATAGCAGCAACACAGCCACAATTAATTATCTTAAAGACAATGAATTAGCTAGGTTTGGCCCTGTACAGGCTGAAGCAGCAGCTGCCACACTGATGGATACAAAGCCAGGTATTTCAGCTCATCCTTATGACAGAGGTGCTCCAGTTGTTAGGAGCAAGGCAGGCGCCCCACTTCACTTTCCCTTTTTGAATGTCCGTGAAGATAACACACACAGTTGGCCTGATATTCATCATGAAGAGAGCATTAATGATCAGCCACAACCAACCTCAGTGCACACTATTCCACCTGTCATACCCCAAAACACACAGCCAACTCTGCCACAAGGACAAAGCCCCCCTATGCCCAGCACAGCAAAGGATGACCACATTCAAATACTGGAAAATCAAAGCAGCTCGACGAGGATACTTGTGAAACAACAACTTCTCTCGACACTGCCACAAGGAAATATTCCACCCTTTGATGGACACATCATGGAGTACAAGTCCTTTATCCACTCCTTTGAACATTGTATTGAAAACAAAACGGACAACAACAGAGACAGGTTGCAGTTCCTTATACAGTTTACCAGAGGCCAAGCTCAACGGCTAGTCAAAAGCTGTGAATACATGTCTCCAGACAGAGGCTATCAGAAAGCAAAACGTTTACTGAAGGAGAACTTTGGGAACGAATACAAACTCTCTTGTGCTTACCTGGAAAAAGCTCTATCCTGGCCCCTAGTGAAATCTGAAGATTCAAGGTCGCTGCAGGATTACGCCATGTTTCTAAGGAGTTGCTGCAACGCTATGGAGGAAATGGAGTACTTGGAGGAACTAGACAGTGTCCAACATGAGAAGCATTGTGCTTAAGCTTCCATACAAGCTCAGGGAGAGATGGCGCAGCAAAGCTTACGCACTGCAAGAGGAGCGCAGTTGTAGGGTAAGGATTTTAGACCTTGTCTATTTCATTGAAAGGCAAGCTCGCATAGCAGCAGACCCAGTTATTGGTGACCTTCAAGACCAGTCAGCTGCCAAAGGAAAGGTGGCTGTAAAGACTAGATGTCCTGTTAAGTCGCAGATCTCAAAGGCGTATGACAGCAGTTTTGCCACAGGTGTCACTATTTCCCCAAAAGAAACAGAGCCTGAACCCTCCTGTCCCTTCTGTAGGTGCAAGCACACAATGGAACTGTGCAAACGGTTCTTTGAAGAAACACATAGGAACAAGCTGAACTTTGTAAAGATCAAGGGCATATGCTTTGGCTGTCTCTCTATAGGCCACATTAGTAGAGACTGTAAACAATGCCTCACCTGTAGAGTTTGCAAGCAAGCCCACCCAAGTGCCCTGCACATCTATGTTAAAGATGGTCCGACTAAACAGACTGAAAGGCCCTCTGGTGTAGCAGGCAGAACATCAGCAGAGTTATGTGGCCACATAGGGGCCGGAGAACAAAAGAATGTGCTGTCCATTGTCCCAGTGCAAGTTAAGGCAGCAAAAGGCAGTCAAGTCTTTCAAGTATATGCCCTCCTGGACCCTGGTTCCACCGCTACCTTCTGCTCCGAAGTGCTGATGTCTAAACTCAACCTAAAAGGCAGAAAAACACATATTCTGTTAAGCACAATGAATCAGAAAAAACTGGTGCCATCTCATGTCATACCTGGAATTGAAGTTTCAGCACTGAACAGCGACAACTTCTTACCTCTTCCTGACGTTTTCACCCAGAGAGAAATGCCAGTCACCTCCAGTAGCATTCCCAACCAGAATGACTTAACGCAGTGGGCGTACCTGAATAAAGTCAAACTTCCCAGTATCAGTGCTAAAGTGGAATTATTAGTTGGCACGAATGCTCCAAAGCTGTTAGAGCCATGGGAGGTTATTAATAGCCAAGGTGAGGGCCCCTACGCAGTAAAAACTCTATTGGGGTGGGTTGTAAATGGGCCACTCAGAAATGGCGGTGAGGGCAGTACGGCGAGAGTGACTGTGAATAGGATATCTGCCACAAGTTTGGAAGAGCTTCTAATGTCACAGTACAACCAGGACTTCAACGAAGTGTCATCTGAGGAAAAGCCAGAGATATCAGTTGAGGACAAAATGTTTTTGAAAGTAGCCAGTGAGGCTACCCTGCAAAACGGACACTACAGTCTAAAGTTGACTTTCAGGAAAGCCAATGTCAGCATGCCTAACAACCGCCAAATTGCAGAACAGCGCCTGCAGGGCTTAAAAAGGAAGATGAAGGGGGACCGGCACTACAAGCAGGAATACGTTGCATTCCTCAACGACATCTTGGAGAACAACTATGCAGAGGAGGTCCCACAGGAAGATCTGACACAGTCACCTGGACACAAATGGTACATGCCACACCATGGGGTGTACCACCCCAAAAAGAAAAAGCTTAGAGTGGTTTTTGACTGTGCAGCCTCTTACCAAGGCATGTCCCTGAACACAGAGCTACTGCAGGGACCTAATCTGAATAATTCTCTTGTGGGAGTCATTGTGAGATTTCGCAAAGAGCCAATTGGATTTATGGCCGACATAAAATCAATGTTCCATCAGGTTAGAATGGATAAATCTCATGTGGACTACTTGCGGTTTCTGTGGTGGCCACAAGGTGATACCAGTAAGCCCCCAAAATAATATTGCATGCTGGTGCACATTTTTGGTACTGTGTCTTCCCCAAGCTGTGCAATTTTTGCGATACAAAAAACGGCTGAAGACAATGAACATGGGTTCCCACCTCAAGTAGCTGAAACTGTCCGAAGCAACTTTTATGTTGACGACTGTGTAAAGTCAGTCTCAAAAGAAACTGAAGCCATCCAGCTAGTAAAGGACCTCACTGCATTATGCAGAAGAGGCGGGTTTCAGCTGACCCAGTGGGTTAGCAACAGCAGAGCAGTTCTGGCCTCCATCCCCACAGAGCAAAGGGCAAAGGATGTTAGGACTTTGGATCTCGACAAAGACAGTCTCCCCATTGAAAGAACATTGGGTTTGCAGTGGGGTGTGGACTCTGACAATTTCCAGTTTAACATCCATCTCAACCAGAAGCCACATACAAGAAGAGGAATACTTTCAGTTGTAAGTTCAATCTTTGATCCACTCGGCTTTCTGGCTCCTCTGATTCTCCCAGCCAAGCAGTTGCGACAAGAGCTCTGCCAGAGAGGTTTTGGGTGGGACGAACCTTTGCCCCAGACTATATCAGATAAATGGATCGAATGGATAGCAAGTCTGGAGAGGATAAAACACTTCCAAGTGCCTCGCTGTCTGAAGCCAAAGAACTATGGAACACAAAAGTTTGCACAGCTGCATCACTTCTCAGACGCCAGTGAGAATGGCTATGGCTCAGTAAGCTACATCAGGCAGGTTAACATTCAGGATGTTGTTCATGTTGCCTTTGTCCTAGGAAAATCCAGAGTCCTTCCTTTAAAGCACATCACAGTACCGCGGCTGGAGTTGGCAGCTGCAACACTGTTGGTGAAGGTGGACAAAATGCTGAGGAAAGAACTACACATGGACTTAAACCCCTCAGTCTTCTGGACGGATAGCCAAACAGTACTCAAGTACATTGGTAATGACTACACTAGGTTTAAGACCTCATGTTGCCAACAGAGTGTCACTGATTCGTAACAATAGTGAACGGTCTCAATGGAGATATGTAAGCAGCAAGGAAAATCCTGCTGATGACGCCTCGAGAGGAATGAGTGCAGTCAAATGTATGCAGCAAAAAAGATGGATACATGCCCCAGAGTTCCTATGGAAGCCAAAGGAAAGTTGGCCTGTGGAAAAATCATTGACCTCCGAGCCATTGTTGCAAAATCACCCAGAGGTCAGGAAAAATGCTGCTGTATTCACAACAGTGGCAATCATTGAAACTCCCACAGACCGTCTTATTTCATACTTCTCTGATTGGCTACTTAAAGCAGTGGCATGGTACCTCAAGGTGAAGAATGCTCTGATGTTGACCGTCAAAAAGCGTAAAGAGCTTTCCTCAGGTCCCATCACCACCCGCTCGAGCAGCCAAAAGGTGAGCACTGAGCTAAGCGCTTTCAGGTCCACACTTGGTGGACAGCTCCTCACAGTGGAAGACCTCTCACAGGCAGAGAGGTCAGTCATCACCAGCGACGTGCAGTCAGGGGAGGCAGAGCCTCACCTGTCATACTCCAATGTAACGGAAAAACAACTAAAGAAAAACTAAATAGTAATAATAATAATAACATGTCTCCACTGATCTGTGTTGTAAGTGTGATTTATGTATGATTCCAATCGCTTTTTATAGTCAAAATCAGCAAATTGGCCGAGCTCTGCTACAACTCCTACATGGGAGCAATGAGGAGTGAGGCAGGGATGAGCTCTGCCTCACGTAAGCCCACAGTAACTGGCTGGAGCGCGGGCACTAATGTAGCGCGGGCACTTATTTTGTGAGCGCGCTCCAGCCAGTTACTGTGAGGTGAGGTGAGGCACAGATGAGCTCTGCCTCACCTCAGAATGCGTCACCCCACAGAAACTGGCTGGAAAGCGGGCCCTAAGCGCATGCCTGCACCATCTCACTGTATGTCACCAATGTAATGTTTGTAGATCCCTTTATTACATTTATCCTCGCCATCCATAGTCTCTAAATAACTTATTTCACGTATATATGATATTTAGGCCTGCTGGTCTCATCATACAACGGCAATGAAAAAAGCACCTGGAGAGGCAGCCATAACCTCTGCCGCACTGAAGGGGGCGCAAGTGAGCCCACAGGTTCTTGTTGCTACTGTTATTCTACGCAGAGACGGTAGACAAACAACAAGCTAGACTTTTGAAACTAGAGGAAGATAAGGAGGACTTTTACAAAAATGTAATGGAGATTGTTGTCCAGAAGGATAGCATGGACTTCATCTTCAAGTCAAGGTAAGACCCCAATTGTAATGAACATGGGATCTTACTAAGAAAGAACAATCCAATATTTAGATGTTGGGTATCCTTTTGTTGAACAGTCTGTTTAAAATGAATCGAAGCATCAGACTAAAAAAGCTTTTGAAAATAACCGAACATTTCGATTAAGGTCAAAATATAATATTTGTAAATCTAACTCTGAAAGAGTCAGTGCCTCACCAGCCATGAACCTCACCGCACGTCACTGGTCATCACCTATGTTCAAAAGCAATCTTTCCCAGTGGAAATGGCAGCGCTGGAAACCGCTCCATTTAGAGTGCAGAAGAGTAGTAAGATCTGTAGGCTCGATCCTATACTGGATGAAGGCATCATGAGAGTAGGCGGCCGCCTACACAGATCTGCAATGCCTGATGAGACCAAGCACCCTTATATTCTGCCCAAGGATGCTCACACTTCAGTTCTCCTACTACGACACATCCACGAATGCTCTGGACACAGCGGGAGAAACTACATGCTTTCAGAGCTCCGTAAAAAGTACTGGGTTTTAAAGGGAAACTCAGCAGCAAGGAAAATAGTCTCAAAGTGTGTTGTGTGTCGGCGTGTGAGAGGCAAGACAGGTGAGCAGAAAATGGCCGATTTGCCACAAGAAAGAATCCTACCTGACCTCCCTCCTTTCACCAACGTCGGATTGGATTATTTTGGACCGCTTAAAGCAGGGGTGGGGAACCTTTTTCCTCTCAAGGGCCATTTCAATTTTTTCAACATCCTCCGAGGGCCGTACAAATTATTGACGTCTGCTTAAAAATACTAAAATCACAGCCCATTCATTTGGCCTTTCTTTCATGCTGTGCAAAGAAAAAGCAACCTCTTAATCCAGATATTTTACCATGACACGCGCATGCATGCACGTGCACAGTTGTGGCATGACCACCAAAACAGAAAGATATGGACACAAGATGTGTGCAATTTAGTTTCCTATCCATGTGAACATGATTTAAGTGGGGGGGGACTTAACCTCCTCTAGGGGGGTCCGGGGGCATGTTCCCCCGGGAATATATTTTTTTAAATATTGAAGTTAAAGGGGAAAGGAAACACCAATTACAGCTATAATATTCCGGGAGTTTATTCATTTTACAATGGATATTGATCGTAATATTTATTGTATATGATATTACTCGCCAAAAGAAAATTAATTATCCGCTGGCCGGGTGGGGAATTCCGGGACCAGGCCGGAAGTCAACACAACGTAGCAGATATGGCAGCGATGGAGGAATTTTGCAATGAGATCGACGTTTTGAATGATGAATTTGACTATTCGTCGGGAGATGACATTGATGTGGAAGCATCTACAGTTACCAGGCATCCCATGGCCTATGCTTATGAACCGATTCGGTCGAATACTAGAGTGGCATACGATCCGGAATCCACCGAAAGTACCGACGGTTCTGAACTCGCCGAGTGGGATACCACCAGTTCCAGTACCGACTCGGTCTCAGTGGTCAGTTGACATATATTTTGTATTATTTTCCAACACCTCATACATCTTGGCAATACCATCCATTGAACACCTAGTCCAGCAATACTAGCCTTTTTAGGGCTGTTTTAGACAGATGAGCGTGTGTATGTATGCCAGTTTAATTAGTTGAGCTATAGAACACCCCCAATTCTCCATTGTACATCATAATAATAGCTACCATTTAGTTTGGACGCGATTGCGTTAATTAATAAGGTCACACTGTGTCAGTAAATACATGTGTGAGCTAGTAATCTGGTAGTGCTGCAATATTTACCTCTCTCTCGGCAGCTGAAGCAACTCGTTTGGTGGCTCGAACTTCGCGTTTGTTGACACTGTCATTGTCTTGTGCGGCCGACGTGCTGGGACGGTCGGTGTTCCCGACTGCATACGTTGAGAAATCGAATATTGTGGGAACAGATCCTGGCTTGTATTGCACCAAGCATCCAGACTCATCAAACCTCATTTTGTGGACATAATCGTCATTTTTAAAGTGTTCGCTGCACACACGTGCGTACTGATTCAGCGGCGGATCGGACCATTTCATGGAAATAACCCATGCTTTGAGCAGCTTCTCATCCGTTAGTGGCAGCCTATGGAAATGTACTTCTTCCTTCTTCGTATAAAATCCATTTGTGCAGCCTGGGGCAATACAATAAACTTCTGACGACGACCGTTTTCTTTTAATGTAAACTACTGGTGCATTGCCCGCCATGTTGTTTGTTATTGAGCTTTGGCCCAGGAAGCCGTACCCACTCAGTGACGTCACTGGGAAAGTCCCGGAGCAATGGAAGCGCCCATGGTCATTAGGCACGTATTTCAAAAAATAAATTCGCGTATCTCGATCGTTTACATTGGAAATAGACTAGATAAATACATTTCCTAATAGGAATATTGTCGCATGGAAAGCAGTTTGAAAAGTGTTTCCATTTCCCTTTAAAAGCATAAATCTGGTGCACTTTGAGAGCAACATTAGTAGATCTATGGATACATCTCTCAACACCTATATGAAACAGAACTGGAAGCAGATTTTCTTTTTCTTTATGGATATTTTACAAATCACTCTCCCTTTCAAACTGTATTCTTGTTTATTAATAACAACTTTTTTTACTGTCATATAGTATTTTATACCCGTTTACTTTATTCTCTTGTTTTTTTATAACTATAATGATCATATAAAGATGTGCCTTGCCTTTTACCTCACTGGTTGGAGAAAAAGCTTCTTATATTCGTTAGCATAGCTAGCTAACCAGATGCTAATAACAACACAGTTATTGACTGTATGATCAGTGTGACAGATGAACACTGGGCTTTCAACTAAAGACACAGCCACGCAAAAACTGCGGCATGTGTACGGCTCCTTATGGGTACTGACATTTGTGAAGTCCCGGCCCGGAGCGGCGTTCTGGTGCTCTGCTCTCCGGCAGCTCTAAACCCCTGTCGGACGAGACATATACCACGTGATGACACGTTAGGCTTGTGTTGTGTTCAAGGACCCTGACCTTGGCCAGGAAAAACAGGTACTCGCTTGTTTAATTATTTTGCGGTCTAGATTTCTTAATTGTTTTTCTTTTTTGCGTGTGTTACCTCGAGGGCCGTCTTAAAGTGAAGCGAGGAAGGAGTATGGTTAAACGGTATGGAGCCCTGTTTACCTGCATGAGTAGCAGAGCTGTACATATTCATGCTCTGAGAAGATTTGTTTGCAGGAGAGGTCAGGTTAAGCATATCAGATCGGACAACGGTACAAACCTGGTGGGGGCCCAAACTGAGCTCAAAAAGGCCATGAGTTCACTAAACGAAGGGAAAATCCAAGGCGCTTTGCACCCTGAAGGAATCCAGTGGAGTTTCAATCCACCGGCAGCCTCACATTATGGTGGAGTCTGGGAAAGACTCATAAGATCTGTCCGTCAGGTGCTGACCTCCACTCTCCATCAGCAAACCCTCGACGATGAAGGCCTACAAACCATCTTCTGCGAGGTAGAGTCCATTCTCAATAACCGTCCTCTCTCCACCGTGTCCTCCGATCCACACGACCTGGAACCACTGACTCCCAATCACATCCTCCTGCTAAAAACGCAACCTATCCTACCTCCGGGAACGTTTCAGAGATCTGACCTCCATGCCAGGCACCGCTGGAAGCAGGTCCAGTACATGGCGGATCTGTTCTGGCATAGATGGACACAGGAATACCTTCTGCTGCTCCAAGAGAGACAGAAATGGAAAGTGAGGAAAAACTTTAGCGTTGGAGATGTCGTCCTGGTAGTTGACCCAACTGCTCCACGGGGGTCGTGGCCATTAGGCAGAGTACTGGAGACCAAGCCTGATGCAAGAGGTCTGACCCGTACAGTGAAGCTCCAGACGAAAACCTCCATTATCGATAGGCCCATAGCTAAGCTGTGCCGCCTCCTGGAGACGGAAGAATAATAGGTCTTCTTAAACATCAATAAGGGATGTAATGTATATACTTTATTTTTCTAAATTCATTATTCATTTGTCGTTTTACGGCTCCCTTTTTGCTAATTTGAGTAATTGATTCTGAGAGAACAATTAGGGGCCGGTGTGTAGGAGCCGCATTTAAGTTTATTTTGTTTTGATTTATTTGGAACCTTTATTAATGCATTTTTCTGTTTCAGTGAGAGGTGTGCTTTGCTCAGGTGAAGGGGGCGGGGCTAAGGCTTTAAATTGGAGGTGCGGTGTGTGACGGGAGAGCAGCAGGCAGCAGCAATACCGTCATTGACACGCAGACGCAACCTTATGCTTAGCAAAAAACAGATTATTAGGATCTGCTGTTTAAGTGTATGTTACATATTGTTTTCGTATTTTGTTTTACTGGAAATAAACGTTGAAAAGCAACTGAAACGGGCAACACAGGGCACCAGATGAACACAATCACCAGCCACAGACAAAACGGGAGGGGGAACACTTTCAAACTAAACCACATGTGCAATATTACAAGGCCCGAAGCCGTCAGTCCTCAGTGACTAAGTTACCTTCATCACATATCCTATTATAATGATATTATTGTTGGAGCTTTCCCAAAAATATTTACACAAATAGAATTAAAAAAAAAATCATCAGTAATGTGGTTATAAAAAAAGGCTAATTAAATCACCACACTTTTATTGGTTCTTAATATTACATCACTTCATACATCGCAGCCTGTAAAAACACACTTATGCAATAGAATGACTTCCATAATCCAAGACGACATCTGTGAATCTTACGCATGAGTAAAATAAAGGTCCGAGCAAAAGTCATTTTTGTGCAATTTATTATCTTGATGGCACAATATACAAGCACAATATTTTCTTGTTTGTGTTATTACCTGATAGTAAAAAACCATAGGCCTACCGGGTGCTCTCTCCACCACCACCTGTTTCCCACATTTATAATAACCAGGTCTCCCATCCCCCGATGCCCAAAAACTGCCTTCTCAAAACAAAAGCATAAAATAACTTATTTGATCAACTAGAATGATACTAGAATGAAAGGAAGACTTTAAACAACAATACAATAAATGGATAACTATTACATAATATAAGTCCGTATATGGCTCCATCATACCGCCCTCTAATTGTGATGTTTAAGCGAATCAATTACAACAAAACATTCTATGGAGCCAGGTAACACCTTTAAATATTTTAAACTATGCAAAATGTATCAAATCACATTTTTGTTTATCATACAAAATCTGCAATATGCATATATACATTCATCAAGTCATTTCAATTAGCTCCCACGATCCCCGCAAAGTTCATGCTGCATCAGTGTCTCTCATGGTATTGCCACCACTCACTGTCCCTGAGGCAGGAGACAATAGTCCAAAGAATAACAGTGTAATATGAAAAAGAGAGGTTTGTGTATGGAAAGATATAAGAAAGATAGTATGTGTGTGTGCAGGGGATAAGGGGTAGGGCATTGGCTAGCTCTTTGAGCTCAGTTGGCTTCCAGGAGTAGACAGAGCTTACTAATGGGCCTTTGCAGTATGTTAGTCTTGGTCTGAACTAACACACTTCTGACCAGACCTTTGGGTCCGGCAGGGTTTTAACCACACGGCCGAGGGGCCATGAGTTCCTTGTTGCTGTTTCATCGACGATGACCATACCATAATATCGTTGGGTTGAAGATTCCTTCTAGGGTTGACCCACTTTTGCCTTTGCTGCATGAATGGCAGATATTCTTTAGCCCACCTCTGCCAGAAGAGGTCTGCAATGTATTGAACTTGTCTCCATCTCTTTCTGGTGTAGAGGTCATCTTTGCAGAAGAGTCCAGGTGGTAAGAGTGGTTTGGTTTTCAACTGCAGCAGGTGGTTTGGCGTGAGGGGTTCTATTAGGATCAGCTGACACAGTTGTGATTGGTCTGTCATTGAAAATAGATTCAACTTCACAAAAGGCAGTTTGTAGCATTTCATCATCCATGACCTGATGTTTAAGAACTGAAAAGAATACTTTTTTCACCAGCCTGATCATTACATTACATGACATGTCACTTGTTAGACGCTTTTATCCAAAGCGACTTACATACTCAATACTGTGGGCAATCCCCACAGGAGCAATTTGGGGTGAAGTGTCTCAGGGACACAACGACATGCTGACTGCAGTGGGGTTTGAACCTGTGCTCCCCTGATCCGAACACCAACGCACTAGTCCACTGCGCCACACGCCTCCAAAGTGTGCTCCTGATGGGGGATTGAACAGCCACCTGACTTGCTCAGTGAGCAGGGAATCCTGGATCCTTTTGTGATCAAGCTGGTTTAGAGCAATCTCCAGTTCTTTCTGAGCACCTACAAAGTTGGTCCCACGATCTGTCTAGATCAGGGGTGCCCAACCAGTCGATCGCGATCGCCCGGTCGATCGCAGGGAGATTCCCAGTCGATCGTGAGATGTGTCTAAAAATAGAACAACAATATTCTGTTATATCGTTAATGTCCTATAACATAATCTTCCTGTGCCAGAATAATGCACTTGACGCACCAAAGCTTTGTGATTGGCCGGCGTGACCCCATGTGTCGGGGCGTGGCTGGTGGGCAGTGGGCACTATTTCGCTGACGTTGTCCGTGTCAACAGGAGTGACAGTCCGCACACACACAAGACCGCAATTATAGCAGAAGCAAAAAAGCCCAAAATATATAATTTTCACTCCGAGTGGGAGGATGATTATTTTTGTATCTATTCCAATTCAAAGTCCATCTGTCTCATCTGCAATGCGAGCGGGGCTTTATCGAAGAAGGGTAATTTAGGAGCGGCATTTCAAAACAGTGCACAAACGCTACGAGACGGAATTCCCTCCTAATTCTGCCCTACGCTCCAAAAGGGGAGGGGCCTGAAAGGACAGCTAAATGCACAGCAGTCCATTTTCACAAGGCCCAACAACAAGAGCAAGGCTGCTACCATAGCATCTTAACGTGTCAGTCACGTTCTTGAGAAACACATGAAGTCTTTCAAAGACGGCGAAGTTGTGAAAGAAGCATTCCTGGAGGCTGCCGACGGGCTTTTTGGGGACAGTAAAAATAACAGAAGCATTTCAACAGGTTTTTGATATGATAAAAACTCAAGTTAGATACCGTTATTAATCAGTCGTAAGTTTTAGTTTGTTTGAACTTATTCATTATAATTATTGTACAAAATGGTATAAGAATGCAAACTTAAATTGATTATAGTCTATCATCAATTCAGGTTAAGAAACTAGTGTTGCTTGCATCCTATTTTAAAGGCATTTCTTTTTATAATCTACTAAAATGCAACAAAAAAAGGGTTTGATTCTATTAATTTTGTCTTTTTTATTGCACTTTGGCAGCAGATTCCTGTGTAGCTTCAGATCTGAGTTGTTTTATTAGTAAGCCTCATTTATACTTTTGTAGCAACACTATTTTTATATAATGGCAAAGAAAGGGTTCAGAGTCTTTTCTTTTTTCCCTGTGTCATATGTGGCAGCACTGTTCAATGTTTCTTGAAATCATTACCCACTGTAGTATGTGACGTGTGAATAAACTACAACTCTGTATCAACAACACTGTTGTGTAACTTCAGTTAAATACTTGTATGTGTGTAGATTAGAAAGAGGTAAGATAAAGGATCTGCAGTATTTTATGAAGTATTAATCGTACAAAGGTCAGTTTTATACAAGTAGAAGTGTGTATTTACCTGGCAGTAGGCTGTCAGTAATGGCTATGCCTCTCTATTTGGACTGGTAGGTCTCGGCAGACTGGCAACTTTAAAAGTAGCTCTCGGTTCAAAAAAGGTTGGGCACCCCTGCTCTAGATAGTTAGAATTGGTCCTCTTCCACATGAAAACCGCCTTATGGCGTTGATGCAGGAGTTAGTATCTCAGGTACTCGCCACCTCCAGATGAATAGCTCGACTCACAAGGCAGGTGAATATTACCCCCCACCGCTTCACATGGCTTCCACCTCTTTTAACTTTGATGGGTTCAAAATAGTCAATTCCCACATGAGAGAAAGGTGGAAGGTCTGGAGCCACACGATCTTCAGTTTGGTCAGCCATTTTTTGTTCTCCAACACTTGCCTGCATGCGTCTACAAAAAACACAAGCCTTTATTATTTTCCTTGCAGAAGAGTTGGCAGAGGGTAGCTAGAAGTTCTGGCCTAGTCTGGAGAGCATGTGGTTCCTCCCAGAGTGTCCGAACTGCTGATGAATATTGCGTAGAATCAGTTTGGATATGTGGGAGTTTTTTGGAAGGATTATCGGGTTTCTCAAATGTACTGGCATAGCAGATGTACTTATGCATCCTCCAATCTGTAGGATACCTTCATCCAGAATAGGATCAACTTTGCGTAAGGGGCTGTCAGCTTTAACATATTTTCCTTTCCTTAGCAGCCTCAGCTCAGATTCAAAGTAGCGCTCTTGTTCGTAGTGAATGATGGATTTCTCTGCTTCCTCCAAATCCTCCACAGATAGTCCTTGTTGTCTTTCTGCAGTTTTGGAGCGGGTCACTGGTGCTTTAGCTCTTTTGGATTGAAGCAGTCTTTTGAGTTTCAACAACCAACCAAGCTCTCTTTAGTTTTTCCCCAAGAAGAGTAGTGTTCAATGAGGTCGGTGGTTGCACAGTTATTTATTTTCAAACTATTAACAGAGATGTCTCTGGATCGTTAAGGAGGATGTGGCCAAGATCCTCTGGCACTTCAGGCCATCACTTTCCTCCTTTGACAGGAAGTCAGGGCCATTCAACCATCTTGTGGACTCCAAGAATGGTTCAATATTCAATCCACGTGATGCAAAGTCTGCTGGATTGTCCTTGGAACTTACATGCCTCCATTGGCTTTCTTGGGACAAGTTGTGAATCACTGCTATTCTATTAGCAACGTAGGTATGGAATCTTTTTGTTTGGTTGTGGATGTATTTTAGTACTGATGTGTCCAGAAGGTAGATTTCTGTAGTTTCATGTTTAGTTCCTTCTGTAACATCCTGTCTACTTTTACAGCAAGTGTAGCAGCTGCGAGCTCCAGTCTGGGAATGGTGATTTGCTTCAGAGGTTTGACTCTGGATTTCCCGAGAACGAATGATACATGAGTGTCTCCTTTGTGGTTCGTGAATCTAATGTAGCTTGCAGTGCCATGCCCTGTTTCACTCGCATAACAGAAGTGATGCAGTCCAGCAGTCCTTATGAGTCCAAAATGTTCAGGCTTCATGCACCTGTCCACTTCAAATCTGCCCAGCTGATCTAGTTCTGCTATCCATCTTTGCCATGACTTTGAAGGGTGTTCTGGGATAACTTCATCCCATCCACACTTATCAATGCAGAGTCCTCTAAGGATTTGCTTGGCCTTGAGGATGAATGGTGAAAGGAAACCAAGGGGGTCGTAGATTGAACTGACAATAGAAATAACTGTTCTTCTTGTAGGAACTCTGTGTTTGATGGCAGCAGTGAAGGTAAAAGTATCTCTCACGATATTCCACTGGATGCCTAGAACTCTTTCTAGAGGTGTTTTTTCTTTGTCCAGATCTAGTTGCTCAACTGGTTTAGCTCTGTAGACTTCAGGGATGGTTCTAAGCACGTCTTGGCTGTTACTCACCCCTTTGGTAATAGTAAATCTTCCTTCGGCACATGCCTTCATTAGGTCCTTGGTAAGTTCGATAGCTTGAGTTGTAGAAGCCACAGATTTGAGACAATCATCCACATAAAAAGCTGCGCTGTATGGTTTCCAGTACTTCCATGCTGTATTTGCTTGTAATGTCTCTTGCCACTTGTTGCAAAGCAAAGCTAATTGGACCAAAGAGATACATTCATCCGATAGACCTCCACTGATTTTTCTAGATCAGATTGAGTGAGAAGGTTTTCCTTTGAGACAGGAATCTTGGTTTGTGTGTACAAGTCAGGTAAGTTGATCAATTGTCCTCCATCTAGGTTTCCTATTTCCAGTCCTATGATTTCATAGCTTTTCACATTCCTTTTTTGTCCCATTGTGCGGAGTAGAATTTCAGTCTTTCGTCCTTTAGTATTTAGTTGGTTCATTAGGTTTTCAGTACAGAATGTGGCCGAGCTTCCTGGGTCAAGAAAGGAGTGGGTTTGAATAAACCTGCTTCCTCTTGCTGCTTTGACTTGCACCGGAACAATAGCAAGGGCACAATCCTCACCGGCCCCTGTTACCTGATCAGCTGATACTTTTGCACTGTTGATGGACGTTTGCTTTGGTTCTGTTCTTGTTAGGGTTGAGCAGCGCAGGGAGGACCCAAGTGCAGACAGACGATTGTTTAACAGCAAAACAACTTTATTCAAGGCAACAGGATCAACAAAAAAACAGACAGGAACTCTATCTCCCTCTAAGCACAAAAAGGAACCCACAAAACCCCAACAGAAAACCAGAACTTAAATACACACATGGCCAATCAAGACGACAAGACACAGCTGGGGATGGGACGGAAAACACAAAGACACCAGGTGAACAGAATCAGGTAATCACACAGGAGGGAAAACACAGACAGGAAACAAATACAGACATGACAGACAGGTAGTGAACATCCTTCAGAGGCAGAGGAAGTGGTCTCGGGCGGACGGCCCGGGGGCACGGCAGAGGAGGTGGTCTCGGGCGGACCTGGAAAACTTTGCAGCCAATCTTATTTGTTACAGTGTACCGTGTACCAGGTCCTTATTCAGAATTCTTATCAGAATTCTCTGAGTTTTTATCAACTTTGGTTCTTAAAACAGATAAAGTAATTATCGTAGGTGACTTTAATATTCATGTTGACGATGATAAAAAATAGCCTTACTGTTGCATTTAACTCTATATTAGATTCTGTTGGTTTCTGTCAGAGTGTAAATAAACCAACCCACTGTTATAATCACACTCTCGACCTTGTTCTGACTTATGGTATTGAAATTGAGCAACTATTAGTCGAACCGCATAATCCTGCTTTATCCGACCATTTCTTAGTAACTTTTGAAGTACTGTTACTAGACTTCAAAGCATTAGTCAAAAGCTCCTGCAGCAGAAACCTATACCTGTTAGTGCTATAGCCAAATGTAAGGAAGAGATTCCACCAATACTTAACTCGATAGCATGTCTGCATGTAGGGGAGGAAACGCATACAAAATGTACACCACCCCAAATTGATCATGTTGTTGATAGTGCTACAGATGCGCTGCGAATAAAATTAGACTCTGTTGCTCCTTTGAAAAAGAAGAAAATAAAACATAGATTAGCTCCATGGCATAATGCCGAAACCCGCAAAATAAAGCAAAAGTCGAGACAACTTGAAAGGATATGGCGTTCCACTAAACTTGAAGAATCTCGTTTAATTTGGCATATTACTCTCAATGAATATAAGAAAGCACTGCGTAAAGCGAGAGCAGCCTACTACTCTACATTAATAGATGAGAATAAGAATAATGCAACATTTCTTTTCAGCACTGTAGCCAGCCTGACAGCTCGATTGAGCCTTCTATTCCCATACAGATGTAGCACTCTAGAACAGACTCCAGCCAACAGCTTCCTGCCAAAGACCCATCTGATCCCAGCGGCTGGCAATGTTAAGCCCTCCCACTATTTTCCAAGAGGGCGTTGCCAGATTTTCAATTTCAGGATTTAACCATTAGATGGCGCTTCATTCACAAATACAGAAAGACAAGTTTCATGGACTTTCAGTACTTCAGTTGTGTTTTGAAGAGCATTTGAACACATATTTGTTATGGTTTTCACAGGCTACTACAGTATAACGATATCAAATAAAGTATATCTAATCTTGTAATTCAATAATATATAGTCTTTATATATAAAATAATCATAATTATAATGTAAATGTTTACACTTCTTTATTTGTTATGCTCATACTTTTACCTTTACAATAGTTTGCTTTAATATGCAGTATATTTTTAGTAATATTGTTGTTGGTGTTTGCTTCCTCCTGCTCCCTTTCGGACACATACTGTATGATTTATTATTATTATTAATATGAAGATATTATTAAGATATTGATTGAACATTTTTGTTTAGAGTTCTCTGGCTCACATTCCGACCATTATTTAAAACAATAGGCGCTTTCACACCGTCTACAGTTTGATTTGCATAGAGGGAGCTGTGGCTGAATGGCCAGCGATTAGGTGTGGCGCATTTATCATTAGGTGATCAGAGCTAACTGCCTGCCGTCAGATTTCATTTAAAAAACAGGTCTTGACTTTGTTTAAAATCCAAGGGTGTAACTTTGGTTTGAGAAGTGGGGGGTGGGGACACACACACACACACACACACACACACACACACACACACACACACACACACACGAAACACAATTACAAATGTTTCAGATTTAATTCAATTTCCTGCCTTTCTACAAATATATTAGGGACTATGGTGTTAAAAAATCCAAGAAAAATGTGTAGTGTAGGGTTGGGAGGGTTACTTTGTAAATGTAATCAGTTACTGATTACTGAATACAGTAAAACTCCTGTCTCCTGTTCACCAAAACATACCCATCACAGTATGTTTTGGTGAACAGGAGACACAAAAAGCAAAAGCAAACTGAACGTGTTTTTACTGTTTTAATGGCGTATCAAGAGCACAACTGAAACATAACTGAAACGATGTAACTATATAATAAACTCTTTGGGGATGCAGCTTAAGATGTGAGGAGTGAGGGACACGGCTTAGAACGGGCGTGTCGCCTTCTGTCCTGCCAGTGTTGGCAGGACATGAATGAAAATGTCGAACTCGGACTTCATTTTAAGGACATTTCGGCCAGGGGTGTAGAGCTATATTTGTTTAAGCCTATTGTATGATAACTGTGTGATTACTATTTCTTTTCAAATGCATATGCCACCCATTTACACCGTTCTTCCCGTCAAGAATTGGAATTTGAATAGAATTTAGTTTTAGTTTCTAGATCTCAGGGAGAACACTGTCCCGCTTCATTGTAGGATTTCTGCCTTGTCTCCACTTTATAAATAAGTAATTAGATAGACTACCTTACCATTAGGCTACTGCGCTCATAAAGAATGATAAGAATAATGCCGGCGTGATCAGATCACATGACCTGTTCAAGCCGGTGCCACATAAAAACAACAGTCCGGACAAGTACTTGCTTGAAACTATATGCCAGTATTTGTTTCATGCAAAAAGACCAGTAAACACGAAGATACGATGATATAAAGTTAATACAAATATATTTCAAAAGTATGAAAAATGGAAGCACATATATTTTAATATCTTCGCCATATTTGATCATTTTACGTGATTAGTGAGTTTATTTAAGGTAACTACGTAGGTAGAAGCCCTTTTTGATCAACTAACGAATTTAGCAGTTGAACATAAAAGTCAACTGAGTGTGACTTGCAATGACAGTGTTGTTTTTATTTTATGAACCTTTTACATTAAAAATTGTTGTTGAATATATAAATATTATTATGGATAAATAGGCTACTAGGCTATTTATTATAAACGTTAGTCCTTAACATCTATCACTGTGTATCCAGGACATGGTTAAACTGTATACCCCAGCGCGTGCACCAGAGTTCCCGTTAGCCGGTAATTACCGGACTACGACCGGTAAAATATGTTGAAGACCGGCAAATCTAAATCTCTCCGGTCAAAGTGTCCGTTCAAAATAATTTCCGTTTAGCGCAATATTACATCAGTTGCGCAACTTGCGCCATTTATGTGAAAAGAGTATGTGACAGACAAGAATAGTCAATTATAATGTCTAACACGTAATGTGGAGAAAGAGATGTCCTGTATGGGTTGATTGTGCGTTGATCTGTTGGTAATGCCTCGGGGTTCCGGTGGGCATGTAAACAAATGCATAATGCTGCGCTATACTTTGCGGCCTCACCCGGTTGCATAGCGACGCTTATTGTTTAGGTGTCTTTTAATAAGCAGGTAGTCCTATAATTAGCTAGAACTAGCTGGATCTGATCGATATGGACATAAACACGAGTGAAGTCTAATCTGACGGGAGAGAGAGATCAGCTGCTGCAGCTGACGAGTCGACACGCAGCTCTGGATGATCACATGCAGCGGTGAGCGGAACAAAGCACACACCAGGTTAGAATAGCACACGTAGGCCTAGCTATTTTAATGACCTCTCAAACTACCTAAACTAGTTATAGATATGTTTAGTTTTACTGTCGGGTCACTCATTACTGATCCGCGAGCTGCATGATACTGACGGGCTGTCAGGAGAGGGAGAGCGCTCCGTTTATTATTCCCATGTTATTGTAAGTTACTGTTGTAGTGCCGTGAAAAGAGAGTCGGAGGCGGTGTATTAAGAATGGAGTTCCAATCTTTATTATCCATTACTTTCAAAGAGGTTAACACATGCACTGCTCTGCCTGATGAGCTAGCAGGAATGGCAGCTAAAGCTACAGGTGTTCCCCACTTAAGGGTCCGTGTGGCAACACAATAAGCAAGGTGAATTATGTCCAATAACGTGTCACCACACAAGCCCCCCCAGAATTCACACATAAACAAAATCAGCATGGCGGGGAGGAACGACACGCCGACCCCCACGACTCCTGAGCACGGGAGTCGGAAAAGTGACTCCCGCCTGTGCGGCCCCCGGAAGGGGAGGGACCGGAACAACAGGTCTTAAATCCGTGACAGGGGACGAGGCCGGGGGGCGGCCCCGTCGCGGAGGTCGAGCCAGCACCACAGGCTGGTCCAAGTCCAGGTGAGCAGCCTTCACCCGGTCCACCGAGACGTGCTCGGCCTTGCCACCCAGGTCGACCACCAGGTGCTTGTCCCCGTGTTCCAAGACCCGGAAAGGCCCATCATAAGGGGGCTGTAGGGGGCCTCTGTGCGCATCGTGCCGGATGAACACGTGCTCCGCCGAGCGGAGCTCTGCGGGAACCTGGGACACCTGAGTACCGTGCTGAGTAATAGGGATCGGAGCAAAAGCCTCAGCGGCGTCACGCAGGAAAGCCAGCTGGGCCGACGCCGACCAGGGAGCCGATGCATTTGGGAGGAAATCTCAGCGGCTGACCGTAGACCATCTCCGCTGTAGAACACTGCAGATCTTCCTTAGGTGCGGTCCTCAGGCCCAGCATCACCCAGGGCAGCTTGTCGACCCAGTTACCGTCCGTAAGGCCGGCCTTGAGGGCCGCCTTCATGGAGCGATGAAAGCGCTCGCAGAGGCCGTTAGCCTGAGGGTGGTAAGCGGTAGTCCTGTGCAGCTTAACCCCCAAACCGCCTGCCACAGCGTTCCAGAGCTCGGACGTGAACTGAGAGCCCCTGTCTGAGGAAATGTCTGACGGGGTGCCAAAACGACACACCCACGTTGCAATGAAGGCCCGGGCAACGTCTGCGGCTGATGTCGAAACGAGCGGAACCGCCTCCGGCCAACGGGTCGTTCTGTCCACCATGGTGAGGAGGTAGGAAAACCCCTGAGAGGAAGGCAACGGACCAACCAGGTCAATGTTGACGTGATCAAACCTCCTCTCAGGCACCAGGAAACGCTCCAACGGGGCCTTCGTGTAGCGGTGCACCTTAGCGCGTTGACAAGCCACGCACTCCCTGGCCCAAGTCCTCATGTCCCTTTTCAGTCCTTGCCAAACGAACTTCGCCGCTACCAAATGCACCGAAGGTTTAACGCCGGGGTGTGACAGGCCGTGCACAGCCTCGAACACAGGACGCCTCCAGCTGGCAGGGACGACAGGCCGCGCCAGGCCCGTAGAGACGTCACACAGGAGAGTAATGCCCGCGTCGCCGAACACCACGTCCTCCAAGCGCAGCCCCGCGCTCTCCACCTTCAGGGCCTGGACGCCGGGATCTGTGACCTGGTCTGCCGCCATGCGAGTATAGTCCAGGCCCAACTGGACGGCACCGATGACGACCCTGGAGAGGCAATCAGCAACCAGGTTCGACTTGCCAGCCACGTGCTTAATGTCCGTAGTGAACTCCGATATGTAGGACAGCTACACGGCCAAATAAAGTCAGAGGAGCTCCCGGTCAAAGGCGCTGTATTTGCATTCTCTAGGCGTCAGCTGGCGGCTGAAAAAGGCGAGCGGCTGCCAAGCGCCCTCCACCCACTGCTCGTGCACTGCGCCGACCGCGTAGTCTGACGCGTCCGTGGTGATGGAGATGGGAGCCGTAGATGATGGGTGTGCCAGCAAAGCCACCTGAGCCAACGCGGTCTTGACCTCAGCAAAAGCGCCGTCCGCCTCTGCTGTCCAGTCGATCTCCTGGACGGGGGTCTTGCCTTTCAACGCTTCATACAGCGGCCGCATGATGTGTGCGGCCCGGGCGATGAAACGGTGGTAGAAAGTCACCATCCCCAGAAACTCACGGAGCGACCGGGCTGTGAGCGGGCGAGGAAACGCCGCAACAGCCTCCACCTTCGCTGGCAGAGGTGTCGCACCGCCCTTGGTGACGCGGTGCCCCAGGAAATCGATGTCCGACACCCCGAACTGGCACTTTGCAGGATTGATGATTAATCCGTGTTCGTTGAGCCGTGTGAAAAGGGCTCGGAGGTGGGACAGGTGCTCCTGCACTGAAGCGCTGGCGACGAGTATGTCGTCGAGGTAAACAAACACAAACGGCAGGTCCCGCAGCACCGAATCCATCAGGCGCTCGAACGTCTGAGCGGCATTCTTGAGTCCAAAAGGCATCCGCAGGAACTCAAAAAGTCCAAAAGGCGTTATCACTGCTGTCTTGGGAATGTCCAGGGGGTGCATGGGCACCTGGTGGTATCCACGCACCAGGTCCACCTTGGAAAACACCCCCGTACCGGCCAGATGCGCCGAAAAGTCCTGAATATGCGGCACCGGATAGCGGTCAGGCGTAGTGGCGTCGTTGAGTCGGCGGTAATCCCCGCACGGGCGGAACCCGCCGTTCGATTTGGGAACGAGGTGCAGGGGGGAAGCCCAAGGACTGTCGGAGCGGCGGACAATGCCCAGGCGCTCCATGGTTGCGAACTCCGCCCTCGCTACAGCCAGCTTAGAAGGGTTCAACCGCCGGGCCCTGGCGTAGACAGGAGGCCCCCCGGTAGTGACGTGGTGTTCCACGCCATGCTTAGTGGTAAGCGCAGAGAAGGTGGGTAGCGACAGGTCTGGAAACTCGGCAAACAGTCTGAGAAACGTGTCTGCACTGCCAAGTGTGCACACGAGGGAAGAAAACGTTAAGGCATCAACCAAACGCCTATTCTTAATGTCCACTAAGAGTCCATGAGCACACAAAAAAATCCGCTCCGAGGGGGGGAAAAGAAATGTCCGCTGTCACAAAATCCCAGCTGAAACGCTGTCCTCCGATGCACAAACACATAGGCCTCACGCCGTACGTGCGAATGGGACTGCCGTTAGCCGTCGTCAATCGCGGTCCGTGCCCCCCACGGGCGACGTCTTCACTCAACGCTGGAACTACGCTCCGTTGAGCGCCCGTGTCACACAGAAACAAGCTCCCCGAAATGCTGTCGCTGACGAAGAGGAGCCTGCACGTGCCGCCGACGATCAGAGCCACTACTGAGCGCCGGCCCCTCCGTTTCCCGGGGGTTTGTAGCTGCACGGAGCGATGCATCTCTTCGCCCTTGTCCCGAAACGTGCGTGGTAAACGCACTCTCCGGCGTCTCCACGCCGGCTAGCCACAGCCGTGTCCGGCCTCCGCCACGCTTTCTTGACTGCCGGTGGGCCGCTGAGCGTCGCGGCTAACGTCTCTGCCCCGGGCTGTTGCGTAGCCAGGAAAAAACGATCCGCTTCCTCAGCCAAAGCACGGGGCTCCGTGACAGGCGTGTTGGCCAGCGCCGTCTGTACCCGGGGAGGCAAGTGACGCAGGAAAATCTCCGTGAATAAAATCTCCGTGAATAAAATCCGGGGATCTTCCCCCCCTAGCAGATTTAGCATTTTCTCCATTAGCTGGGATGGCTTGCTGTCTCCTAGGCCTTGAATGTCAAGTATCTGGCGGACCCTCTCCTTAGCAGATAAGCTAAATGTCTTAAGGAGAAGGTCCTTAATCGCCTCATATTTGCCATGATGTGGGGGGGCTGCGATGAATCCCACCAACCTGGACGACGTGGAGCTCCCCAGCGCTGCTACCACATGGTAGTATTTTAGGTCCCCGTCACGGACCTGTCGGCAGGCGAAATGTGCCTCCACGTGTGCGAACCATGCCTCCGCGGCGTGCTCCCAGAATTCCGGCAGCTTTATGAAAACATCGCGCTCAGCCATGTTCGTTAATTTTCCGGAAACTTTCTCGGAAATGTCAGGGTCACCAGTGTAGTGCCGTGAAAAGAGAGTCGGAGGCGGTGTATTAAGAATGGAGTTCCAATCTTTATTATCCATTACTTTCAGAGAGGTTAACACATGCACTGCTCTGCCTGATGAGCTAGCAGGAATGGCAGCTAAAGCTACAGGTGTTCCCCACTAAAGGGTCCGTGTGGCAACACAATAAGCAAGGTGAATTATGTCCAATAACGTGTCACCACACAGTACACTTTTGAATAATGTAGTTAATCTACTATAATTAGTTTGTTTAATATCGAATCATATCAATTTGTTTTAAAGCACAATAAATAACAAAGAAGACCTTTGACCGGCACTTTTCTCATTTTGTCCGGAAGATTTAAACTTTAACGGACATGTTGACCGGCGAAAAAATATTCTAACGGGAACTCTGGCGTGCACTACGCTCTGCATCAGCCAAACGACTCGCTGCACCCTCGCTGTGAGGGGGACGCAAGTTCCCATCAGCAAAAACACGTGGGTTTGCTATCCTGGCTCCTAAATGGTGGAATGAGCTCCCCATTGACATCAGGACAGCAGAAAGCTTACACACCTTCCGGCGCAGACTGAAAACTCATCTCTTTCGACTCCACTTCAAGCGATATAATTACTAACAAAGAACTGCTAACAGAGCACTCATATACTAATAAAGGACTGGCTTATCTATAGCCAGTTGAGTAGCACTTGAAATGTTTGGCTCTATGAAACCTGATGTACTTTATGATTCTGTTTTCTTCAAGGTTGTGTCTTCCTGGTCGAATGTACTTATTGTAAGTCGCGTTGGATAAAAGCGTCAGCTAAATGCAATGTAATGTAATGTAATGTGTATATCCAACCCAGTCTCATAAAAAAACGTGTAATAACTACATTGGTCCACAACGTAGGACGTAGTATTTCTACAAAAACGCCTCTGAAATTGTAAGATCCCTCCGTTTTTTTTCACCATTCACTCCAATGGCTGGCGTCTATGTCACGTGATCTTCACATTTCTCCCTGCAGAAAAAAAAAACATGGCCGAACTTCGTTTTATTCTCGGTGTAAAATGCCTATTTTGAAGTTAGTTTGGCCATTAAAATGCGTTTTGATGTCATTTGATGCGAGAAATATGAGTTGTTATTTCAGATTATGTGTGCAGTTGATGCACATGATCTTTAGTTTGATAGTTATTACGAAGATTATTTCAGAAAATTGTGTCGATACAACATTTTCATTGTTACCAAGGTGGTTGCTAGGGACGCTGCGATCGATATTATTTCTGTTATGTTGTGTAACAGTTTAATGGTGTAATCTTTATTGCTACCCCCTTCCCCGTCAATGTATAGTGTTGGTCCTCAGCGCAAACGTATTAGTTAACAAAATCCGCATCTAAAATTGTGGCATAGATACGTTATTTTCCCCTGTGCAATTCCGTCAGTCTCACATCTCACATCACATGGTTATAAACAAATACCGGAAACAGACTGAAAACACTTTATTCCGAGTATATGCTTGCTTTTCTCTTTGAAAGTCATCGCATAACGGCATTGTAATACACGGTTCGGCTGCATTAAATATTACATATCTGCCGTAGTTCTCTATTTATAGAGCCCTGATGAGAAGACTTCTGGACAAACATGAAGAACTGCCGCCAACACTGAAAACGTGACATGGATCATAAATATATCAGCCATTAAACAACATCTTACATTTCTTTTCACACAATACGTCTCCTTGCAGTATCAACACTAATTCGGCTGACTTTTATATTTGATCCAATTGGTAGATAGGCTGTATTTACACCATAAAGGTGCACAGCTGATAGAAAGGGACACCTAGTGGTTAAAGCATGTTATTGAATTTCATTATTTTTATTATTAGATATTAATAGGATCCCTATAAAGTATATTCATTACTCGTTATTCTCTACTAATAGTTAATTAAAGACTGTATATAATGACTATTTTGCACATCCCTTTCAAGAGTTCAAGATTTTCTAAGGTTTATTGACATATTATACACAAACGGTGTAGTTATGCAATGAATGAAACACTTTGTGTATACCTGCAGCAATGTTAATAATGTTGAAGCACTTATTTTAACTGATATTATACATATGTATTATACTCTTATATAAGATGTATGTAGATAGTATAAGAAATGTGCAGAATACGACAATTTAATGGTGGAGGTACACACATATTGATAGATGTCTTGTAATGCACTGTTGAGGAACCTGCGACCAAAGTTTTTCATCTCCGACCTTGTCAGGTATTGAACAATCAATAAATAAAGAACACAGAATTATTAAATATAAAACACAGAATTTGTGTGATTATACTAAATGATTTACAAATATACACCACTGCATATTTACAACTGTTACACATGCCGATGTAACGCAAATGTTTCCAACTTGGGATCAATATCGATGGCTACTGCCATATTTGCAAAATGTGCCTCTGAACCTTGACAAGTGCATGTTTCAGGCTTATCAATTAACAACAGGAGGGGTCACAGACATAAGACCAGCTGTTAAATAAAGCTCTTCTGACCTTAGCTGGCATGTGGGTAATGCTACCCATTATGGGCACAAGCAATTTTCACCCATTTATTAATTATATGTTTTACATTTGAGTGTTCCTATCCCCTAAACCCCCAGGGATGTACACAGTTTAATACTGGCAACTTCTTATTATGGGAAATACGAAAACATATTTTAAAACTACAACTCCCAGTAGAGACGTGCCATAGAACATGTTGCGAACATGGTTGCGAAACACAATAGCCAGCATGTGTAGTTCTGGGGACGGGGTGGGGGAGGGGGGGACGGGGTGGACCCGTTCAAATCCAGTTTTGGACAGTCTGCCGTGGTTCCATCCCATTTCAAGTGCTGTTCGACGCTCGGCACACTCTCCAATCACAGAGCTTGAAGACTATCATGGGGTTTGTCAAGCGAAGCGGAGAGAATACTTACTTCCTGGTGTAATATTCTGTAAAGCAAATGAGCTGCTCCGACCCTCGGTCCTGACGGACTCCAACTTGTGTTTATTAATCAAACAAATAAATAAAGACAAGGATAATTATGTATTATTGTTGAGTAAATGGAGAATTGCACAGGGGAAAATAACGTATCTATGCCACAATTTTAGATGCAGATTTTGTTAAACTAATACGTTTGCGCTGTGGACCAACACTATACATTGACGGGGAAGGGGATAGCAATAAAGATAACACCATTAAACAGTTACACAACATAACAGAAATAATATCGATAGCAGCATCCCTAGCAACTACCTTGGTGACAATGAAAACGTTGTATAGACGCAATTTCCTGAAGTAATCTTCGTAATAACTAGCAAACTAAAGATCATGTGCATCAACTGTACACATAATCTGAAATAACAACTCATATTTCTCGCATCAAATGACATCAAAACGCATTGTAATGGCCAAACTAACTTTAAAATAGGCATTTTACACCGAGAATAAAACGAAGTTCGGCCATGTTTTTTTTTTCTGCAGGGAGAAATTTGAAGATCACGTGACATAGACTACCATTGGAGTGAATGGTGAAAAAAAACGTAGGGATCTTACAATTTCAGAGGCATTTTTGTAGAAATACTACGTCCTACGTTGTAGACCAACGTAGTTATTACACGTTTTTTTGTGAGACTGGGTTGGTATATCACCATTCTTTACTTACATGTTTGATACGTTTCTATGAAATAAGAAATTAATAAAACTAAAATGTAATTATCATATCATATATTATAATGTATTGTATTATTATTAAGTAATATCATACATTAACCCAATTATAGCAGATGCCACATTGAATGGATGAACACATTTCCATCCATCCATCCATCTTCTCCCGCTTATCCGTGGTCGGGTCGCGGGGGTAGCAGTTCCAGCAGAGAGCCCCAAACTTTCTTTTCCCTGAACACATTTATGCATCAATAATTACAACGGAGTATTTCTAAATACAAGTTGTAAAAATACTTATATGTATTTAATACTAATAACATAATGATTAATTTTACTTTCAGATGATAATACTTTTCAGGGTTAGGTCCGGTCTGACAGCGCTTTGCTCTCTGCTGCAGAGGAAGAGAAGATCACTGCTCTAAACAAAGTCAAAAATCGTACATCCAAACTGAATACATATAATTAATTATTATTAATACGTTAAGTCTTGTTCATTGTTTTTCATTTTTATTAAATGTTTGATATATCCGGCACAGACCCTTTCATACCGGCAATGCGCGATAGAAACAACAGGAACTGCGATAGCATAAATATGCGAACACAAACCAGACTGCTGGAGAAGAGAGATCACAGGGGGGGTTGGGACACACACATTCCGATGGCCAATTCGTTTTAAACAAAAAGTTCGCAACATACATAGGCATAGGTGGGGCTGGTGAACGGTATAGTCAATTTTTGTAAACACTGTGAAATGTTGACTTTATTTGATCATTTCAGTTCAAAACTAACGTTCATATTTCTCTTTTTGAGAAGAGAAATATGAATATGTTAGTGGCTGACCCAGCCCCATGGTCTGTCACAGTAGTGCGGGAAAGAGAAGTGCACTGTTTTGCCTGGCTGGACCTGTATTTTACAGGAAAGGAGTGAGCAGAGGGCGGAGTTGTCGATTCTTGTTCTGTTTTCTGTGAACAATCCTCACCCTCTCAGACTTTCAGATGCGCGCACTACTAAAGAGACGCGCTACCATGGAAACCAAACAATGGTGTGGGGGGGGGGGGGAGAGAGCTGTGCCTGATGGGCCGCTGAGAGCTGCGAGCTGCCGTTTCATTCAGACTGTTTAAAAAACGGTAACAACGGACTATTTTTCTTAGCGGATGCATGTCAATTTAAATCAATACATACAACTATTTTTTAAATCAATAAAAACATTTTCTAAATCCATAAAAGCATTTCAATTAATATTGGGAGTCATGTCGTTACTTTGTTGAGAATGTGGCCATGTAATAAGCGGGATAATTTGCAGCGACTTGGTCATTATGGGGAAAATAACCAACCCGGTATCACGGCAAGACGTGAACATGTGACGATTTACCATGCTGGGAGACGTGAACATGTCACGGTTTCGTCCCCTTCAAACATGACAGCTACACGGTATTGTTAACCCATGTTAACCAGTGGAGAAATAACCGGAAATACCAAGCAAATGCTACCCCGACGTAATGATTTATTTTGTAATAGTCACACTCGATTACAGTGATTTTCTTGTTTTCCCAGCTGGTCGACACCTCTTTTAGCATAAACAAAGGCTACATTAATGTATTAAATCGATGTTAATCCATGCGTGTGGATGTGGAATTAACGGACGTGACGTTGTGCGATTGAGTTGCCAAGCAACAGCTTCGGTTCATGTTAATTTACAAACTATTCAACTACAACCGTAGTTATATTTAAAAACATGTTAGAAGGCCTCACGAAATACTTTAATGCACATTAAAATGTAAATGTGAAGGAATGTGTGTATAACAAAATACATCGGTCATTAAACGAAACCGGAAACAGACGTAGGCAAGATCCTCAGCTCGATGATTGGATGGTTATCCGCAATGCATGCTGGGATTTGGTGTTTATGTGATGTGAAATCTGAAAAGTTTTTTCAAAATACAATAATACTTTATTCCGAGTGTGTTTGCTTTTCTCTTTGAAAGTCATCACATAACGGCTTTGTAATACACGGTTCGGCTGCATTAAATATGACATATCTGCCGTAGTTCTCTATTTATAGAGCCCTGCTGAGAAGACTTCTAGACAAACAGGAGAACTGCCGCCAAAACTGAAGATGTGACGTGGATCATAAATATATAAGCAATTATACAACATCTTACATTTATTTTCACACAATACGTCTCCTTGCAGTATCAACACTAATTCGGCTGACTTTTATATTTGATCCAATTGGTAGATAGGCTGTATTTAAACCATAACCGTGCAGAGCTGATAGAAAGGGACACCTGGTGGTCAAAGCACGTTATTGAATTGTATTATTTTATTATTAGATATTAATAGGATCTCTATAAAGTATATTCATTACTCGTTATTCTCTACTAATAGTTCCTTAAAGACTGTATATAATGACTAGTTTGAACATCCCTTTCAAGATTTCAAGATGTTATAAGCTAAGGTTTATTGACATATCATATTATACACAACTACTGTGTAGTTATGCAATGAATGAAAAACTTGGGTCGCAGGTTCCTCAACAGTACATTACAAGACATCTATCAATATGTGTGTATACCTCCACCATTAAACTGTCATTCTGCACATTTCTTATACTATCTACATCATGGGTCGGCAACAGGCGGCCCGCGGGCCATTGTTGGCCCGCCAGCAATAATATTTGGCCCGTAATTTTGAGAATCAAAAATAAAATATTATTTAGATTTTTTATTTATTTTTTTTTTTTACAACATAGGACCGACAGTCGCACATGAGGGTTTCCGTTAGCCGCCGATCGATCGGCCGCCGGTCATTATCGGCCGATATTCACTCTTAATAGTTTGATCGGTGCTCTCTATAAAGGCCGATCAGGAGAGCTGGATCTGATCGATATGGACATAAACGCGAGTGAAGTGTAACCGGACCCGAGAGAGAGATCAGATCAGCTGCTGAGTCTGATGGAGACACGCAGCTCTGCATAATCACCTGAAGCCCCGCCCACTGTTTAGCGAGCTGCATGAGAAACTGACGGGCTGTCAGGAGAGAGAGAGAGGGAGGGAGAGGGGAAAAGAGAGCATCCGTTTCTCCCGTGTGATTATTCAAAGTTAATGTAAACTTTTGAATAATGTACTTCATCTACTACAAGTAGTTTGTTTGAATGTAATAATTATGTTGTTTGTTGTTTGTGGAATCATTTATTGAAAAATGAATCTGAATTTTTTGATCTGTAACGATTATAAACTGAAGCAATATAAAAATGACTCCCATTAACTGAGTTTTAAACATCAGCATATCCGGTCCTAGTCCGGTGATTACCTGCTAACGGAAACTCTGCTACACAATTCTTATTATTATTATTGAAACATGACCGGTAAGTTTCAGATTTGTCCGGTAAAATAAATTCTGTCCCGATATATCCGCTTACATTCATAATATCAGCGGAGGGAGGGGAAGCTGCGCTGTGGAAGAGCAGAGTGGCGAGGGAGAGCTGTCATCTTCCTTTTACAAGCTTCAAACATGTATTTATCGTGTGATTTTGGAAATAAAAATGTCATATTCTGAAAGCCAAGACTTTGTTTATTTAAAATCAAACAAAACACCCGAACCCCGAAAAACTATTTTTTTACGCAAATCCACGTTTATTTTGAAATGAGCCGTTGCGACTTTCGACTGATTTCGATAGAGCGGGTCACATATGGCAAATGTGTGGTTGGGGGGAACCAGGTCAATTCAAGTACTTATTTAACTATTAAATACATTGAGTTTGAGTAAAATACTTGGTTACTGATTAATTTAGGTTATAATATATGAAATTGCAAAGCAAAACATGCTGTAATTGATTTATTTTGTCCTTTGGTATTTTTTAAAGGTTTTCAACCTGAAAGAATCCTAATGTGTCCTTGAAAAGTTGAAATAAAGAAAAGGAACAAGGATTCCAGTTGCCCCTCAAGCCTCTCAAATATGGACAAACACTCAAATAAATGCCAAAAACCCAGAGAACTTGACAATACTTATCAGAATAAAAGTATGTTAAATAACACTGCTACCTAGTTAATAACTCTACTTTACTCAGTGGAGGCTCGTCCATTGAGGAAAGGGAGGACCATCCTCCTTACAATTTCAGAGAAAAATTAACTTTGAAGAGAACAATAAATACACCTCAATTTAAAAGATAAGTCTGTTAAAATACAGATAATAGCCCTGGCTTTGGGACTGAAATGGGGTGTTGAGATCTTCATATGAAGTGAATACTTAAAACGAAAGTTAATTAAGATCATGGTATGAAGTGAATACTTAAAAACGAAAGTTAATTGAGATCATGGTATGAAGTGAATACTTAAAAATGAAAGTTAATTCTAAATCATACATGATCAATCATATTCTTGTATAAACCCATAATGAGAATGCTTCTTGACGGTTTTTGAATATGTATCTATGCTTACAATTTTTTCTGTTGCTATTTGAGAACTTTGCGTTTTGAAAAGAGGGTGTTGTGAGTTTTCATAGTATGTTTAATACTTAAAAACAAAAGTTAGTTATAATCAAATATAATCAATTATATTCTTGTATAACCCACAATGAAAATGCTTCATATTTTAGGTTTTCTATAGTTACAGTATAAACAAAACAAAATGGTTTGTTTAGGTTGAGTTTTCTTCCTCTCCTCTGGCAGCAGTCCACAGGGAGGGGGGGGCTTCACACTAAGGAGACACATTAAGAGGCCAAAGAGAGTTCATGTCCTTTTCACCCTAACAGAAGAGGAGGAGTTTGTTTTTTTGGGTTTAGGATCCAGTTTTTTTAGCATAAAGAGACTGGTTTTTTGAGAGAGCGCGAGAGAGAGGGGGGTTGACCCCTGGTAGACTCTCTCCCGGTAGGCTGTGTGCTTCAGAGCTGGGTTAATAGCTCTCGGTAAGGTCCTGTCAGACGGGGTAAATATCTCTCGATTTTCTTGGTTGTTGGCTGAGTGGAATGATTTGATGAGAGATGTGTTGGTGAATATTATAACCCGCGACCTGTAAGGACCTTCCTTCGAACTCTTGGCGGATGGGAATGTGTTTTTGACAGGTTAATCCGCCGTCTGTGTCGGAAGATGTGTTTGTGAATATTATAACCGCGACCTGTAAGGACCTTCCTTCGAACTCTTGGCGGATGGGAATGTGTTTTTGACAGGTTAATCCGCCGTCTGTGTCGGAAAAACGGTATTAAACTGATGTGAATTAATTGGTGAATGGAAAGTTGAATGCGCTTTTTATTGTCACCGGTCTTTTTACGAGGAAATACCTCTAAATTCTATCGGGAGAATTTTAAAATGTCACAACTGAAATGGGCAGTTGAAATTAAAACATTTTGGTAATAAATGTAAGACTGTGAATTAAAGTTTCATTTGAACATGATCACAGCACGGTTTTTTTTTGTTAGTATGATTATAATGTTGTGAGAGAGAAGGTAAAAACCCTGTATTAGTTTGGACCTATTTTTCTTCAAATAAACTGAATCCCACCTGTTGGATTGGGATCCTTTAAAAGACACCTGTGCCCTCCTCTCCTGCTTCCAAGGTAAGATTGCACCCTGCCACACACACTTAGGTAGGAGCACAGTCCATTTACTGATATCAAAATCCTTCGGGATCGCTTAAACAGATTAAAAAAGAGTTGTCTGAATTGAAACAGCAGTTAATTGAACCTGGTTCTTCGGGGGGTTAGGAAGAGGTGAGATCTTGCTGACGTTGGTGGATCTGAGCCAAGCAGCAAACTTACATAGACTCAATAACTTCGGAAAGGTCAATTAGGAGGTCAGAGTAATTTACCGGAATAAATTATCAGGACCTCTCATACTCTAAACATGGCGCCCAACGTGGGGCTCTGTGAAAAATAATACTTTTACAGAGTCAAAATACAAGAACCAAAACGACCTAGTGAAAAAAGTCGAGGAATACAAATCAGCGAAATACAGGCTGAAAGTCTTGTTAAAATACCTACCCCAAATCCTAGAATATATATAATTAAACCTGAAAGTGTAGTAATTTAAGTTAATACTATTGCACCGGACTGAGGGTTATATTATATCGGATATAGCTGTCTGATTAAAGAAGCTAAAGAAGGTTCATTTTCCCCTAGTGAAATTGAGAAGCCTGTGGTCCCTTTAACACAGGTTTAGGTGGCTAAAGTGAAGTCAGCCGTAGGAGCACTGCTCAGTACTTGTCCAATTACTTTGAAACTTATAGGTAGGACTTGACCAAGAGCTGCGGTTTGAACTTTTGCGTTAAAACATAACGTGGGGAAGAGTTAATGGGAGATTTAATAAAGATAAACATAGGTCTAAAGGTACCTATGCTGTTTAAAAAATTCGAAGCTCGGTAAATACAACTCTTAGCTGAGGTACCCGCATGTACTAACTGAATCCAGAAAGAGAACTTAGAACCAAGTGACGGTATAGTCGGACTGTACACCCGGCGAGAGTAAAGCCTAGGAACTTGCATGTGTATAAAAGAGTGAACTTGAAGCCTTTAATACATTTTTGTGTTGTTTTTTAAAACAAACAAACAAAGATAAATGGCGGACGAGGTTAGAACGCAGTTTTTAATGACTCGGAGCCAACCACACAGGGAGGGATACACAGAAGCAAAATCCGGAGCTTCTGCCCGCCCTGGTCAGCTTAGCCCAGACCCACGGGCGTACCGCGACCAAAATACTTTCCTGTCAGACTACCGTTTGACAGAGAGCAACAAGCAGGTGGTATAATGTTTGAGACCCTATCTCCACCATACAGGGATAAAAGCTAAAAAAATGCCATTTAGGAGTATCCCATCTACTACTCCTAGAAAAAAAAAAACACATTGTTAGACATGATATTCAGGGAAAAGGAATGTTGGAAATAAATAATGTCAAATATTGAAAATCCTAAAACTGGATCAACAAACCATGTTAATAAACCCTGCTAATAGGAAGCTAAAACATGCAGGAGAAATAGCAGTAGCTCTGGCAAAGAGAATAGGTCCTAGCATGCAAGCACAGTGTGATAATATGATAAGGACTATTAAACTGTCAGAAGGCGATGTGGTGATCAGATGACCCACAAATACCGGTTGTTTTGAATGTACTTTTAAGAAAAAACCTATGTGGGAACTATCAGCAGATATCAAGTCCCAAAAATATCTTCAAAACTAATATGAGAAAGTTTTTGCGAAGCTAAAGCTCAAATACTTTACCAAAATCAACTAAAGTATTTACTTTTGACCCCTTTTTGGGAATGGGATTTTCCGTTACACAACGGAAAACTCAATTCAAGCCTTAAAGAACGCTTTAAAGACAAGTCAATGAGAGTTAAATGTGGTGCTATTTTGCTCATGAATGGAGCTTGCACTTTTGGAAAAAAGGTCTCCTCTTTTCTCTGCTCCCGAGGTGCTGCAGAAACACGCAGCACACAGGGTCAAAGACAGGCGTGACCTCTGGAGGGGAAGAAAATTTGAGCAGACCACGAAAGACCATTAAAAGTTTTATGGCCTCAGCACAGAGGAAGATCTGGAGATTTTAAGGAACTCTCCCAAAGCATCCCCCACCCCAGCACAAGGGAAATAGTGTTCCTCTCACCAATGAATAAATCAACTCTTAACCAAGTCGGATCTAAAATAGACATAGCTCCAGTTGTTAAGAAAAGAGGGAGATTCAAAAAATTATCTTAACACCAGAACAATAATATCAAATATCAAAAACCAAAATAGTATGTTGAGACCAATTCTCAGAAACTAACAATGTGAGATAAGAAGAAAGCTTGAGAAGTTCATCTAGCCACGAATGATTTTGGAGGAGGTGTGGAGATAAGGAACCAGGGTGATAGAAAATCTGTGTTATTCATGTCTATGACTTGATCAGGAACAGAGGAAGAATTATCACCTGAAGAGAAGCATCTTGCACTTGCATTAAAAATCTATCCAGCCCTGAGGGAAATGTCTCAAGGTACCTAGATGTGCATATACACTCTTTATTTTTCAATATCTGAAGCTACTAAACAAACTGTTCAGGGAGCAGAAACAATGATGAGTAGATGGAGAAAATAGAAGATGATGATGTCTGGTCCAGATGTGGGGTGCAGAGGACCACAGGAAGTAAGCCAAAAAGGGAAACATTGAAACCCTTACAGAAAACCGCTACTCCACAGATAACACTGTTTACAGATGGGAGTATGCGAAAAGGTGACCAAGCAGCCACTTGGGCCTTTATAATGAATACTAATTCAGGTGAAGTACTTTGCAAGCAAAAGGGTGCAATACCAGGTACAGCCTGCTGAGGAAAAGGCCATTTGTTGAGGGACTTCCTTTTGCTAAAAAAGGAAAAATAGCACACATCCGTATTGTTACTGATAGTGATTATTGTTAAAAAGCGGGTAAAGAAGAGCTTAATAATTGGAAACAAAGGCAGTTCAAAAATGTGAAAGGTGAAACGCTGACACATGCCCATCTATTGAGGGTCTTATTGCAGAGTTAAAGGCAGGCATGTAGAATGGAATCATGTCCGTAGCCATACAGATAAGATCAAATTGACTATCAGGGTAATAGAGAAGTTTTACCTTGCTTAAAGCACGGGACGAGTTAACCACCTGACTGCCATATTCCCTAGAATATGGAAAAAGGGTGGAAGCATTCACGTACCACCTGAAGAAGCTCCTTAGGTTGTGCGTGAATTACACAGCAGTTTAGGCCATGTGGGCCTATTTCAGATGAGGAAATATTGTCTCCACAATAAAATCCTCTTACCAAAACTGCGATTGCACTTACAACACACATGGTCAACATGTCTTCAATGTGTAGAGGTGGATGGGTTTAAGAAAGTTCATCCTGAGCATCTTAAAATAATAGAGGAAGAACCACTAACCATTTTTAGTGCTGACATAAGCAGGTCCTTTTCTGACCCGCACTCCCAGTGGGAATAAGTATTTCCTTGTGACCTTTGATAAATGGAGGGAGTCATAAACATGTTTATCCTCTGACCAGAGCAACTGGAACACAGTGTCTGCTAAAATGGCGGAACATATAAGTATTTTTCCTAAAAAAACTGAGAAAATAGGAATGGATAATGTCACTCACTTTAAAAATGAGAAAGTTTTTGTCACCCTTGCAGGATAAAGGGAATCACACCTATCTGGTCTTTACCGTATAAGTATCAGGCATTAGAGCAAAGAGTGGAGTATAAAATTTAAAAAAAACTGTAAAACAAATTGGGACATTCCAATCAATTTGACAAGGCTGAATATATTCCTATAAGTATGGAAAAGCTACCTAGGGCAAAGGTCAGGTCATATCTAACTATCACACCTTTTCCGTTTAAATTCAGAAATCGTGTATGGGTGACCAGAAAGGGGCGAAGTCCAGAGAAGGGTTAGCTTAAAACTAAATCAGAAGGTTTGGATACAGTGAAGTCAATTTTCTGGGAAAGTAGTTTCACTCCAGAAGAGAGGACCGGTTCACCCGAGCCAACTGAGTTTAGAATCCAGATAGGAATATGACTGCGGCCTACCCATCCACTATTGATGCTATCAGTCTCACATCACATGACATGTTTTGCACACACACGTGGCAGTTAATGTGTTTTCTTCCACAGGAGAGGATGGCTTTTTGTGGGATCGTCCCGCAATAAGTTAGAATTTGTCTGGGTAAAATTCTGTGCCAAGGGATATTTTATAGAGCAAAAGAGGAAATGGAAAATAACCTTTATATTATTTTTCTCATTGTTTTTTAACTTTACACTAATAGTTTTCTTTTCAGTTATTTTTAATTGATATACGCTTACACCCTAAAAAGAGTATTCATTTAAATATGATCTTTTGAGCACATCTCTCCTTCTTTTTTGCTGGTTCTCACACAGCATGAAGGTGTAGGGCTGTCAGGTCGTTAAACTGATAAGAGTAAATTATGGCCCAGTGCTTTCTGCCATTAGAGGCCAACTGAGTAAGAGGAGAAACAATCACCTTGCTGTGTATAGAAATTACAGAGCAATATGGAATACACGACCCTCTTGAGAAAACCCTTGGGGAAGTTTTTATTTTAACTGAAACAACTTTTTATGGATCAGAGAAATGATTTAAACTTGATTTTAGCTATATTGTTGAGATTAATACCTCAGCAATCTACCAAGAGGATTTGAACCTGCCTAGCGGGGAAACTTCAGTCACAGTGCCTCAAGTGAAGCCAAGTAGGCTACTGGACCCAGGAAACCTGTGCAGAAGGACCGGAAGGGGCAAGCGGTGAAAAGGAGGATACTCGTAAGAGAAAAAAAGTGATCTGATTCAAAGGTCTCCCCGGGTGCCCAAGCCAAAAATATGTCCTTGCTGTCAATAGACATTCCAGAGGAACATGGAGTACCAGACCCCTTGGAAGGATTCCTGGGGGAAATTGTTTCAATTGAAACAATTATTAATGGATCAGCGGCTGAGTCACCTATGACCCCGCCAGAGGAGGAGGACGATTCTTCCAGCTCTGTGGGACAGGCTGCATCTCTACCCGCTGAGCCACTCAGATCGCAGTGGATTTCCCAGGAAAGGATGACGACTACCTGATAACTGCATGGTCGGATATCAGACGCCAGGTAGCAGCAGCCCTACCTACCTCCTGCCACTGGTCCACTTCACCATCTCCAACCCGGTGACTTCGTGCTGGTCAAGGACTTCCGGAGAAAGAGCTGGAAATCCAACCGTTGGCAAGGTCCCTACCAGGTGCTCCTCATCACCCAGACAGCGGTCAAGGTCACCGAGGGAGCCACGTGGGTCCACGCCAGCCACTGCAAGGTCGTAGTCACAGGCCAGGAGAGACGGTAGAAACAGACGACAACAAGTGATGTGTCCTAGTCACCAACGAAAGACGACAACAAGTACCACCAGCACCACACTGGCACCACATACACCTAATCTCACACTGCACACACAGGATGTCATGAGCGAGTGCCAGCTAAGCTGTTTCATATGCCTCTGGTTCCTCGTTTGTGCTATCATTGTGTGGGGACTCATTGACCTTGTCACAAAGTCATGAGCGATTATTGACGAGGTCTAAAAAATCCGTCGACCGAGTTATCTGGTTTTTCGTTTGGAGATGTCGTCCAGCGAAAAACTGCAACCCCTCCATGGTCAGGGTCAAGGATATACATCAGATAGCAACATGGATTTAGGAGTCTACAACAGATGGGCCCCTCGCCCAAGGACATTCCTGTACGGTACTATGTTTTCGGTGTTTTTTCACACCAGGTTCATCAAAAGGTCGTCCTGATTACACATACTGAAGAACTTTTCATGATATTGATGCTTGGAGTTTTACGGATGTAATATGTATGTTTTTACGATTTTATCTGTTGATATTTGATAACTTTGCGTTTGAAAAGAGGGTGTTGAGATCTTCATATGAAGTGAATACTTAAAACGAAAGTTAATTGAGATCATGGTATGAAGTGAATACTTAAAAACGAAAGTTAATTGAGATCATGGTATGAAGTGAATACTTAAAAACGACAGTTAATTATAAATCATACATGATCAATCATATTCTTGTATAAACCCATAATGAGAATGCTTCTTGACGGTTTTTGAATATGTATCTATGCTTACAATTTTTTCTGTTGCTATTTGAGAACTTTGCGTTTTGAAAAGAGGGTGTTGTGAGTTTTCATAGTATGTTTAATACTTAAAAACGAAAGTTAGTTATAATCAAATATAATCAATTATATTCTTGTATAACCCACTATGAAAATGCTTCATATTTTAGGTTTTCTATAGTTACAGTATAAACAAAACAAAATGGTTTGTTTAGGTTGAGTTTTCTTCCTCTCCTCTGGCAGCAGTCCACAGGGAGGGGGGGGGCTTCACACTAAGGAGACACATTAAGAGGCCAAAGAGAGTTCATGTCCTTTTCACCCTAACAGAAGAGGAGGAGTTTGTTTTTTTGGGTTTAGGATCCAGTTTTTTTAGCATAAAGAGACTGGTTTTTTGAGAGAGCGCGAGAGAGAGGGGGATTGACCCCTGGTAGACTCTCTCCCGGTAGGCTGTGTGCTTCAGAGCTGGGTTAATAGCTCTCGGTAAGGTCCTGTCAGACGGGGTAAATATCTCTCGATTTTCTTGGTTGTTGGCTGAGTGGAATGATTTGATGAGAGATGTGTTGGTGAATATTATAACCCGCGACCTGTAAGGACCTTCCTTCGAACTCTTGGCGGATGGGAATGTGTTTTTGACAGGTTAATCCGCCGTCTGTGTCGGAAGATGTGTTTGTGAATATTATAACCGCGACCTGTAAGGACCTTCCTTCGAACTCTTGGCGGATGGGAATGTGTTTTTGACAGGTTAATCCGCCGTCTGTGTCGGAAAAACGGTATGAAACTGATGTGAATTAATTGGTGAATGGAAAGTTGAATGCGCTTTTTATTGTCACCGGTCTTTTTACGAGGAAATACCTCTAAATTCTATCGGGAGAATTTTAAAATGTCACAACTGAAATGGGCAGTTGAAATTAAAACATTTTGGTAATAAATGTAAGACTGTGAATTAAAGTTTCATTTGAACATGATCACAGCACGGTTTTTTTTTGTTAGTATGATTATAATGTTGTGAGAGAGAAGGTAAAAACCCTGTATTAGTTTGGACCTATTTTTCTTCAAATAAACTGAATCCCACCTGTTGGATTGGGATCCTTTAAAAGACACCTGTGCCCTCCTCTCCTGCGTCAAAGGTAAGATTGCACCCTGCCACACACACTTAGGTAGGAGCACAGTCCATTTACTGATATCAAAATCCTTCGGGATCGCTTAAACAGATTAAAAAAGAGTTGTCTGAATTGAAACAGCAGTTAATTGAACCTGGTTCTTCGGGGGGTTAGGAAGAGGTGAGATCTTGCTGACGTTGGTGGATCTGAGCCAAGCAGCAAACTTACATAGACTCAATAACTTCGGAAAGGTCAATTAGGAGGTCAGAGTAATTTACCGGAAAAAATTATCAGGACCTCTCATACTCTAAACAGGGGCTAGAGAGGACGAGCCTCCCTTTGGGCGGGTCATCAGCGATATCAGAGTTTTTTCTGAACCGGGGAACAGGGGCGCTGCGCCCTCTTACCAAAATCAATTCCTTGAATTAGGCTTTGATTATGTTCTGGCCCGCCATCTTGCGGCCCAGCAAAAAATTGGCCCACGGCCAAACTTACTTGCCTACCCCTGATCTACATGCATCTTATAAGAGTATAATACATATGAATAATATCAGTTTAATAATAAACAAATAATAAACAAATAAGTGCTTAAACATAGTTAACATTGCAGGAAAGCAATATATTAGACGTTAAGTACTTTCTCAGGCTTAATATTTATCTGTAGATACAAATGTCACTGTGTGTGCTGTGTGCTCTGCATGTGTGACCATTAAAGAATCAGAATACCTTTATTAGTTCCACAGAGGGGAAATGTGCAGCGTTACAGCAGGAAAGAGCCACAGACAGCTTAGTGTTGCATATCTTACATGCGTTAAAAAAGTACTAAGTTAGAATAAAATAAACAATATGCTAAAAAATGTACTAAGTTATAATATAATAAACAATATGCTAAAAAAAAGATAAAAAGTTACATAATTTTCAAAAATACAGATCAAAAACAAAACGGCATATATATTGATTTAGTGGCCAGGTATAAATTACACAGTTATTAATGACATATATATATATTGCACATATAGCACATATTGCACAAAGTTGGTTTGTATTTAGCAGCAAGGGGTGTTATAGTCTGTGTTGTGGTGTGTGTAGGAGGGTCTACTAGGGGCAGTGCTGGTTGTAAAGTCTGACCGCTGCAGGAAGGAAGGACCTGCGGTTTTCAAGAGGGTTTCATCCCTCCATATTCTTCTTAAAGCTTTTTTCTTATTCAAAATAAGACCTTAACCTAAAGTACTCTTTAATGTTTAAATTAAGCCTTATTAGTTTGTCTGTTTTGCACATCCTCCTATTAATATCTAATAATAAAATAATACAATTCAATAACGTGCTTTGACCACCAGGTGTCCCTTTCTATCAGCTCTGCACGGTTATGGTGTAAATACAGCCTATCTACCAATTGGATCAAATATAAAAGTCAGCCGAATTAGTGTTGATACTGCAAGGAGACGTATTGTGTGAAAAATAAATGTAAGATGCTGTTTAATTGCTTATATATTTATGATCCACGTCACATCTTCAGTTTTGGCGGCAGTTCTCCTGTTTGTCCAGAAGTCTTCTCAGCAGGGCTCTATAAATAGAGAATTACGGCAGATATGTAATATTTAATGCAGCCGAACCGTGTATTACAATGTCGTTATGTGATGACTTTCAAAGAGAAAAGCAAGCACACTCGGAATAAAGTATTATTGTATTTTTAAAAAACGTTTTCAGATTTCACATCACATAAACACCAAATCCCAGCATGCATTGCGGATAACCATCCAATCATCGAGCTGAGGATCTTGCCTACGTCTGTTTCCGGTTTCGTTTAATGACCGATGTATTTTGTTATACACACATTCCTTCACATTTACATTTTAATGTGCATTAAAGTATTTCGTGAGGCCTTCTAACATGTTTTTAAATATAACTACAGTTGTAGTTGAATAGTTTGTAAATTAACATGAACCGAAGTTGTTGCTTGGCAACTCAATCGCACAACGTCACGTCCGTTAATTCCACATCCACACGCATGGATTAACATCGATTTAATACATTAATGTAGCCTTTGTTTCTGCTAAAAGAGGTGTCGACCAGCTGGGGCAACAAGAAAATCGCTGTAATCGAGTGTGACTATTAAAAAATAAATCATTACGTCGGGGTAGCATTTGCTTGGTATTTCCAGTTATTTCTCCACTGGTTAACATGGGTTAACAATACTGTGTAGCTGTCACGTTTGAAGGGGACGAAACCGTGACATGTTCACGTCTCCCAGCATGGTAAATCGTCACATGTTCACGTCTTGCCGTGATACCGGGTTGAAAATAACACCCTTCATCCAGATCAAGATCCCTCCGCTTCAGGATCCTGATCTGCCTGACGAGGCTCCATTAAAATATAAATATTTTTAGTGAATTACTGACTTTAGGCACGTTAATAACGTTTTAATGAAGTTGACGACAGTATATTCATATTTGTCAGTGCTTTCATGTAAATTCGGTCAACATAAACATAAATGATCGTGGTGAAGATGATGATTAAATTAGAATAAAAAATTGAGAGCATTTCCTCCTGATGTTTTTTGTACAGTAGTTGTGGACTAACCAACATTATTTTGTTAAATAAAAACATGGTGATGCTTTGTAGCCTAAATGATTACATGTCTCTTATTTAGCACAGAGTATGATCCTATCCGTGACATATGGATCTTAACAAAGATCCGCTATACCGTAGTAGCCTAAATCTAAATCTAGATACGGTAGAGATAAATCTACCGTACTGTATCAGAGTTTATTTCACATGAGCTCCAGTGTGGAACCCCACTGCACCCCCTGGTGGATCAATGATCCATTGCAGCTGGCTTCATTATAATTACATTTATTTATCAAGGGGGCGGTCTCAAGTCACGCTGGAGGTTTTCCCTTGAGCGAGGCAGACCCCGTGCCGGCCACGGCCCTCGCGTTTCAAACTGTCTGAAATGAGGTGCTACATCTGTAGCACTCAGTAGTAATGATTTTATGTGCTTTTTTAATGATAACATTGTTACTCTTAGAAACAAAATCAATGATCTCTTGCCTTTGACCAGTATAGTGTTATCAACAGCTCCCGGAAACGTAAGTTCTAATATTACACTAGATAGTAAACTAGAATGCTTTTCAGCCATGAACCTTGAACAATTAAATTCAATGATTCTCTCTTCTAAACCATCAACGTGTATGTTAGACCCAATTCCAACTAAGCTGTTGAAGGAAGTTTTTCCATTAATTATCACTTATTTATTAAATATTATGAATATGTCTTTATTATCAGGCTATGTTCCACAATCATTTAAAGTAGCAGTAATAAAACCGCTTCAACTATAGACCTATTTATAATCTTCCGTTCCTCTCAAAAATTCTTGAGAAAGCACTCGCAAAACAGCTGTGTGATTACTTAAAAAACAATGATTTATTTGACGATTTTCAGTTTTATTTTCATAGCACAGAGACAGCTCTGGTTAAAGTCACAAATGACATTCTAATAGCCTCAGACAAGGGACTTGTCTCTATTCTTGTTTTGCTCGATCTCAGTGCTGCATTTGATACTATCGACCATGATATCCTATTGCAAAGACTAGAGCACTTAGTTGGCATACAGGGAACTGCTTTAGACTGGTTTAGGTCCTATCTATCTGAACGCTCTCAGTTTGTACGTGTCAACGATGAATCTTCCACGCAAACCAAAGTTAGCCATGGAGTGCCACAGGGCTCAGTGCTTGGACCTATTTTGTTCACATTATATATGCTTCCGCTAGGAAATATTATAAGGAATCATTCTGTACATTTTCATTGTTATGCGGATGATACTCAACTGTATTTATCAATCAAGCCTGATGAAATTAATCATCTAAATAAAATTCAAGACTGCCTCAAGGACTTAAAAACGTGGATGACCTTAAACTTTTTGATGTTAAACACGACCAAAACTGAAGTTATTGTACTCGGCTCGAAGAATCTACGAAACAAATTATCTAAAGATATACTAACTGTGGATGGCATTAATTTGGCCTCCAGTGAGACTGTAAGGAATCTTGGTGTTATATTTGATCAGGATTTATCCTTTAACGCCCACATAAAATCAATTTCAAGGACCGCCTACTTCCATCGACGTAACATTGCAAAAATCAGGCATATCTTGCCTCAAAACGATGCAGAGAAACTAGTCCATGCACTTGTTACTTCAAGGCTGGATTATTGTAACTCCTTATTATCAGGGTGTACCAAGAAGTCAGTCAAGTCGCTTCAGCTGATTCAAAATGCTGCAGCTCGTGTACTAACCAGAGTTAGGAAAAGGGACCACATTACTCCTGTTCTGGCTGCCTTACACTGGCTCCCTATAGAACACAGGATAGAATTTTAAATTCTTCTTCTCGCCTACAAAGCCCTTAATGGGCAGGCGCCATCTTACCTTAAAGAACTCATAATACCCTACTGTCCTACTAGGGCATTGCGTTCCAAGAATGCAGGGTTGTTGGTTGTTCCTAGAGTCTCTAAAAGTACAATGGGAGCCAGAGCCTTTTCTTATCAAGCTCCACATTTGTGGAATCAGCTTCCAGTTTGTGTTCGGGCGGCAGACACCCTATCCGTTTTTAAGAGTGCACTTAAGACCTTCCTTTTTGATAAAGCTTATAGTTAGGGCTGATTATATTCAGCCCCTAGTTTAGCTGCTTTAGGCTTGGACTGTCGGGGGGGACACCTTACTTCTTCCTTCTCTCTCTCTGTACCTGTGTACTCTCATGTTCCGATTAACTCAGCTTCCCCAAATTTCTTTTTGGTGTCTATCTACGCCGGGATCCTGAGTCGTGGATGATCCTGTTGCTGTGGTCCTGAGTCCTGGATCGCGAGCCCTGGATCTTGAGTCGTGGCTGTGCCTGTTGCTCTGGTCCTGGATCATAAGTCCTGGATGGATATCCTCTTGGATTCATCTTCCTATTATACACACATGCATTTCCAAACATTTGGACTACCTATGTTGCAAATGTATTATCTTTTCAATTTACACACGGCATCTATTGCACGTCTGTCCGTCCTGGGAGAGGGATCCCTCCTCTGTTGCTCTCCCTGAGGTTTCTCCCATTTTTCCCTTTAAACTGTGGGTTTTCTCCGGAAGTTTTTCCTTGTACGATGTGAGGGTCTAAGGACAGAGGGTGTCGTATTGTCATACTGATATTCTGTACAAACTGTGAAGTCCACTGAGACAAATGTAACATTTGTGATATTGGGCGAATTAAATAAACATTGATTGATTGATATTTATTTCTCCAAGTTATGTTTTTGTGTGCACTGAGGAGGCGTTTGTTTAATCATTTTAAGATTTGCTTTAATACATTTTTGCAAATTAATTATTCATATATGATGAATGAGAAGTAACATTATATTCATGGTATTATTTTCACACATTTCTCTCCATTCTCCATTCTGCCAACGTTGTCGCAGTTTCTCGTCTCTCCCGTTTTTGTGCATACGCATGTATGAATGTCCGTGGAGGACCGCACATTTTCCCATCAAGTTTGTTTTTTATAAATCACAAAGATTGCTTAGAAATTGGCGTACACCATCTTTTGAGCGTACGCCACGTTTATAAATGAGGCCCCAGGTCTCCCATCCCCCGATGCCCAAAAACTGCCTTCTCAAAACAAAAGCATAAAATAACTTATTTGATCATCTAGAATGATACTAGAATGAAAGGAAGACTTACTATAAACAAGAAACAACAATAAAATAAATGGATAACTATTAAATAATATTAGTCCGTATCTGGCATGGCGCCAGGATTTGTTTTCTCTTCAGGACTTCAGTTTCTTTATAAGGAAGTTCTCGTTGTTTTCCATAGAATCCGATCTAGCACAAAGCATATATTCAAATGATATGCAGTTTTAACTGAGTTTTGCCAAAGAATATTCAACAAATTTAACAAACAAACATTTAGCATGATCCACCAAAAGAGATGCACTGTTATAACCATTGAATAAATGGAGCGAAGCCTGCGAGCTAGTTCAGGCAGTCAACTCGAGCACCAATGATACATTTACACGTAATGCTCCGCGTCCCTCTTACAACCAACCTAATGCTAATGCTGCTGCTGCTGCCACTGTGTTCATGCTGCTGCTCGCCTGTTCTGACTATAATTTTCATTAACTTTTGAGAGGTAGGCCAATGTGGAAACAAGATAGATTGTATTTTCTTTTTCTTTTATTTGTTCAGAGAGTTTAAAAAAACACATTGATAGCTGTTGCATTCGCCTACAGTATGTCACTTTTTTACCACTGTATATTCCAAATGACACCTGCCGGGCTGAACTGGGGCTACCCATATTTGTGTTTCAGCCCCAGTTAGCCCCAGTTAGCCCCGGTGTAGCGGCGTCCTTGGTCCGTATATGGCTCCATCAACGTCTCATACCATACCATATCGATATAAAACTAATATATATTGCACAGCCCTAATTTGATAATAGTTATCAAAAGTATTTAACCTGAACTGACTTTAAATCTCAATCGTCTGTCATAGCTTTCATCTGATATCCAGTGATTATCAATAAATGTGAAGTTTGCCATGATGTTGTAAAACGTTTCATATTTGGTTTAAATACTTCACCTGTTGGGTAATTGATTATAAATCATGCCCTTTTTGTGTGTGTGTGTGTGTGTGTGTGTGTGTGTCCTCCCTCAGGTGGTGTTCAGTAGATTCTGCAGCCCATGTGACATCAAGGAACTGTTCTGTACAGCCTTGGGTGTGCCAAGGTAAAACTCACTCACACACACACACACACACACACACACACACACACACACACACACACACACACACACACACACACACACACTCAAACAAACACAGGTGCTGCTATATGTAATGGTGTTCTCATGCAGTAGCCTCTCTGGATCCTCTGCTGTATGAGTTGAAGTTCGGGGGGAATGACTCTTGAGACTCGGGGGCTGAAGTGCTTCAGGTGCACATTGAAAAAGAAACATCTAGGAACACCATATGAAGTGATTGCTGGAGGGATGCATGATGACAGAATTGTTAACTCATTTTTACAATAAACAATACATTCAGTTAATGATAATTATCTGCTTTGAAGACACACCTAGCTTCACTGTAGTTTCTGCCAGTCTTCCTGTGATTGAAGATAGAGCTTCTGTGAACATGAAGACCTTACACACACATCCCTTTAAAGAGAAAGTGAGTTAGTCTTGTCAAATAAGGAAGTGAATCATCAAAGTGTTGTCATGTCAATCACTTCTTAGCATTATTAAAATAAAAATGGTTTCATTTAAGGAGCCTATCCGTTTCATCATGACCTACACGTTCTAGAGAAACTCAAGGCATCATTGTAACGTGGTTTTAAAAACGATTTGGTAATTGCAGCAGAGACATTATCACTCACACACCCCGGAGGAAGAATTCTTCTTTGTGTGTACATCCTTCTGCAGTGTGCTCAGCGACACAGCATGGATGTTTTGTTGTCTCTACTAATTAGCAGTGCTAGCAACACTCCCAATGGTATGTCTAAAATGACAGAGAAAAAAGGTGTCGCATATTCATGCTGCCTTGGTGTCTTCCTGCAGGAACACAAACCTGTCCCTGATGGATCCCACTGGAGCCCTGGTGTCCATCGACCCCACCATGCCACACAACACAGAGAGGTACACCCTGTCCCTCTGAGCTCTTTGTTGATTCATCGATTGTCTGATAAAACATCTGTTCAGTCCACCGGCTGGCTGCGAAGTTAAAGACACATTCACGGATTGGCTGTAAATCCCAGTGTCCCCTGCTCCTCCTACTTTGCTGTTTACATACGCTCCTTAAACTGCCATGATAAGGGAAGTGTACAGTAAGTTTGCAATAGAAGCAACTCAAGTGTCACTTTCCTGAAGCCTTTTAATTAAAGAGTAATCTGTATTCCATATCAGAGTAAAAAGACCTCATCAGAATTTAAAAACAATTATTTGTTTTAAGGTTTTTATTCACGTACGAATATATAGTGATTATGGAAAGTGACATATATTTGTTTTCAGGCAGTTCTCCGTTTGGTCCACCTTTTCCCGTCATTTTCCTGTGGTGGAGGTCTAGATTCTTAAGTATAAAGAAAGAATCAGAAGGGAGAAATACGGTATTAATCCCCCGAGGGAAATTCAGGTTTCACTCTGTTGTTAATATTCTGTGAAACTTCAAATACACACATGAACAAACACTTGCATTGATGGAGGGGTGTCACAGTGAAGGGGCTGTCATGTTTGGGGCTCTGATGCACTTGGGATGTTGGTGCCTTGCCAGTCCACACCACATAAGTGACCTGCTCTATCGAAATCAGTCGCATTGACCCGAAGACACTTTGAGTTGTAGCCTATACACTGTTGGAAAGAGGAGATTCCTAGCTTTCTAATGATATCAGGATTGTTTTTGTAATCCGAATATTAAGCAAAATATGTCACATTATATAATGACCGTCACCGAGTCATCATTTTGAGAAAAAGGCCTTCAAAGTTTTCTCTTCTCTGGAATCCATCGATCTGATTGATTAGTGGAGCAAATTATCAAAATACTACGGAGGGAAGATATTTTCGTTTGGATTACTGGTCTGGGGGAAGCTCGCGAGTGTGTGTGTGAGTATACGTGTGTGTGTTTGTGGAATTTTGCGTTTGTGTGTATTGTGTTTGTTTCCCGGGGAAAACACCGGCTGTTGTTATGCCTGCAGTGACGTAAAGTTACTCCGTTCTCCGCTTGTAATTATGCCGTTACAAGATTCAAAGCTGTATTTATCATCTGAATTTGCCGAAACAAGTTTAATATTCTGAAAGCCAAGACTTTGTTTATTTGAAATCAGATGAAAACAAACTGTAACGGACCCTGCCGTCATAGGCGGCGCGCAAGGGTGCCGGAAGCGGGGGGGCCAGGGGGCCATTGGCCCCCCACTTTTCAGCCCTGCCCCACATGTTCGCAGCGGCAGATGCCGCGGAACACTGTACAAATCCCGTTTCAATAATTCCCCTCCACTCTAAAGTCGCATCTAAAACGCGATCTGATCTAGCTGTGTATATTTTGTTATTTTGTATTGTTATATTCAATCTCATTAGCTACAGGCATTTTTGAAGCTTGTAAAGGGAAGATGACAGCTCACTCGCCACTCTGCTCTTCCACAGCGCCGTTCCCCCTCCCTCCGCTGAAATTATGAATGTAAGGCATAGTAATCATAGATAACACGGCAGGGTCCGTTACAGTTTGTTTTCATCTGATTTCAAATAAACAAAGTCTTGGCTTTCAGAATATTAAACTTGTTTCGGCAAATTCAGATGATAAATACAACTTTGAAGCTTGTAACGGCATAATTACAAGCGGAGAACGGAGTAACTTTACGTCACTGCAGGCATAACAACAGCCGGTGTTTCTCGTGAGTGTTTTCCCCGGGAAACAAACGCAAAAATACACAAACACACACACGTAGTCTATATACACACACACACTCGCGAGCTTCCCCCAGACCAGTAATCCAAACGAAAATATCTTCCCTCCGTAGTATTTTGATCATTTGCTAATAACCAATCAGATCGATGGATTCCAGAGAAGAGAAAACTTTAAAGGCCTTTTTCTCAAAATTATGACTCTGTAACAGTCATTATATAATGTGACATATTTTTGCTTAATATTTGTAGTACAAAAACAATCCTGATATCATTAGAAAGCAAGGAATCAAAATGTGTCTTCGGATCAATGCGACTGATTTCGATGGAGCAGGTCACTTTGCATTAGGTAAAATAAAGCAGGCAGACATAACAGGAAGAATATGTACATTTGAACCCAATCAAATAGGACATTGTCACACCATTCAAATGTATCCATGTAAATTACAACCAATAAAAAAGCTTAGATTTGTTTATTTGTTACGTTGTTTACTTTATTTGTTACGTTGTTCTGTGTGTGTCAGCCGTTAACCTAGAAATAATATATACACTTGCAAACATGTCAGAAGAACCAGCGCAGAAGAAAACTAAATACAGTCAATCTAAACTTAAATGTAACAACTGGAAGGTCACATCCCTGACATCCACATCTCCGGAGCCTGGACCTTCATCAACCATAGAAACAGCGAAGCCAGATGAACCCAAAAGCAGCAGCTTTTGGGTTCATCTGCCGCAGAAACTGTCAAAACCGCCGCCGCCTCCGCCGTCGTTGAACCGAAACAGGCTGGTTCCGACTGCATGGAGGTTTGTTGTCGGGACATTGAGGCGGGTAAAGCTGTTGAAACTGTTGAAAAAAAGGAGACCGCTAGATTATTTGGGCAAAGAGAAGGTACTTCAACGCAGAATGGTACAAAAACAGAGAGTGGTTCATTCTTTGCAAAACCACTAAACGATACTGATAAACTGCGATGTTAACAACCTCATGATAACCTCATTGTCACAAACGAGCTGAGGACCAAAATGCAGAACACGGGAAACCAGGGATAGTCGGTAACCAGCTTTATTGAAGACAATATGCTGGTAGGAGACAAAACGGCAGATAGTCGGCAAAGGGCTGGTCGGGGACAGGCGAGGGTTCCAGGAGAAAGCAGGACGGGAGTCGCAGGTACAGAACGGGTCAGGGAGCAGGCGAGGCAGGCTGGTCAGGGACAGGCAGGGTCGAAACCGGGAGAGCAATCTGGAGGGTAATGCGGGAAAGACTGGCATGCTGCAAAGTACGATCTGGCACTGAGGTGAAAGTGAAGTGGGCCTAAATACTAATGGAGCTGATGGGTGTAACAGAGTGAGAGAGAGAGACAGGGTGTGACTACCAGGTGACTAAGGAATGTTAATGCAGAAAATAGGTGAGTGAGAAAGCAGACTGTGACAAAACCCCCCCCTTAATGGACGGCTCCTGACGTCTAAGAAAATTCTAGGAGAGAGAAAAAAAGGGAATTAAAGAATTAAAGAAGAATCAACAAAAACCCTACAGACATAGGGTGGAAGGTGTAGGTATGGGAAAGGTTAGTACTCATCTGAGAATGCTCTCTCGGCCTCTCCCTCCTGGAAATCCTCGTCCTCCTCGACTGATGACGCTTCCCCCTCCTCCTCGACGAAGCCTCTGGTCTGTAGCGGACGAGTACCTCCTGGCTTAACGCCTGGTTGAGCGTGGGTCCTAGAAGGCTGCTCCGGGTAACGCAGGTGGAAGTCTCGGATGAGTTGAGGGTTGAGGATATGACGAGCAGGAATCCACTGCCTCTCCTCTGGACCATAGTCCTCCCAGTCCACCAAATATTGAACCCCTCTTCCTCTGCGACGGGAACGGAGTAGACGACGAAGGGTGTAGGTAGGACCCCCATCGATCATCCTAGGGAGTGGTGGTGGAGGGGCGGCGGAAATCATAGGACTCTCCCGGACAGGTTTAATCCTAGAAACGTGGAAGGTGGGATGGATCTTCATGTTCCGGGGCAAACTCAGTCGAACTGCTGCAGGGTTAATGACCTTGACAATCTTGAAGGGTCCAATAAACCTGGGCGCTAACTTCTTAGACTCCACCCGAAGGGGAATGTTCTGAGTGGAAAGCCACACCCTCTGGCCTACCTGGTACACAGGTGCCTTGGTGCGTCGGCGGTTCGCTGATGTGGCGTACCGGTTAGCAGACTGAAGCAGAGTTGTTCGAGCCTGCCTCCAAGTCCTCCGACAACGTCTGATGAAAGCCTGGACAGACGGACAGGTAACCTCCTTCTCCAATGCAGAGAACAATGGGGGTTGAAAACCGTATGCACACTGAAAAGGGGAAAGACCAGTAGCGGAACTGATGAGGGTGTTGTGGGCATACTCCACCCACAGAAGTTGTTTTGACCAGGTCGTTGGATGATCGGAAGCCATGCAGCGGAGAGTGGTCTCCATCTCCTGATTCTTCCGTTCGGTCTGGCCATTGGCCTGTGGGTGGAAACCGGAGGTGAGACTGACCGTCGCCCCGATCAGTTCACAAAACTCCCTCCAAAACACAGAGGTGAACTGGGGCCCCCGGTCGGAAACCACATCAGTCGCCAGTCCGTGAATGCGAAAAACGTGGAGAAGAATAAGTTCTGCCGTCTCCTTAGCTGACGGGATCTTAGGCAGGGGTACGAAATGAGCCATCTTACTAAACCGATCTACCACCGTCAAGATGGCAGTATGTCCGTGGGATGGTGGTAGACCAGTCACAAAGTCCAATGAAATATGTGACCAAGGGCGACGTGGGACCGGTAATGGATGAAAGAAGCCAGCTGGCGCTTGGTGAGATGGTTTGTGCCGATTGCACACAGGACAGGCGTTCACAAACTCTCGGGTGTCAGCCTCCAGCGTGGCCCACCAGAACCGTTGTAGGACCATCCCTCTGGTACGTTGAATTCCAGGGTGGCAGGAAAGTCTGGAGCTGTGAGCCCACTGAAGCACCTCAGCCCTCAAAACCTGAGGCACAAACAAACGGTTGAGAGGACAAGAACTAGGACCGGGTTGGTCCACCAAAGCGGTCTTAACCCTCTCCTCAATCTCCCAAGCGAGGACGCCGATCACTCGAGGAGCAGGAAGAATAGTGTCCGGAATACCCCTGGTGTCTCCCTCCCTCCCTCCCTCCCGAACTGCCGGGACAAAGCGTCGGCCTTCACGTTGCGGGAGCCCGGGCGGTAGGAGAGGAAAAAATTAAACCGGGTGAAAAATAACGACCACCTGGCTTGCCGGGAATTCAGTCTTTGTGCCGACCTGATGTATTCCAGGTTCTTATGGTCGGTCCAAACCTGAAATGGTTGTTCTGTCCCCTCAAGCCAGTGTCGCCACTCCTCCAATGCCAACTTGACTGCTAGAAGCTCCCGATTCCCCACGTCATAGTTTCTCTCCGCCGGACTCAATCTCCTCAAAAAGAAAGCACAGGGGTGGAGCTTCTGGTTCTCACCAGAACGTTGCGACAGGATGGCCCCCACCCCTACGTCAGAAGCATCCACCTCCACCACCAACTGACCAGCGGGGTCTGGTACTTGCAGGATAGGAGCCGACGTAAACCGGCCCTTGAGGTCCTGAAAAGCCTCCCCGGCTGCAGGGGACCATCGGAACGTCACCTTGGACGAGGTCAGGGCGGTGAGCGGGGCGGCCACGGTGCTGTAGCCACGGATGAACCGTCTGTAAAAGTTGGCGAATCTCAGGAAACGCTGCAGCTCCTTCCGGGAATCAGGGACCCGCCACGAGGTAACTGCTGAAACCTTAGAAGGATCCATCTCCACACTTCCTTGACCCACGATGTAGCCAAGAAAGGCGACCGAAGAAGTGTGAAACTCGCACTTCTCCGTCTTGACGAACAGCGAGTTCTCCAGAAGTCTCTGGAGGACTGTCTGTACATGATGGACATGTTCTTTGAGGTTCTTTGAAAAAATCAAAATGTCGTCCAGATAAACAAAAACATAACGATCCAACATGTCCCGGAGTACGTCGTTCACCAACGCTTGGAAAACTGCAGGGGCGTTGGTAAGTCCAAATGGCATCACCAGGTACTCGTAATGTCCCGAAGAGGTGTTGAAGGCGGTCTTCCATTAGTCCCCTTCACGGATTCATACCAGGTGATAAGCGTTTCGTAGATCCAGCTTAGTGAAGATTGTAGCCCCCTGTAGTAACTCGAATGCTGACGAGATGAGTGGCAAGGGATAACGATTCTTCACTGTGACGTCGTTCAGGCCCCGATAGTCAATGCAGGGTCTCAGGGTCTTGTCCTTCTTCGCCACAAAAAAAAACCCTGCTCCTGCGGGTGATGTGGAAAGACGAATAATTCCCGCAGCCAGAGAGTTATTGACGTAAGTCTCCATGGACTTCCTCTCCGGTGCCGAAAGCGAGTACAACCGGGCCTTGGGTGGGACTGCGCCTGGATGTAGCTCAATGGCGCAGTCATAGGGCCGATGAGGTGGGAGAGATGTCGCCTTAGCCTTGCTAAAAACCTCCCTAAAGTCCAAATATTCTGCCGGAACCCCTGTGACATCCGGAACCAGGTTCATATCCACAGATAGTTGAGGTGCGGCGGCCTGCTTGAGGCAAACCTGATGACAGGAGGAACTCCAACCTAGGATGGACCCAGTTGCCCAGTCAATGTTCGGGTTGTCACGGATAACCCAAAATCAGAGGGATTTGGGGGGACCGTAGCACATGAAACTGGATTGTCTCATGGTGGTTCCCCGACATGAGCATATGGACCGGTGTCGTCTGGTGTGTCACCGTTCCCAACAGGTGACCATCCAAAGCATTAGCCGGTACCGGCTGGAGCAGCCGAATCTGTTGGATGCCCAGCTGTAGTGCGAGCTCCTCGTCAATGATGCTAACATCTGATCCGGAGTCGATAAAAACAGCCAGAGCCTGAGATTTGCCAGTCAGGAGGAGTCGAGCATGGCACAAGGGTCTTAGATTGGGGATCAGCTCAGAGGTTTGGCCCACCAGTATACTCCCCATTACTGATGAGCTCTGCCTTTTACCGGACAACGGGAAACCATATGTCCAGCCTGACCACAGTAAAGGCAAAGATTACCTCTTCGACGTAATTCCCTCTCCTCAGAGGTAAGACTGGTACGACCCACTTGCATGGGCTCGACCTCCCCGTACCGTGAGTCAGAGTAGGAATGAGAATTCTCCGCCGAAACCGGAAGTTGTTGTCGCGAGCAGCGACCCGCCGCTCGCGTCTGTTGCTCTCCACTCCGGGTCTGGATTCGTCTGTCAATCCGAGAGGTGAGCTCAATCAACCCATCCAAGGAAGCAGGGAGATCATAGGAAACCAGCTCATCTCTCATATAATCCGCTAATCCTCTCAGATATGCGTCACACTGCGCCGGCTCGTTCCAGCTGCTGCGGCGGCTGCTGGTGCGAAAGTCAATAGCGTAATCCACCACTGTGCCGGAACCTGGCTCAAACTCAGCAGACCTCCGGCAGCGTCGGGACCCAGACGAACGGAACCGAACACCTTCCGCATCTCCGCGGAAAATGCAGCAAAAGAGGCGCAGGTTGGAGTCTGCTGCTCCCACTCTGCAGTTCCCCATAAACGGGCTCTCCCCGTCAGATGATTAACGGTGAAAGCTACACGAGCCGCCTCGGAGGCGAAGGTGGGTGGCTGCAGTGAAAACAATATGCAACAGTTTGTGAGAAAAGGACTGCATCCCTCCGGCTCACCAGCGTAGCGTTCCGGCGTTCCCACACGAGGCTCCGGAGCGTATCCAGTCGGGCCAGGGGCTGGAGCGAGCATCGGAGCTGCGGGCGGAGGGACGGTAGCAGCCATGGTAGCGGCTAGCTGTTGTACGGTGGCGGCCATCTGTTGCATCTGGGAGGTAAAGTAAGCCAGCGTTTGTCCCTGGGTTGAGGTTGCCTGGTGGGTCTCGGTAGCTAAGGTAGCTATCGTGACCTCCTGTCTTTGGATGGCATCCTCAACCCTCTCAAAGCGGTCTCTAGGAGACCCGGTGTTTGCTTGGTCCATTTCTGGCCAGATCGTCACAAACGAGCTGAGGACCAAAATGCAGAACACGGGAAACCAGGGATAGTCGGTAACCAGCTTTATTGAAGACAATATGCTGGTAGGAGACAAAACGGCAGATAGTCGGCAAAGGGCTGGTCGGGGACAGGCGAGGGTTCCAGGAGAAAGCAGGACGGGAGTCGCAGGTACAGTACGGGTCAGGGAGCAGGCGAGGCAGGCTGGTCAGGGACAGGCAGGGTCGAAACCGGGAGAGCAATCTGGAGGGTAATGCGGGAAAGACTGGCATGCTGCAAAGTACGATCTGGCACTGAGGTGAAAGTGAAGTGGGCCTAAATACTAATGGAGCTGATGGGTGTAACAGAGTGAGAGAGAGAGACAGGGTGTGACTACCAGGGGACTAAGGAATGTTAATGCAGAAAATAGGTGAGTGAGAAAGCAGACTGTGACACTCATATGCAGGGTCGGCTCCAGAACAAATCGAATGGGTGGGCAATCATTTACCAAGGGGGGGCACACACTGCCGTCAACAACCAACACACAAACACCAACGCAACTTCAATTTAAAAAACATGCTGTAAAGTCTATTGTCTTTCACACACATTGCAGGGTGTAGTGCTATTTTATAGCGCACCTATGACTTGTGCATACATGCACGGTTGTGGCACAACCACCAAAATAGAAACATACTGTATGGACATAGGCCACCATATAAAAAGTGTGCAAATGTATTTAGTATCCTATCCATGTGAACATGTTTTAGGTGGGGGTGGACCTAACCTCCTCTAGGAGGGTCCGGGGGCATGCTCCTCCGGGAAGATTATTTTTAAAATATTGAAGTTAAATGCATCAATCTGGTGCACTTTAAGAGCTAAATGAAGAGCAATATGGATAGCCTACACCTCTCAGCATCCATATGAAACAGAACTGTACACAGATTTACTTTTTCTTTACTAATCACTCCCCTTTTAAACTGTATTCTTGTGTTACTGTCCTATAGTATTTCATACCCGTTTTTCATTTATTCTCTTATTTTTTAATAACTATAATGATCATATAAAGGTGTTCCTCGCAAATACTTGTTTACATAAATGGTGACCAAACCGTTTGAGACCCACTGAGATAACCTACACTAAAGTGAACTATCTAAACACTGAGAGAGTCCTTACCTCACTGAGCTGAGGTTATACGATCCTCTCTGATGTCTGACAGGAGAGGACTCTCCTCCACCTTGGTGTAGAAACAGCTCTTTATATCCGTTAGCATAGCTAGCTAACCAGATGCTAACAACAACATTCCACGTTACCGCTCGCGCACTCACAAAATGCGCTCGTGCCACACACACACACACAGAGCCGAGCTTGAATGAAACACAGAGACCCAGAAGTAGGCTACTTGTACTGTACTGTATATCATATTATTTTTGATGGCTTTGCTGTATAATCAGTGTAACAGATGAACAGATCGCCACCGGCTTTCATCTAAACACACAGCCACGTAATGATAACAAAAAAAAAGTCGGGGGTCATTGGTCAAGCAACACACCAATCAGAGAGCAGCAGTGAGCACAGCTCAGGCTGTGTTTTATATTTGTATTCTTTATTTCTCATGTATTTCACACAAAAAACATTTAGTGGAAACGTTTTCACTGATATGATTTTTTTTTTTTTAAACGGCAAAGTGGCAAGGCTTGCCAACCCTGCGTTGGGGGGGGCACAGTGACTCATTTGGGGGGGCATGGCCCGCGAATTACCCCCCATGACGCCGACCCTGCTCATATGTTTTAACTTAGGATCATACCTGTGTTTAGTCTAGAAAAAGTTGCAAAAACTAAGAAGCTTATAAACATCAGGTTTAAAACTAAAAGAGCTTTACAAAAAAGTAACACAATCAAAGATGTTTGGAGTTTTATTTGAGTTATTAATTGACATTTGTTGTCAAAGAGATGCTGATTTGAAACCGTTGTTCCATACAGTTACGGCATTTCCTGTTTCTGCCGGAGAGAGGGGAGGCCGTCCCAAAGCTTGCTGCTGTATTTACTCCCTCCATCTGACAGGAGGGAGCCTCATGTGTCACTCCACGGAGTTCACTCCGTCACGGAGGGGGAGTGTACAGTGTAGATCAGTGCTTCTCAAACTTTTTTCAGTAATGTACCCCCTTTGAAACACTTTCTCAGCCAAGTACCCCCTGACCGATCCCGAACATTTTTGATCGAAAAAGCCTATACAAATAATTACAATATAGTGATGTTCCCTCAGTGTGTGATGTATTAACTCCTACGTGGTATGCATTACAACAAACTAAGGATATTTTCATCTTCATGCATGAAAAAAAATAACATAACACTTTTGTAAAACAGATTTTCCCAAGGAATTTTTCAATTTAAATAATATGTTATTGTGAAAAACTATAAAATACAATACACACATTTGACATGTTTATATGAGGACCCCCTTGGTGGTTCTAGGAATGTTTTATATAAAATGGTGTTTTCTATTTAACTTATTTTACTAAGACTATTTTTTTAATTAACCTTTTTTTAATTTTTTTATTTGAAATGTCACGTACCCCCTGCAGTACCCCTACGTACCCCAAGGGGTCCGCGTACCCCCATTTGAGAATCACTGGACTGTAGGGGTAGGGTGTAGGGCGTGGTTTGAGATTGGGCCATACACACGCACTTTTTTGCCCCCCCCACTTCTAAAATGAATCCGGCGCGCCTGGCGGCGCGTGAGGCTCAGGTTTGGGAAGGCTAAATAACTTTTTTTACCTGACGCTGCCCGCCTCCGGGGTCTATAGAAAAGAGATCAACTCAGTGAAAGCACCGCCTGCTGACCGATCAGAGCTCAGTGTGCGGAGTTTAAATCTATCAAGTCATATTACAGGAGAAAGGAAATACAGTTTAAACTGCCGTATGCAGAGACGACGACGTGTCGCACTTATCATTCATATCACATCATCAATCAGATCATCGATCATAATATATCATATATTTCCTTATCTGAGTCAGCTTCTCCAGCTGTATCTGGCCGTGCAACACTTACATTGTCACATAGGCTACTGTATGCATAAGTATTATTATAAGCAACACATTAAGTTGACGAAACACTCAACTCAAATGTAATAAAGTCAGATCCCCTCGTGTTTTAGTTGGGGCAGTATCATAAAACTGTTACGCTTTCAAACACTCGGTAGTTTATTTTTTAACGAGTTGTTCTGTATTCTCCTTGCAGGTGCAACTATGTGGCTTGTATCCTGGATTATATGTTTAAGTCATGGATGTTCAAAGCTCATATTTGTCTAATATTAGTTTACTTTTCATTAATGAAGTATGACGCTGCGCTGTCAGTACACTTGTCCCTGTTTGTGATTGGTCAAATGTTGCTAACCCCGCCCCTTTCACGTGAACGCGTTCTCAGCTGGAGAGAGAAACCCTGGCTTGATTTACCGAGTTGATAACCAGCGTCGTAGGACCGCTTAGCGAGATCTCGTTTGTTAGGGTTAGTTAAGATAACTCAAACATATCCAGGGTATGTTGAACTGGCTTCGTAGTACAGGGCACAGGTGGCTGCATAGCAGCGCTAATGTCAAAGACACAAACATTATAGGCTACATTATATTTTTATTTTACCAGGATGCAGTGACAAAAATATTTGGGAAGGCTTAGCCTTCCCTAGCCTACAGCACCCGCCGCCCCTGCCTGCCGTGTTATCTATGATACGCCTTACATTCATAATGTCAGCCGGAGGGAGGGGGGGCGGTGCTGCGGAAGAGCAGATTGCGAGTGAGAGCTGTCATCTTCCCTTTACAAGCTTCAAAAATGTATTTATCGTGTGATTTTGGAAATAAAAGTTTCATATTCTGAAAGCCAAGACTTTGTTTATTTAAAATCAAACAAAACACCCGAACCCTGAAAAAATAGTTTTTTACTCAAATCCACGTTTATTTTTTAAATGAGCCGTTGTGACTTCCGACTGATTTCGATAGAGCGGGTCACATATGTATTTTATTTTTCTGGTCCATGTGGGGACTTAAACCAGTGACAATCAGGTTGACCATCATCAGGTTCCCAAAACCAAGTGCCTGCCCCATGAGATTGTTCCTTCTGATTACTTTCTGTGAAGGATGGGAATAGGACAGTTAATGTCAC